>NC_141109.1:1502500-1900000 GCF_041138505.1 Cibotium barometz
CCACACACACACACACACACACACACACATGTACACACCGCACATACACTAATCTAAACGCACACTCTCTCCTCCTACATAAACTATCTCCTACGTAGAAATTATCTGTCGTCTCTCTCTCTCTCTCTCTCTCTCACACACACACACATATACACACCGCACATACACTAATGAAAACACACACTATCTCCTCCCACACAAACTATCTCCTACATAGAAATTCTCAGCCTCTCTCTCTCTCTCTCTCATGCACACACACACACTCTCTCTGTCCTCATGCACACTCTCTCACATAGAAACTCTCTCTCTCTCTCTCTCTCTCTCTCTCTCACACACACACACACACTTAAATAGATTTACACACATATATATAGTTTTAATTAATTGAATTTTAATGGTAGGGATGAGTGGTGAGGTGTGCTCACTCTCAAATAAATGCATCTTACATGTAATCTCTCTCTCTCTCTCACACACACACATGCACATGCAACTATTTATATATACATGCTTACATACCTATAGATACACATACATACATAATATATATAAGTGTGTGTATCTATAGGTATGTAAGCATGTATACAAAGATTTCATTGAAAGATGTGAGATGAGATCTTCTTAGATTCAAATTCAAAATTGCATTGGAAGATGTGAGATTTGGCTCCTCCTCAAGCTTGCAGGAGGAGTGGTTATTTTGAAATAGTCCCACCTCCTTTGCCCACGTGGAGGGAGGTGGGGTTCTCCTTAATCCTGTATAGATAACAGAGATTTAAATCGGCATTCACAAATACAGGCATGTGGCATAAGAGTTTGTGGGTATTCAACTAATTAGGCCAGTAAGGTAGATATATTCACTAAAACCATCCACTTTGACACATAGCCCAAGCTAGATGTATGTTTACAAATGATTTAATTGGCGTCAAGCCGATAGGATAATTTAAGAGGAAACTGCACAGAAACCACCGCCGAAGCTAGATGTATGTTTACAAATGATTAATTGGCGCTGCTGTTACTACCATTGGCTACAATGGATTGCGAGAAGCTGCCGGAGAAGGGCAGACTGAACTCAACGCTGCTGCTATAACCATTGGTGTCGTTGTAGCTGCCAACCAGAGTGATGATGTTGCTGCTTCTGAACAAGGAATCGTTGCTGTTGAACGTGTCCCGCACGCCTAGCCTGCTGTTGTAAGGATACACGTTCAGGTATATGGCCTCGCTGATTCCATCGTCGAAGTAGAGCTGTGTGGTGTCGTCGTATGAGGTCGCGCTGCCATGCGCTTCGTAGATGCGCACCCTCACGTGTACGTGTGCAGTCCGGCCTCTATACCAACCTGAAACGTAGGAAAATAACCACCTCACGGGATGAGGTTAATTTATTAGTGATGACATCAAAGGTTCGTGGTGACATCAAAGGTTTATTTCACGGGATGAGGTTTATTAGTGGTGACATCAAAGGGTGTTCTATTAGTGGTGACATCGAAGGTTTATTAGTCGTGACATCAAAGGTGGTGACACATAAAAGGGTGTTCTATTGAGAACTAAATTGCAATCCATGCCCAATCAAGTCAAGTGTTTAACCACTCAGCCCTAAGCCAAAAGGAAAAGGAGGCTAAAACGCTAATAAAATTGTTAAAAAGAGAAAAATAGCTACGTGGCTAGCTAGAAGGCCAAAAAGGAAGGGAGGAGGGATTTATGTCCCCTAAATGTTGTTTTCATGGTTAATTAATTAAACACAAGAGCGAGGACCTTAAGCAAATAATGCTTTTTGTTTCGTTGAACCTTTTTTTTAAATGCAAAGAGGTTATTATTATATTAGTATCAAAAAGAGATACATCACCCAAAGGTTATATCTTAAGCTTGGCAGCTAAACTCCTAATGGAGCCACCATTTCTGATGGCTAGCTTGCAGGCTTGAGCAATGAGATCCTTATACCTTCTTAGTGAGAGAATGTGCCTTTGCTAAGGCCATAATGTGCTACTGCATTCCTACACCTCCACCTCCAAAGTTCAGAGATGATAAGAGCTCTGATGGAGTGCCAAACTTTATATATTGCTGGGTTCATCCTACCTTTTCCTAAGGTTCATCCTACCTTTAACTTTCGTAGTTCTTTAAACCTCCATCTCTTTAACTCAAGTAGTTTAATTAACTTACCAGGATAGATGGTGTAGAAGGTGGCGTAGCCTGTGGAGTTAGTGCATTGATAGCCTCGGAGCCATGTCTCACCCTCGGTAGACTCTTCTTCTTCGTCGCTGTAGAGGCCATCATATCTACACTGCCAGAGATCGATCCGGACCTTCTGGATGGGCACACACAGGCTGGAGCGTGAGGCTTGGGCACCGTTCACGGTTTTGAACGTGATGTTGAGGGGGACACCGTATGAAAGGTTCGATCTCACGTTAGAGGTTTGGAGATTTTCTTCCACCCAGTAAGGCCCCTCTGATAGCTCGGAGAGGTGGGTGCAATTCTCCCTTGCAGCAGCAGGTGGGGGTAGGCGAGGGCGAGAGGCAAGCAAGCATGTTGTTTGCGAGAGGAGGAGGCCCAACAATACAACCAACGTCGATCCCTTTGAGAGAGGCATGATTGTCTCGTCTTCCTCTACAGGGCACGAAGAGAAAGGGGCGGTATCTGTCGCAGAGAATGAAGCTGTATATAACAGAGCCTTCCCACCAGCTCAATCAGATTTTGCCAACTGCATGTTGGCCATCTCCTTTCCATTGGTGCAACTTGGCCATCTCCCCTTCCATTTGTTTGGCTACCACGCCATCGTTGCCTCATATACTATTTAATAAAAAATTATACGGACAGCAATTAAATGCTACATAAAAAAAAGCGTGCGATGCTATTTGGGAAGAGTCCTTAAGTAAGAGGGCTTTCCCAGGAGCCCAGTTAACTTCACCAACGACATTAAAAGCAACTTGGCCGTGGGCTTTGTAACTATGTAGTTAAAATTTGACAAAGAAAACTTGGCCATGCACTTGTGAGGATACTAGACTCCCTCGGCAATAAAGGTGCATTTAATGTCCTTGGCCTAGTTAATTAAACTCACGCGAGAAAAGGCCCTAAAGAATCACATGTCTTATCATCGGGCGCGGTAGCTCAGTCGTTAAGGCGTTTCGTTGTCAAAACCCTGGTTGTGGGTTCGAACCCTGCTGGCTACCCCGAGTGATGTCTTGCCCTTGTGTTCCGTTGAAGCCTTGTCCCTGCTTTGGGGGGTCCCATGGGTACTAAGCCCGCTTCTAACGCCAAACTTTAAAAAACAAAATTAAAAAAAAAGAATCACATGTCTTCAAGCTTTGCCTACAAAGTACATCCTTTCCATCTTGTTTTCTTTTTTAAATGGTGAAAGGGTTTACACCTATTGAAAACTCTCTACTACCTATAGATGTATTCTGATGTGGCTTTGTACATCCTTTCCATCTACTAGAAAACATGTTTCTGATGTGGCTTTGTACATCCTTTCCATCTACTAGAAAACATGTTTCTGTTTTAATGGAGAGAGCATTTAGACCTACTGAAAACTCTCCTCTACTTTTATATGCATTCTAATATGGCTAGTATCCCAATGTTTATTCTATTCTTCTTTAGGAAGTCCACTTCCCAACATAACTTGGTTCTTGAGTTCCATCACTTGCACAAAATTGCTTCTTTTCAAAAGATGATTATTATAAATGATAATTTCTTTAAAAGAAAGAGCATCACAAGTTGTAGGCCCAAAGCACAAATTGTAGAAGGCTAGAAACAATTGGTTATTGCTGAAAATGAGCACGAGAGAAGCTCGTAGGTGCTTACAAGCATAAGAGACTGTTGCTACAACCAATGACCTCCAGTAGATATGCAAGAATGAGATGAAAAGTAAGGGGAAGGGTGAAAACCCTTATATATCCCTCCAGAGAGCTAGTTGACCAGCTATAGTAGGAGGCCGACACCAATAGCATAAAATGCTATAAAATGCCTAAAAATGGTAGAAAAATCCCAAATAATATATGCTAAATATGTCAATGCAGGGTCCAAAAAATTGACTAGTACAAGCATGAAAAAAAGGTGATGTAGACCCTCTAGAGATGATATATTCCAACACCTCCTTTTCACCACCACCAAAGGGGCAGTCCAATACCATCACGCTGAAGTAACACCTCCAAAATAGCTCTCGAAAGTGGTTTGGTGAAGAGATCAGCCACAGAACAGTAGGCCAGCTGAAGAAGTCCCAACTCGATCCAATCACATACAAAATGATAATGCACCTCAATATGCTTGGATCATCCCCATATCACAGGATTCTAAGCTAGAGCAATAACACTCTGAGAATCCAAGAAGATGGTAACTAGGGAAGTGTTAGCACAACCCAAATGCTCCAAAATGTGATGAATCCTAAGTGCCTCAGTGGAGGAGAGAAGGTAGGATTTGTACTTAACCTCGGTGTGGAAGAAGCAAAAACAGTCCTCTACTTTGAGACTTCCAAGAAACTAATCCAGTACAAAGCATGAAGCAATATCTAGATGTAGACCTCCGAGTATCAATGCAGCCTGCCCAATCAGAATTTGTGAAACCAACCAAATCAGATTCACTGCAATAGGTGATGCCATAATCTGAAGTACCTTGAAGACATCGAAGAACTCTCAACGATGCCTGCCAAAAATGAGACCTTCGAGTGGCTGATGCGAACAGGCTGAGAACACTCATAGCACATGAAATATCTCGACGAGTGTTGGCAAGGTAAAGTAGTAATAAGCCAACAGTCTACCGGTATTTTGTGGAATCCACCAAGGGTGTATCATTCTCCTTGGATAACTTGGCATTGGGATCCATGGGACAAAAGCAAGGTGTATAGTGTGACAACCCATAAAGTGAGAGTAGCTTCTTCACATTCTGCTGCTGAGAAATGAAGATACATTCATCTTCTTGCCAAACCTCCAGTCCAAGAAAACAATGAAGAAGGCCAAGATTATTCATCTTAAATATCTCTCAAAGCTTGGGCTGAACCTATGTGACCAACTCAGTATTTGAGCCAGAAAGAATGAGGGCATCAACATACAAAACAATGACACAAATACCCCCATCAGAAAGAAGCACATAGAGATTGTTCTCAACGTATGCCTTCTCAAAGCCAAGAGATAATAAGAAGGCATCAATCTTCTGATATCAAGCATGAGGGGGCTTGTGGAGACCATAAAGAGCCTTCTTTAGAAGATACACATGGGTGTCATGTCCCTGAATCACAAAACCAGGAGGCTGCTCAACATAAACTTCCTCATCTAAATCTCCATTCAGAAAAGCGGATTTAACATCCATCAAGAACATAGGCCCCATTAGAAGTGTGCAACCAGAGCCAAAACAATTCTAATGGTGGTATACCTGGGCTGTAGGAGCAAATGTCTCATCAAAGTCTTCACCTCCCTTCTAAGCATATCCTCGAACAACAAGGTGGGCTTTGTACTTATCCAAAGTACCATCTGAATGAAACTTGACTTTGAAAATCCATTTCACACCAATCACACAAAGATGTGGCACCAAAGACCAAGTGTGATTCCTCTCAATAGAGGACATCTCTACTTCCATGGCCTACCGCCATGCAGCTGTGAAAAGGCCTCCTCTGGATGCTCATGTTCATTGATCTCCCAGAGATAATTCATTGTGTGATGAGATGTGGAAGCCCAAGATGAACGCCAAGGTCCAGGGGTGGTGGTAGAGATCTGGTTATGGAGCTTTTGCATCAGTGAGACCAGCATTAGGAAAAAAGGGAGCTCATTTTGAGGCCTTTTACGGTTTGAAAAAATAAGCTCTCAACCAATCAACAGAGGGCCAACGTAACGTTGGAAATTCAAAAAAATAAGAGAAAATAGATAAAAGAAACAATATTTTATGTAGGTACAAGCGTGCTACATTAATGTGGAGATTGGTTTTTTATTCTCACAAGATCTTTGGACATGAAGATAGAATCTAGTCTGACATTTTCTCTGACAAGGGCCTTCTCGCTTCCACCTTCCTTTGAACTTTGAAATGTTGTGCTGCCTTTCCTTCGAAAGGTCTACCATTCTACACCACTACCTCATTGTGCAGCAGCCTCTTCTTTTCCAAAACTGCTCCCTTGATCCTGTTTGGCTTAGAGTAAGATGTTTCTTGTCAACTGTCTGTCTGCCCACTTTCTCTTTCTTGAAACTTCATTTTGTTATCTTGTTTACATTACTTTGTTGTGGTTACAGATTCACAAGGTCTCCATGGTGAATAAAAACTATGGCCCTTCTTGTGGAAGACGCTCTATGGATGATAATGCTATGAAGGCAGAATTATACCACACATCCTTACCCTGTCGACCTGCTTCTTCTATTTCTTGAGTAGAGAATTCAAGTACAGTCAAAACGGAAGGAACTTGGGAAAGGTTTAGTGTTTCGAAAGGAGCATGGGTGCTCATGCAACCTAGCAAAAGAAAGAGACCCCAGACAAAAAACATTTTCTTGGCATCATGGAAGGGAAGAGTACGAGATTTTAAAATCACCAGAGGGAAGATATCGGTGAAAGAAGTTTTGATTCAGCATGTGTACATGCATAAAGAACTTGTCTTGCGAGACTATCCAAATGATCTTCCGCAACACAGGCCTAAATGTATATTTTTCTATTGTGGTTTTGTTCTTTATGAGGTGTATGGATTTTTAAGATGAAGCTTTCTTTCTTTGCATATTGACATTCTTGTGTTATTTTATTTCAGATTTATACTCTTCATCGTATGAGACATGGCAAAACATCGATTGTATTCTGGGATTTATAGATGTTTTGCATGGATCGATAGGAGAACAACAATACCAAGGTCGATGTGCAACAGAGCTAGCTCAATCCGGTATATTTTCAACTGATCATTTTTATCAGTTGCTGGACAATGCTAACACACATGGTGTGTTAAGAAAACAAGACCTTTCGGCATGGAATTCAGTGGATTGGCCTCTCCCACATTTTAGTGTTACAGAGGCATATAGGGCCAAGCTTTTCAAAGAAGTACAGAAAGCTCTGAGGCCCAATATTGCCACAAGGATAATAATTTTTTTTTTATGCATGCCTCTCACAGTTTTTGTAGACTTGTTTAATACCTTTCCAGTGAAGGTTTCAAAAACAATGTTCACAGTTAAAGCAACAAGTTTGGCATGCATGCCACAATTTTTGGATAAAGGTTAGGATAAGAAGACATGTAGTTCAGTGTTTTGTGAGGTTGTCCAACCTTCTATGCAACTAAAGTACATGGTTGCATCACAAAATTTTATTTTTTCTTTTTATTATAAGCGCAGTCGAATGCTAGGTACAAAACTAGTCCCAATGGATCAAGATGAAGATTCTTTTGGTGCAGAAAATAAACTTCTTGTTATTGGTGTTGTTGAGAATGGTGATGTGCTAGTCAATATCTCATTAAGACAATGTTGCTCCCTAGCTCAATTGCGCAATGACATTCTGTTTGAGACAGAAGGTTCTATTTCAAAGGACTTTTTTTTTATCTACAACAATAAGAAGGTATACCATCTAACTTATCCTAGTCTCATTAAAGCACTGCTATTAGTTTACTTTATCCTATTGTTTCATATTTCTTTTTTGCAGGTGCTCAAAAGAAGAGAGAGTTCAATAAAATGCAAAGACATTGAAAATTTAAAAATTGAGAAAACACAAAATCCATAAACAAAGGTATTATATTCAATAAAGTAAAATTCTGTACAAAGTGTTTAATTATATATGTAGAACATATTCTTGACAACCATTTTCTATTTATCTACAGGCTGATCTAGAGACTGATCTAGATGGTCCAAGCTCACTGTATCATCTTTATTTGGAGAATCTATTTTTTGCTGCTCCATCCTGTCGTGTACAGTCTCTTGGTGCTGCTCCATTGTCTCCTCTACTGCCCCTGGAGCATCTGTTTGCTGCTGCTCCATCATCTTCTCAATAACATTAGCACAGGTCCTTGTTCTTATGGCTTCTCCTCATCAGCACTAGGTCCTTGTTCCTGTGGCACCACATCAGCATCATCTGTGTCATCAAGGTGTATGACACCTTCTCGGACTTTAGAGCTCTCACCCAACTCGACAGTAGCTGGTACAATAGGTTTGGGGGGCATACTTCAAAAAATTCCAAATTGTATCAGCTCTGAAACTATATACATAGTTCGAGCTAAAGCTATATTCTCTCATCTGCAATGAGATATGATGATTTAGAACACTGTATCAATATCAAATTTTTTGAAGCTAAATGAAAATTATTTTTTCTTACAAGCTCTGGCTGTCCTATCTCAAAATAGCTTGAAAGTATATATTTGGCACTAATCAGCACTCTCCAACCGCAGCTACTTGAATCATCTTGTTGTGGTGTCTGGATAGTTGGAAAGATATGTTAGAAACTGTTAATATCTGAACAAAACAAAATTATTCAATAAGTTCAAAGGCATAGCATGAAATAGACATCAGTAGAGGGAACGACTTTCTACCTCTAAATCTACTGGCTCTATTGAATCCAAAAGATTGACATTAGGAGGACAGTGATCCAATGCATCTAGAAGCCTTCTAATACAACTGCAATACATATAATTCAGTTAGGGTGCATTAACTCAAAATAATGAAGTTTAAAGTTAAAAATAGCACACAAACCACTTACAATTTCAGCTCTCTGTGTGTGTTTCTAAGAGAGTTGAATAAAAAGCATTGCTTCTGCTGGATGTCAATAGAAGCAAAGCTCCAGTGGGTGGTCACTGCATAAAGAAAAAAGCATTAAGAAATCAAAGGCTACAAGAGTTCTCAATCTTGAAGAAAAATCCCAAAAGAAGCAGTCACCCACATACTTGTTATGGTATGGAAGTAGCAAAATATCGACATAAAATCGCAGTGTCTGAACCAATTGGAAATATCCATGGGATTTTCCTTTCGATCTCTTAACTTGAAGGAAATGGCAGGATCAATCATATGAACTGTATGCTGTACAGCATGGTTAAGCTAGCTTCTCATCATGCTACATTGGACCAAACATTAATTTCCAAGACAAGCCCTCCACCAACTTCAAATGCAGCTTAGTGCCCTTTGTACTTTGACGTGCCCACACATACCAAATGGCCGCACACACATACGAACCATCGAACAGCTGACATCTTCTCCATCATCTGACCTCTCACCCAGGCCTGCAACCAACAAGCTCAAAGCCAATACCGTCAACCCTTTACACCTGGCGACGCCCTCAAAAGCAAAACCCTCCACACACCATACATCCCATATGTACACAGGCACTTAATCCCATGCATCTGGATTTGCATTTAATGGCCTCATATGCATGGTTTCACACCATAGACGTGCCGTGGCACGATAGCGCTAGATGTACTACTTCTACTGCTAACACCCCGAATCCCTGGGGGATAGGGATCTTACAGTTGGTATCATAGTAAATTTGGGTAATTATCAAGAAGTACTGAAAGGTTTTAATTGTGTGATAAAATTCATACAATTTGATATTCAAACAGAAATTCTTAAATTGGTAATTGGGTCTTCAGATGGAAGTACCACAGTTATATGGAATCCCTGGCTTGCTTGAGGCCTAGACATGATGGTATTTACCTTATAGTTCCAAGAACCATGACTACCCGTATACACCGAGGGTATAAGTGCAGCTCTTTACTCGCAGTATATACGAGTAAATCTAAGACTTGAAATTATAAGCATTAATGCTACCCAAATGATGAATTCATATGTGGTTGATATGATTTTTAAATTCTGGTTGTGAACTGATGAGTTGATTTGGATTCTGATTGAAAAATGATGATTCCTGAAATTTGGTTGAAATGTATTAAGCTGAACAAAAACCACAATGAGGATGAATGGGGCAAGTCCCTGTACTAATATTCATAACTCGAATAATGATAGTGACTTCAGCAAATCACTATGAGATTAGTGGATTGTGCTGTCAGATTGCTACTATTAACACTTGAACCAGTGGATCAAGTTAATTGGATGACAAATTCAGGATTTGTCAACTGAAATTTTCGTGGAGGAATGTTCAGAAAGAAAAAATAAATAAATTCGGTCTAATGGACCATTATTATGTAAAAAGTATGAATGTTATGATCTCAATGAATCGTTATCCGATGATGAGTTCTATATAAGGGATCTTTATCCCACGATTCTATTGGGTTGATCAGAATATAAGGAACCCCAGAATCAATTCGATCTTAAGGGGAAGAGTTGTCCTCTAGTTGCGACATGAGGACATCTTGCGTTTTTTAAGTGGGGTAGAATGTAAGATTCTTCCCTCCAGCTTTTTGAGGTGTGCAGGTGTAAGAATCTCCCCTTTTGATCTTATAATTATTCCCTTCTCTAAAATAAAAGAAAGATTCTGTTTTACCCTGTTTTGACCTAGAGAGAGAAAATGTCTAGAGAGACGTAGTCCAAAATTGATATATTTTTGGATATAGAAATCCTCCTAGTGTCTAAAATGAATTCCCCTGAAACAGAAATCCAAAAAGAACTTTCCAATGTGCAATTGGAATTAATTAGAAATGGGTATAAAGGACCTTAGCCTAAGGGTCTAGATTTTCAGAAATTTTTGGATTATGGTCCAATTAAAATTCCTATGGGCCAATAAGATCAATCCATGTGTGGGGAGGAGATAAATCCAATTTGTAAAAGAAAAATACCCAAAAATGAGTAAATCCCCACATAAGATGAAGAGTTGACTATGTATAAGGTTTATTAGTAAAAAACTATGAGTATTACTAAAAAAATGAGATATTTTGGGTATAATGATTCCATTCTGACACGTGTAAGGAAAGGGGATCCCTTCAAGGAGGCGCCTACTTCACATGCTTGAATGAGTTTTAAACTAAAAAATAATGTGATATTTTTATCTGCCCTCTCTCTTGGATCAACAAACCGAATCAAAACCGAACCAAACTAGGTCCAAATCTGGTCCAAATTCAACCAAATTGAAATCTGGAAAATTCTAGAAATGAGTTGGTCTTGGTTAGAGCCTCCCTCTCCTATAAATAGAATCTAAGCCTTTGTAAAAAAATAGAAGAATTTTACTATACCAGAACTATACTCAAATAATGATAATTTTTACTATTCTCTAAAATTCTCTCCACCAAATTGAAGAAATTGGAGCTTCCCTCTTTCTTCAATCTCCATTGGTGGCTCCATCAGCATACCAAACCAATTGATTGGTTGGGGGCCTCTATCGTGATCAAAGAATCAAGCAATTTGTAAGGTAAAGTGTGAATTTTGATCTTTTTCCGTAAATTCTCAATGTTTCTCTCTTCTCAACCCCTCTCAAGCTTGAGAAGCTTAATTGGAATGGTTTTTGAATGCTATTGAAGTTAATTGATGAATGGTAGTGAAGAATTACATAAATTTCCATTTATGCTTAATTTTAATGGTTCTTATGTAATTTCTCTCTTACTCACAGAATGGTCATTCTCATGACCTATTCTCAACCCAAATGAAGCTTCTCATAAAGCTTTTCCTTAATCCAAGATTAATCTATGCTTGTTTAATTGGAGGACAAATTAATGGTTTTTTTATGCTTTTAGTTTATGTATTTCATGAATATGGATGATTCAATCCATTATTGGGTTAATGATCCAATTAGGGATCATTCTAATCATTCCCTTAATGTTAAGCTTTATCCTTTAAAATAGTTGAGATTTATCAGTCATAGCAGCGGAGCTATGGTAAAATTTCTGTAAAAATTACACATAAAATAATTTCATTCAAAGCATGAAAAGAGGATGTCCTACCATATTCTAGGAATTATCATTCTAGATTAATTGAAAGAACTTCATTGTTATTATGGAGAAATTGATTTTTATGTTATGATAATTGATGAATTAAGAAAAAGAGGATTTCTAGTAATTAAGTTTTATGTTAAAAGAGTAATCCCCATCGTATGAGTATTCTTAAAGGGTTATTTTCATTCTAGGCATAGAAAAATGTATACTAGTATATATTATTTTAAAAGTGTGATTTTCATCATAATTGATTTTTATGCATAAGTAGATGCATAAAAGAATTTTTTTTATATATTAAACGTGTGATTTTCATTATAAATGATTTTATGCATAAATTAGATGCATAAAAGAAATTCTTTTATATTAAAAGAATGATTTTCATCATAAATGACTTGTATGCATAAACATATGCATAAAAGTTTTTTATTATTATTAAAAGTTAGATTTTCATCATAAATGGATTTTATGCACAAATTAGATGCATAAGAGAAATTCTTTTATTCTAAAAGTGTAATTCCTACTAAATCGGATTTATGCATGGAAAGATGCATAAAGAATTTATTTAAACCCAAAAGTGTTATTCTCATCAATTTTGATTTTATGCATAGAAAGATGCATAAAGAATTTTATTTTTAATTCAAAAGAAATATTCTTATCAATTTTGATTTTATGCATAGAAAGATGCATAAAGAATTTTATTTTTAATTCAAAAGAGATATTCTTATCAATTTTAATTTTATGCTTAGAAAGATGCATAAAGAATTTTATTTTTAATTCATAAGAGATATTCTTATCAATTTTGATTTTATGCATATAAAGATGCATACAAAATTTTATTTCTAATTCAAAAGAGATATTCTTATCAATTTTGATTTTATGCTTAGAAAGATGCATAAAGAATTTTATTTTAATTCAAAAGAGTTATTCTTATCAATTTTGATTTTATGCATAGATAGATGCATAAAAGATTTTTTTTTTCTAAAAGTGTTAATTTCATTAAGATGGAAATTTATGCATAGAAAGATGTATAAAAGATTTTTTTTTATTTCGAAAGTATTATTCTCATTAAAATAAAATTTAAGCATAGTAAAATACATAAAAGGACTATTATAAAAGTGTTATTCCTACAAAAGTTATCTTTATGCCTCTAATAAGAGGTGTATGAGATGTGCTAGGATGTGATAAGATGTGTATGACATGTGATAGGATGTGATAAGAGGTGTATGAGATGTGATAGGATGTGATAAGATGCGTATGGAAAGTGATAGGATGTGATAAGATGTGTATGAGATGTGATAGGATGTGATAAGAGGTGTATGAGATGTGATAGGATGTGATAAGATGCGTATGAGATGTGATAGGATGTGATAAGATGTGTATGAGATGTGATAGGATGTGATAAGATGCGTATGAGATGTGCTAGGATTTGATAAGATGTGTATGAGATGTGATAGGATGTGATAAGAGGTGTATGAGATGTGATAGGATGTGATAAGATGCATATGGGATGAGTTATGATGTGATAAGATGATTTAGAATGTGATAGATGAGGTAAGAAGTGTATCTAATGGGATAAGATGTATATGGGTTGTGATAAGGCGAGAATGGATGTGTTGTAAAAGAATAGATGTGAAGGCGTATGTGGATATATGAATGGGAATGTAGAAATGGATGTATGGATAAGGATGTGGATATAGATGTATGAATGTAAATGTGGATCTGGATATGCGAATGAGGATGTGGATGTGGATGTATGAATATGAACGTGGATATGGATGTATGGATGTGGCAATCTTTTCCATGCACATCATGAGAAAGAATAGCCCTCGGGCCATTCTTGCATGATCCCAAGGCCTCAGGGTCATTTTTATAATGGCCATGGGGCATCAATAAAAGGCCCCAGGGCCATTCTTTTCATGCAGGATAGGTGTAAAAAACATTTCTACATGACCCCAAGGCCTCAAATATCCATTGTTTTACTTTAAAATGCATCACAGTGCATGAAAAAGTGGCCATGGGGGCATCCAAGAACGGCCCAAGGGCCATTCTGGCATGACCCCAAGGGGCCATGGGTGCATCCAAGAATGGCCCTAGGGCCATTCTTGGACATGTACAACATGAGGAAGAATGGCCCTAGGGCCTTTCTTGTATGACCCCAAGTCCTCAAGGTCATTTTGGGGATGGCCATGGGGCATCCAAGAATGGCCCTAGGGCCATTTGTTTCATGCACAATAGGTAAAGGAATGATCCCAAACACCATTCTTACATGACCCCAAGGCCCCAAGGTCATTTTGGATGGCCTCTTGTCATGCACAATAGGTGGAAGAATGGACCTAGGGCCATGCTTTCATGAAAAGATATGGGGGCATCCAAGAATGGGCATAGGGCCATTCTTTTCAAGGTCGTTTTGGGATGGATATCCAAGAATGGCCCTAGGGCGATTCGTTTCATACACATTATGTGGAAGAATGGTCCTAGGGACATTCTTGCAATACCCCAAGGCCTCAAGGTCATTTTAAGATGGCCATGGGGCATGGTTGCATGGGCTCTTTTCATGCACAACAGGTGGAAGAATGGCCCTAGGGCTATTCTTGCATGACCCCAAGGCCTCAAGATCATTTTGGGATAGATATGGGGGCATTGAAGAATCGTCATAGGGCCATTCTTTTCATGCACAACATGAACCAAAGGCATTAAGGACATTTTGGAATGGTCATGGGGCATCCAAGAATGGCCCTAGGGCCCTTTGTCTCATGCACAAGTGGAAGAATGGCCTAAGGCCCATTCTTGCATGACCCCAAGACCTCAAGGTCATTTGGGATGGCTATGGGTCATCATCCAGGAATGGCCTTAGGGCTATTCTGTTCATGCACCAAGTGTAAATAGCATTCCAACATGACCCCAAGGCCTCAAATATCCATCGTTGTACTTTAAATTGCATCACAGTGCATGAAATAGTGGCTATGGGGGCGTTCAAGAATGGTCCAAGGGGCCATGGGTGCATCCAAGAATGGTCTTAGGGATATTCTTTCTAAGAGCATTATTGCAAGAATGGCCCTAGGGCCATTCTTTTCCATGAACAACATGAAGACGAATGGCCCTGGGGTGCTTCTTGCATGACCCAAAGGCCTCAAGGTCATTTTTGGGATGGCCATGGAGCATCCAACATGAAGACAAATGGCCCTGGGGCTATTCTTGCATGACCCCAACGGGCCATGGGTACATCCAAGAATGGCCCTAGGGCCATTCTTTCAATAATGCACAACATGAGGAAGAATGGCCCTAGGGCCATTCTTGCATGACCCCAAGGCCTCAAGGTCATTTTTAGGATGGCCATGGGACATCCAAATATGGCCCTAGGGCCATTCTGTTCATGCACAATAGGTGGAGGAATGACCCCAAAGGACATTTTTGCATGACCCCAAGGCCCCAAGATTATTTTGGATGGCCTCTTTTCATGCACAATAGGTGGAAGAATGGCCCTAGGGCCATGCTTCCATGAGCCCAAGGCCTCAAGGTCGTTTGGCATGGATATGGGGGCATTCAAGAATGGCCATAGGGCCATTCTTCTCATACCCACCATGTGGAAGAATGGTCCTAGGGCCATTATTGCAATACCCCAAGGCCTCAAGGTTAGTTTGGGATGGCCACTTTTTATGCATAACAGGTGGAAGAATGCTCCTAGGGCCATTCTTGCATGACCCCAAGGCCTCAAGGTCATTTTCGGATGAATATGGGGGCATCCACAAGAATGGCCATAGGGCCATTCTTTTCATGCAAGGCCATTATTCCGTGACCCAAAGGCCTAAAGGTCATTTTGGAATGGTCATGGGGCATCCAAGAATGGCTCTAGTAGGGCCCAAAGGCCTAAAGGTCGTTTTGAAATGGTCATGGGGCATCCAAGAATGGCTCTAGTAGGGCCATTCTTCTCATGCACAACATGTGGAAGAATGGCCTAAGGGCCATTCTTGCATGACCCCAACACCTCAAGGTCATTTTGAGATGGCCATGGGTCATCAAGGAATGGCCGTAGGAGGGCCGTTCTCTTCATACACGATAGGTGTAAGGAACATTCCTACATGACCCCAAGGCCTCAAATATCCACCGTTTACTTTTAATTGCATCAGAGTGCATGAAATAGAGGCGATGGGGGAATCCAAAAATGGCCCAAGGGCCATTCTGGCATGACCCCAAGGGGCCATGGGTGCATCCAAGAATGGTCCTAGGGCCATTCACTCTAGGACCAGTCTTGCAAGAATGGCCTTAGGGACATTCTTTTCCATACACAACATGATGAAGAATGGCCATGGGGCCATTCCTACATGACCCTAAGGCCTCAAGGTCATTTTTGGGCTGGCCATGGGGCATCCAAGAATTGCCCTAGGGCCATTCTTTTCATGCACGCAACAGGTGTAAGGACCGTTCTTACATGTCTCCAAGGTCTCATATTTCCACCGTTTTATTTTAAAATGTATCACATTACATGAAATTGTGGCCATGGGGACATCGAAGCATGGCCCAAGGGCCATTACCCCAAGCAGCCATGGGTGCATCGAAGAATGGTACTAGGGCCATTCTTTTTCATGCACAACATAAGAAAGAATGGCCCTAGGGCCATTCTTTTCATGCACAATAGGTGGAAGAATGACCCCAAATGCCATATTCTTTTCATGCAAGGCCATTATTCCATGACCCAAAGGCCTCAAGGTCATTTTGGAATGGTCATGGGGCATCCAAGAATGGCCCTCGAGCCATTCTTCTCATGCACAACAGATGGAAGAATGGCACAAGGCCCATTCTTGCTTGACCTTAAGGCCTCAACTCATTTGAGGATGGCCATGGGTCATCTAGGAATTGTCCTAGGACCATTCTTTTCATACACGACAAGTGTGAGGAACATTCCTACATGATCCCAAGGCCTCATACATCACATTGCATGAAATTATGGCCATGGGGATATCCAAGCATGGCCCGAGGGCCAATCTTGCATGACCCCAAGGGGCCATGGGTGCATTCAGGAATGGTCCTAGGGACACTCTTTCTCATGCACAACATGAGGAAGAATATCCCTAGGGACATTCTTGCATGACCGCAAGGACTCAAGCAAGACCCCAAGGGCCATTCTTGCATGACCCCAAGGCCGCAAGTTCATTTTGGGATGGACATTGGGCATCCAAGAATGGCCCAATAGGTGTAAGAACCATTCTTTCCATGCACAACTGACTCGAAGGCTTCCAAGAATAGCCCTATGGCCATTCTTTTCATGTAATTTTAAATTAAAAATGGCTCCATAGTAGCATTCAAGAATGCCCTTGGGGCATGCTATTATTTACCTAGGACCATTCCTTATGGTGATATGTATAAAGTTATCTTTTTTAGCTCTTGTGTGTTGTTGCTTTACTTATCTTTGTAAATATGTTAGAACTGTTTTTAAATTGTCTTACAAAAATCACTTTAGCATAGGAAAAGATGTCAAGCAAAAGGAAGCTTTTATTTTCCTCAAGCATTGACATGGCGAGCGGAGACTCAAAGAATTGGTACCTTGAGCTCTATGACCTTCAAGTTCGGATCCATCTCTTCATTTAGATGAAAGACAACAAGGAGTCTTTTGAGGGTAGGGGATAGGTCAAGGCAATCAATGTTTCTGTGGTAGATTTGCATCAAGAAATCAAATGCATTGATGTTGAGACCCATGGGGATCTCACGTACCAACTCTCTCCCACTACATATAGGAGGGATCGTATGAGGGCTGATCAAGAGGACTCTATGTTCTCCAGAGGGTGGAACCTGACTATAGAGAATGTCTCCAACATTACTTGTGAAATGCTATTCAATGCTTTTACTATGATACTACAAAAGAAAGTAACAAAGAGAGATGCAGTTTCCCGAGCTGGTGTCTCATGAAAAAGATCAAAAAAGTCAACAATAGGTGGCCATAACTTTAGAGACTCGGGGCTCCACTCTAACCATTTCTAACCCAAAATATCTAATTAAGAAAGGAAAAAAGGCGAAGGATTCCCCTTTAGGAGGGATGGAGCAGTATGCACAATATTTTCCTTTGGGTTTATATATATTTCTTGAAAATATTTTATGTGTAGGATAAACCTTTGAATTAAATTTGAAAAAAATACATTATAAAAGAGAATGTAATTATATAATTATAAAACAAAAGATATATTTATATATCTAGGAATGATAAATATTTAGACTTGTAAATATTTATTATTATTAATATTGATTTTTAAGTGGATAATAGTTTATCTTTATGTTTATCTTTATTATCCAATCGATCTTAGATAGAAAATCCAATGAGATTTGAAGTGGATAACCTATTTTTCCTATATAATCATACATCTCTAGTACTATTCCACACTTCGCTAGTACTATCCCATCATTGAGCTTTATAATTTTTTCTCTCTTAGCTTTCTTGAGAATGAGTTCTGAAAGTCGTAGGAGTTGGAAACGTGATAGGACTAGACTTCCCCTCGTCCACCAAGTTCAAGAGGAGGAGTGGAAAGGGGTAGCTTGTGAGAGAATGAGAGAGTGGAGAGCACGTCAATGAGCAACACCTTCTATTGGCAATGATCCAAGCCTTGCTCCTCCTCTTCCACTTCCTCTCCCTCTGCCCTCTTCCCCCCCACTACCCATTAGTTTAGATAATCCACATGAACCCGCCCTTCCTAAGCCCCCTTATCATCCATAAGAACCCACCCCCTCCTTTGGGCACCCATAGTGTGGGTAGGAAAGAACTATCAAAGTCGGGGGGCACATCGTCGTGCCCATGCAATCTTCCAATCCTATTTCAAAGACCTCACGCCTTCATCACAGACATGCGTGTTGATGCTTTGATCGATTTGCCCAACATGGCCAACTGCTGCAGGGCGCTTTCTGACATTGGAGGTTGAAGAGAGAAGAGAGATGGTATGGCGGTGCTATAAAGTGTTCGTCGTTCCCTATACAATTAACAAGATAAGGAACTATGCGGATGCTTTCGCGGCTCGACGGGCTATTGTGGCAACCGTAAGTAGCTCCCAAATGAAAGGTAAGGTGAGTTCCACATCTCGCATCCTTTCCATAGGACCACATGCACTTAGAGTTGGGTCTATTAGATGGCAAAGTTTATTTGCCGATGAGGTTGGTGCATTGTGGGCGAGTAGCGGTCATGTAGCTAGGTATGATTGCCGACTAGATGAAACCACTAGAGCCTTGTTAGAAAGGTTTTGGGAGGAAAATTATTGTTCCTCGCTAGTTTTCAAGAAAGCTTTGCGTAAGAGAGTGACAAGAGGAGTGTTCATTAAGCACAGTGCTTGCTTTGTTGAAATGACCCAAACAAAGTTGTATTCTCAGTTTGTGGCATCATATCCAAAACTTAAAATTGGGCAAAGGTCATTTGAGGGGTGTAAGCCTTGGTTTGTGAGGTACTCACGATAGCGTGACACATGTTGTCTCTACCATGTTGAGTTCCAACTTTTTTATAATGTGTTCCATTCTCTTACTGGGCATAGAGAGTTGCCTCTCGTAGTGCTCGTGATTTCATCCACTCTCTTTTGTGTGCACACACGGAGGATGCCTAGTTCCATAGGATGCCTTGTGTGGAGAGAAATTGCACATCATGTGGTTCACTTGCACATCATGTGGTTCACTTGCACATCTACAGATGGTAGATCTTGATGCACGTGACCAAGAGATAGTGCCATGGCGACATTATGAGTATGTGACACACGAGGTCTAGGGTGGTGGGTAGTCCAAGATGTAAGATTCCTCCCCAAACCCCTTTTTGATGTCTAGTATCTTCCCCCGTAATCAATCCCTCTTCAGAAATATAAAGACCTTGTTTCTAACTGTTTTAACCTAGAGAGAGAAAATATTCTAGAGAGAGAATATTCAGATTATGAATATTTTTGGATAGAAAAATAACTCATCTTATTAAAATAAGTTCCCCTGAAACAGAAATTCAAAAAGAAATTTCCAATGTGCAATTGGAATTAATTGGAAATAGGTATAAAGAACCTTAGTCTAAGGGCCTAGATTTTCAGAATTCTTTAGACTATGGTCCAATTAAGGTTTCTATGGGCCAATAGCATCAATCCATGTGTAGGGAGGAGATAAATCCAAATTGTAAAAGAAGATACCCAAAAATGAGTAAATGCTCACATAAGATGAAGAGTTGAAAATGTACAAGGTTTATTAGTAAATAAACTCATATGTAAGGAAGAGGAGTTCTTTAAAGGAGGTGCATATTTCACATAAGATGAAGAGTTGAAAATGTACAAGGTTTATTAGTAAATAAACACATATGTAAGGAAGGGGAGTTCTTTAAAGGAGGTGCATATTTCACATAAGATGAAGAGTTGAAAATGTACAAGGCTTATTAGTAAAAAAACTATGACACATGTGTAAGGAAGAGGAGTTCTTTAAAGGAGGTGCATATTTCACATAAGATGAAGGGTTGAAAATGTACAAGGTTTATTAGTAAAAAAACTATGAGCAATACAATTTTGACACATATGTAAGGAAGGGGAATTCTTTAAAGGAGGTGCATATTTCACATGCTTGAATGAGTTTTAAACTCATAAAAATTGAGATATTTCATCTCTCCTCTCTCCTAATTCAAGTCTAGTTCCAAAAAGTTAGCTTAACTGACCTAAAAATGGTCAAATATTGACCAAACTGATTTAGAAAATTCTAGAATCAGTTTGTTTGGTTAGGAGCTCAATTTTTCCTATAAATAGAAGCCTCCCCTTGTTGAAAAAAATATAGTCTCTTATGCTTTGTTACTCTACTCCACCTAAGCCAAAATATATAGTCTCTTATGCTTTGTTACTCTACTCCACCTAAGCCAAATTAGATAGTCTCTTATGCTTTGTTACTCTACTCCACCTAAGCCAAATTAGATAGAGTCTTATGCTTTGTTACTCTACTCCACCTAAGCCAAATTAGATAGTGTCTTATGCTTTGTTACTCTACTCCATCTAAGCCAAAATATATAGTGTCTTATGCTATGTTACTCTACCTAAGCCAAGAACTGTGAATTCTTTAATAATTCACTAGTTTTTGATACTTCTCTCTTTCTTCAATCTCCATTGGTGGCTCCATCAACATACTAAACCAATTGATTGGTTGGGGGCCTCTACCGTGAATAAAGAATCAAGCAAATTATAAGGTAAGTACATTGAATTTTTGATCTTTTCTTTAATTACTCAATGATTCTCTCTTCTCAACCCCTCTCAAGCTTGAGAAGCTTAATTGGTATGGTTTTTTAATTGCTATGGAAGTTAATTTCCATTTATGTTTAAATTCTAATGGTTTTTATGTAATTTCTCTCTCTCACTCAAGAAATGGTCATACTCATGACCCATTCTCAATCCAAATGAAGCTTTTCATAAAGCCTTTCCTTAATCCAAGATTAAGCTATGCTTGAGGCCAAATTAATGGCTTTTTGCTATGCTTTTAGTTTATGCACATTGATGATTCAATCCATTATGGATTGATGACCCAATTAGAGACCATTCTAATTGTTTTCTTAATGATCCAATTAGAGACCATTATGGATTGATGATCCAATTAGAGACCATTCTAATTGTTTTCTTAATGATCCAATTAGAGACCATTATGGATTGATGATCCAATTAGAGACCATTCTAATTATTTCTTTAATAATGAGCTTTATCCCTTAGAAAAAAAAATTGAGATTTATCAGTCATAGTAGCGGAGCTATGGCAAAATTTTTATAGAAATTACGCATAAAATAAATTCATTCAAAGCATAAAAAGAGGAATTCCTACCATATTCTAGGAACTATCATCCTAGATTAAATAAAAGAATATTATTATGCATGGAGATATGGATGTTTGCATGTAGATGTAGAGGTATGGATGTGAGTGTGAATGTGGAGGTGGATGTATGCATGGAGATGTGGATGTATGCATGTAGAAATAGATGTGTAGATGAGGATGTAAATGGAGATGTGGATGGATGCATGTAGATGTAGATGTATAGATGTAGATGAGAATGGAGATATGGATGTATACATGTAGATGTAGATGTATAGATGTAGATGTGGATGTGGAGGTGGATGGATGTATGTAGATGTAGATGTATAGATATAGATGTGGATGTATACATGTAGATGTAGATGTATAGATGTAGATGTGGAAGTGGAGGTGGATGGATGCATGTAGATGTAGATGTATAGATGTAGATGTGAAAGTGGAGGTGGATGGATGCATGTAGATGTAGATGTATAGATGTAGATGTAGATACGAATGGAGATGTGGATGTATGCATGTAGATGTAGGTGTATAGATGTAGATGTGTATGTAGAGGTGGATGTATGCATGTAGATGTAGATGTATAGATGTGGATGTGAATGTGGAGGTAGATGTATGCATATAGATGTAGATGGATGGAGGTGAATGTGAATGTGGATGTAGATGTATGCATAGAGATGTAGATGTATGTATGTAGATGTGAATGTACGCATATAGATGTAGATGTATGGATGTGAATATGCGATATGTGATGTGAGGGAATCTGAAGTGATGAGATAGAAATGATGTGATGGGATGAGTATACATATAAATGGAATATGGAATAAGTAATGTAGATTGATGAGGGATAATGTGGAAAAATGAAAGTTAAAATAGAAATTGTATTGTAAACTGTTTGTAAATGCTGTTTGTAAATGCTGTTTGTAAATGATTGTTTTATGTCAAGAATGCTGGGGGGAGCATTTTGACCGTCTTGTGATTAAAGTCGTGATGGTAAAGTTGCAACTGCTGACGGGGAGTCAATGAAGGACGTCTCGCGTAGCAAGGTCGGCCGAGGTCTTGACCAGCCTCGGTGCGATTAAAATGGTGAGCTTCTGGTACGGTGGATGAGGGGCCAAGGAAGGGGCCTATGCGTGAAGCGCTAGGTTACCTGCGAAGGATCCTAGAGGGTGCTGACCATACGGTGCTCGGGCTCTGGGTCGCCTAGGATACCCACGCGTGCGTCGAGGAAGATATTAGAACAAAGTTGGAGTTGTTTTCTGAAATCGAGCATGGATCTGGTTGATTGACCTTGCTGGTCTTCAATGGATGAGTCCATGGCTCCTTATATGGATCTGTTGGTTGATCTTGCTGATCTTCAACGAGAGTCCATCTTGTTAAGTGATTATATTGCCAAGTATTATGGGCTAGGAACTATCGAAACGGCTCCTGAGCGTTCTCATTAGGAACTCAATGGAGTCTTCTTGGGCCCTTTTATTTGGCAGTTTAAGGGAGTCAAACCTTTTCTCTTAAGAAGAAACGTTTTCTAATTAGAAGCTTCAAAACGGCTACTTTATTCGAATTTGAATTTTGGGGGGAAAATGGAATTTAAAATCTAGCGGATAAAACCATATCATGTAACATATCTATGGAAAGCTCTTGATGCATAGATCATGGATCTATAATCTCCGCTCAAATCGGAGCTTGTATGTAGAAGTTATGGAGGTCCGAAAATTGTAAAATTGCCCCCTCCCCTTTTTGGGGAAAAAAGTGCACCCTTTGACCACTCTTACACCTCTCTTACAAACCATTGGTTTTTGCTTACATGGCGGGATCCTATTTGTCAAAAAGTTAAACGTTTCCATAACCTCATGGCAAATTAAAGGGCCCAAGAAGACTCCATTGAGTTCCTAAGTTGCCAATGATGCCATAGATACTCTAATGAAGGAATGATGGGAAATTAAGAATCAATTGGATAAATTGGAAGATGGTGATCAATGTTACTATGGTTTTATTAAAGGATTGTTTTAAACTGGTTGAATCTGATTGAAAAAGGCAATTTCATATTGGGTGTGTGAGTGGTGTGACTAGTTTTATTTTGCATGAACATCCGGCTAGGGGGCCTTGGAACTCTTTTCCTTGGTACCCGGGACAAAACCTAACCAAATTTTTAATTGGATCCCATCACTACAGTGGTTGGGCGGTTGGCTAACCCATGGGATTGGATGGGGTTAGGCTGGACTGATGGATCCGTAAATCGAGACTCAAACTTTTGTTTTTACGATAAAAAAATAAAATAAATCCCGGACAGTAACTGTTCTATGGATAGGAATCAACGGCTGTGCCTCTTGAATGGGGAAAAAAGCGTTGATCCCAATGATCCAAGTGCAAGTTTCTTCCTTGAACTGACTAAGTATCTTATAGATGTAATCGGATCATCTCGATCAGAAATGATCTTGACTACGTTAGAGTAAAAAGTTATCCTGGTGGAATCGCCCGTGCTTTCCGGTAAAGGAAGTTTTTCTGGGTTCGGTTTTGGAACAACCGACGGATTAGTCTCTTATCCGGATATCCGTGGGCGAGGCCCCGAGTGTGGGACCCCTGTCCCGCGCGAGAAGCGCTACTTCCGCTGCCAGTACCCCGAATCCGTTGCTCGGTGGGAACAGGGATCTTACAGTTGGTATCAGAGCATTTGGTTAATAAAGATCAATTGAGAAGACAAATATATCAAAAATTTATCAAGAAACATAAAAAGGTTATAATTGTGTGAGATAATTCATACAATTTGATATTCAAACGGAAATTCGTAATTTTGGTAATTGGGTCTTCAGATGGAAGTGCCGCAATTATATAGAATCCCTGACTTGCTTGAGGCCTAGACATGATAGTATTTACCTTATAATTCCAAGGGCCGTGACTACCGTATATACCGAGAGTATACTGCAGCTCTTTACTGACAGTATATACGAGTAAATCTAAGACTTGAAATTATAAGCGTTAATGCTATCTAGATGATGATTTCGAATGTGATTGATATGATTTTTAATTCTGTTTGAGAATTGATGAATTGATTTGGATTCTGATTGAAAATGCTGATTGAAAAATGTTGATTTTAAAAAATTAGTTGAAATATAATGAAACCACAATGAGGGGGAATGGGACGAGTCCCTGTGATGATATTCATAACTAGAATGATGATAAGGAATTCAGCAAATCACTATGAGATTAGTGGGTTGTGCTGTCAGATTGCTACTGTTAATACTTGACCGATAGATCAAGTTAAGGGATGTCAAATTGAGAACTTGCTTGACTAAAGTTTCCGTGGAGGAATGTTCCGAAGGAAACTTTTTGGTCTAATGGACCATTATCATGTTAAATGAATTGTTATTTAATGATGAGTTCTATATAAGGGATATTTATCCCAGTGTTCTGTTGGGTTGACCAGAATATAAGGAACCCAGAATAAAATTGGATCTTAAGAAAAAGAGCTGTCCTCTACCTTGCGAGATGAGGACATCTCGCACTTTTTAAGTGGGGTAGAATGTAAGATTCCTCCCCAACCTTCGAGGTATACTGGAGTACGAATCTTCCTTTCTGATCTTATAATTATTCCCTCTCTAAAATAAAAGAAAAATTCTGTTTAAAAAAGGAAGACCCTTTTCCTAAAATACTTCTCAGGAGTCACGCCTATTTTAAGGATTTAGAACAATGAGTTTAGAAGTGAGAATCGGTGTTTTGGATACCAAGGTTTTGGTTTTCATTCGAGTATGGCCCAAAAGAAGTTCTTTATCTCTTGGGGAGTATAAGAAGTTATCCCCAAGATATTGTGATCCTTATATCTGAATTCAATGAAAGTAGGTGACTTAGCCTACAAATTTCTTTTATCTCCTCATCTCAAAATTCTTAATGCCTTCTATAGAAAAATGTGTCAAACACAAATCATGGAAAGACGGTAAAACTTCAGTGGTAAGTTACCGTTGGCTTCTAGGTTACGCTAGCTCCTTCCTTTATATAAGTCGTAACTTTTACTTGTCGCTCACAGTAATCTTACTCCCATCAATCTCCTTTCTTTCTTAATCTCCTTCATGGCTTGGCAACAGGAATTAGTTTTATCCCTGATGATTTCTCACCTTCAAGACGCAAGAGAGTCTGTGAAGAAAGACTTTATAGAACAGTATGAGCGCTCACTTTTTCCTCACCTAGGAACTTCTGTAGCGCAGACCAAATGGTGGACCTATCAAAACATAACTAGGGTAACACCCTGGGGTCAGCAACACTTTCGTAACAATGTCCGCTTGGCCATGGTTATTGAAGCTTTGGGTTTGGGTCCCCGATACTACTGTGTCATGAGATCAAGGCATCTTGGGTTTTCTGAGCGGGTCTTCTTACTGGCATGTTTTCTTCCTCATGAGAAGATATGCCTTTACCCCGTTTTTGGCTTGCCTCTCAGAAGTCCTTTTGTTAGATCACCTCATACCACTGAGATAGGTGCGGCAATAACCAGCAGAATCATTCCCATAGATGAGTTACCCTATACTTGTGCAGCTTGTGAGGACTGCTTTTGTGACCATATGATGGACGGGCTTATGGAAGTGTAAAGAGTTCTTCTATCTTTACTGTATAAGTTCCGAGAATGAATAAAGTTTAAATCTTGTTCTTATTTTGAATCTTGCCTTCTTTCAGACTTTTCTTGGTGGTTAATCCTGATTAAAATTTTTTCTCTAAGTCTCATATTCGTGCATCTTACGAAATTATCCCAAGTTGCGAGATGAGGACATCTCGCGTTTTTTAAGTGGGGTAGAATGTAAGATTCCTCCCCAAACCCCTTTTTGATGTCTAGTATCTTCCCCCGTAATCAATCCCTCTTCAGAAATATAAAGACCTTGTTTCTAACTGTTTTAACCTAGAGAGAGAAAATATTCTAGAGAGAGAATATTCAGATTATGAATATTTTTGGATAGAAAAATAACTCATCTTATTAAAATAAGTTTCCCTGAAACAGAAATTCAAAAAGAAATTTCCAATGTGCAATTGGAATTAATTGGAAATAGGTATAAAGAACCTTAGTCTAAGGGCCTAGATTTTCAGAATTCTTTAGACTATGGTCCAATTAAGGTTTCTATGGGCCAATAGCATCAATCCATGTGTAGGGAGGAGATAAATCCAAATTGTAAAAGAAGATACCCAAAAATGAGTAAATGCTCACATAAGATGAAGAGTTGAAAATGTACAAGGTTTATTAGTAAATAAACTCATATGTAAGGAAGAGGAGTTCTTTAAAGGAGGTGCATATTTCACATAAGATGAAGAGTTGAAAATGTACAAGGTTTATTAGTAAATAAACACATATGTAAGGAAGGGGAGTTCTTTAAAGGAGGTGCATATTTCACATAAGATGAAGAGTTGAAAATGTACAAGGCTTATTAGTAAAAAAACTATGACACATGTGTAAGGAAGAGGAGTTCTTTAAAGGAGGTGCATATTTCACATAAGATGAAGAGTTGAAAATGTACAAGGTTTATTAGTAAAAAAACTATGAGCAATACAATTTTGACACATATGTAAGGAAGGGGAATTCTTTAAAGGAGGTGCATATTTCACATGCTTGAATGAGTTTTAAACTCATAAAAATTGAGATATTTCATCTCTCCTCTCTCCTAATTCAAGTCTAGTTCCAAAAAGTTAGCTTAACTAACCTAAAAATGGTCAAATATTGACCAAACTGATTTAGAAAATTCTAGAATCAGTTTGTTTGGTTAGGAGCTCAATTTTTCCTATAAATAGAAGCCTCCCCTTGTTGAAAAAAATATAGTCTCTTATGCTTTGTTACTCTACTCCACCTAAGCCAAAATATATAGTCTCTTATGCTTTGTTACTCTACTCCACCTAAGCCAAATTAGATAGTCTCTTATGCTTTGTTACTCTACTCCACCTAAGCCAAATTAGATAGAGTCTTATGCTTTGTTACTCTACTCCACCTAAGCCAAATTAGATAGTGTCTTATGCTTTGTTACTCTACTCCATCTAAGCCAAAATATATAGTGTCTTATGCTATGTTACTCTACCTAAGCCAAGAACTGTGAATTCTTTAATAATTCACTAGTTTTTGATACTTCTCTCTTTCTTCAATCTCCATTGGTGGCTCCATCAACATACTAAACCAATTGATTGGTTGGGGGCCTCTACCGTGAATAAAGAATCAAGCAAATTATAAGGTAAGTACATTGAATTTTTGATCTTTTCTATAATTACTCAATGATTCTCTCTTCTCAACCCCTCTCAAGCTTGAGAAGCTTAATTGGTATGGTTTTTTAATTGCTATGGAAGTTAATTTCCATTTATGTTTAAATTCTAATGGTTTTTATGTAATTTCTCTCTCTCACTCAAGAAATGGTCATACTCATGACCCATTCTCAATCCAAATGAAGCTTTTCATAAAGCCTTTCCTTAATCCAAGATTAAGCTATGCTTGAGGCCAAATTAATGGCTTTTTGCTATGCTTTTAGTTTATGCACATTGATGATTCAATCCATTATGGATTGATGACCCAATTAGAGACCATTCTAATTGTTTTCTTAATGATCCAATTAGAGACCATTATGGATTGATGATCCAATTAGAGACCATTCTAATTGTTTTCTTAATGATCCAATTAGAGACCATTATGGATTGATGATCCAATTAGAGACCATTCTAATTATTTCTTTAATAATGAGCTTTATCCCTTAGAAAAAAAAATTGAGATTTATCAGTCATAGTAGCGGAGCTATGGCAAAATTTTTATAGAAATTACGCATAAAATAAATTCATTCAAAGCATAAAAAGAGGAATTCCTACCATATTCTAGGAACTATCATCCTAGATTAAATAAAAGAATATTATTATGCATGGAGATATGGATGTTTGCATGTAGATGTAGAGGTATGGATGTGAGTGTGAATGTGGAGGTGGATGTATGCATGGAGATGTGGATGTATGCATGTAGAAATAGATGTGTAGATGAGGATGTAAATGGAGATGTGGATGGATGCATGTAGATGTAGATGTATAGATGTAGATGAGAATGGAGATATGGATGTATACATGTAGATGTAGATGTATAGATGTAGATGTGGATGTGGAGGTGGATGGATGTATGTAGATGTAGATGTATAGATATAGATGTGGATGTATACATGTAGATGTAGATGTATAGATGTAGATGTGGAAGTGGAGGTGGATGGATGCATGTAGATGTAGATGTATAGATGTAGATGTGAAAGTGGAGGTGGATGGATGCATGTAGATGTAGATGTATAGATGTAGATGTAGATACGAATGGAGATGTGGATGTATGCATGTAGATGTAGGTGTATAGATGTAGATGTGTATGTAGAGGTGGATGTATGCATGTAGATGTAGATGTATAGATGTGGATGTGAATGTGGAGGTAGATGTATGCATATAGATGTAGATGGATGGAGGTGAATGTGAATGTGGATGTAGATGTATGCATAGAGATGTAGATGTATGTATGTAGATGTGAATGTACGCATATAGATGTAGATGTATGGATGTGAATATGCGATATGTGATGTGAGGGAATCTGAAGTGATGAGATAGAAATGATGTGATGGGATGAGTATACATATAAATGGAATATGGAATAAGTAATGTAGATTGATGAGGGATAATGTGGAAAAATGAAAGTTAAAATAGAAATTGTATTGTAAACTGTTTGTAAATGCTGTTTGTAAATGCTGTTTGTAAATGATTGTTTTATGTCAAGAATGCTGGGGGGAGCATTTTGACCGTCTTGTGATTAAAGTCGTGATGGTAAAGTTGCAACTGCTGACGGGGAGTCAATGAAGGACGTCTCGCGTAGCAAGGTCGGCCGAGGTCTTGACCAGCCTCGGTGCGATTAAAATGGTGAGCTTCCGGTACGGTGGATGAGGGGCCAAGGAAGCGGCCTATGCGTGAAGCGCTAGGTTACCTGCGAAGGATCCTAGAGGGTGCTGACCATACGGTGCTCGGGCTCTGGGTCGCCTAGGATACCCACGCGTGCGTCGAGGAAGATATTGGAACAGAGTTGGAGTTGTTTTCTGAAATCGAGCATGGATCTGGTTGATTGACCTTGCTGGTCTTCAATGGATGAGTCCATGGCTCCTTATATGGATCTGTTGGTTGATCTTGCTGATCTTCAACGAGAGTCCATCTTGTTAAGTGATTATATTGCCAAGTATTATGGGCTAGGAACTATCGAAACGGCTCCTGAGCGTTCTAGTTGCCAATGATGCCATAGATACTCTGATGAAGGAATGATGGGAAATTAAGAATCAATTGGATAAATTGGAAGATGGTGATCAATGTTACTATGGTTTTATTAAAGGATTGTTTTAAACTGGTTGAATCTGATTGAAAAAGGCAATTTCATATTGGGTGTGTGAGTGGTGTGACTAGTTTTATTTTGCATGAACATCCGGCTAGGGGGCCTTGGAACTCTTTTCCTTGGTACCCGGGACAAAACCTAACCAAATTTTTAATTGGATCCCATCACTACAGTGGTTGGGCGGTTGGCTAACCCATGGGATTGGATGGGGTTAGGCTGGACTGATGGATCCGTAAATCGAGACTCAAACTTTTGTTTTTACGATAAAAAATAAATAAATAAATCCCGGACAGTAACTGTTCTATGGATAGGAATCAACGGCTGTGCCTCTTGAATGGGGAAAAAAGCGTTGATCCCAATGATCCAAGTGCAAGTTTCTTCCTTGAACTGACTAAGTATCTTATAGATGTAATCGGATCATCTCGATCAGAAATGATCTTGACTACGTTAGAGTAAAAAGTTATCCTGGTGGAATCGCCCGTGCTTTCCGGTAAAGGAAGTTTTTCCGGGTTCGGTTTTGGAACAACCGACGGATTAGTCTCTTATCCGGATATCCGTGGGCGAGGCCCCGAGTGTGGGACCCCTGTCCCGCGCGAGAAGCGCTACTTCCGCTGCCAGTACCCCGAATCCGTTGCTCGGTGGGAACAGGGATCTTACACAAGAAGTTGCAGCTCGTGGACAAACATACACCACGTTGTTACTTCACTTGCACATCTACAGATGGTAGATCTTGATGCAAGTGACCAAGAGACAGTGCCATGGTGACATTATGAGTATGTGACACACCAGCTCTAGTGTGGTGGGGCAGTCCAGGAAGTTGCAGCTCGTGCACAAACATACACCGTGTTGTCACTTCACAGCTACATTTAGGGAGCAGATCTATCCCTATATCATTGTGCCAAGTGGTAGGATCGTCAGTTTCGAGCATGCTTGGAAGAGTTTCCTATTGGTGTGGTCCTCTCTTTGGTTGATTTTGTAGAGAGCTATACCTTCACACCTTTTTAGGAGATACAATCTAAGTATTACTTCTCGGAGCAAGTAATGGTTATATTTCATAATATTTGTTTTATGTTTGAACTATATTACTTATTTGATTTTTTGTGTCCTAATCCTCTCTCTAGCTTACCTCACCAAGTTGCTATTATGGTCCACATTAGCTATTGACATGCAGAGGCCCATGTAGATGGGATCTAGCGAGTACCCCTGAGGCCCGTGTGATTATTCGAGAGTATCATTTCTATATCAGCAGTGATGATCGTTCACATGATGCACATTCTATATCATTTCTATATCAACAGAGGCCCATGTAGATGGGATAGCGAGTACCCCTGAGGCCCGTGTGATTATTCGAGAGTATCATTTCTATATCAGCAGTGATGATCGTTCACATGATGCACATTCTGTGCAACAGTGTTTTCATCTCCATGATGATTTTTTACGAGACCGTGGGATCACATGTGGCCAACGATGGGTTTGGTCGGATGGCTTTGGCATACAGAGTTCAAGTCGTCACACGCAGTTCTATTGGCTCTACATGTAGTACTTATGGTTCTCTTATATTTGCAATTAAACTAAATTCACTACAACATCTTAAAGAAAACAATAACTAAGACTTTGTTTTATGGGTTTATAGGTGGCATGTGCAGTCTAGTATCCTAGTGATTTAGTCATTCTTTGAGACTAGTCACGGGAAGGGAGAGCATGATGGTGGCGCAAGTGTGAAACGTGCCCTGAGATATCATCAAGAATGGCCATAGGGCCATTCTTTTCATACACACCATGTGGGAAATTTTCCTAGGGCCACTATTGCAATACCCCAAGGCCTCAAGGTCATTTTGGGATGGCGATGGGGCATCCAAGGATGGCCAATTTTCATGCACAATAGGTGGAAGAATGCCCCTAGGACCATTCTTGCATGACCCCAAGGCCTCAAGGTCATTTTCGGATGGATATGGGGGCATCCAAGAATGGCCATAGGGCCATTCTTTTCATGCAAGGCCATTACTCCATGACCCAAAGGCCTAAAGGTCATTTTGGAATGGTCATGGGGCATCCAAGAATGGCCCTACTAGGGCCATTCTTTTGATGCACAATAGGTGGAAGAACGGCCTAAGGGCCATTGCTGCATGACCCCCAAGCCTCAAGGTCATTTTGAGATGGCCATGGGTCATCCAGGAATGCCCCTAGGGCCATTATTTTCATACACGATAGGTATAAGGAACATTCCTACTACATGACCCCAAGGCCTCAAATATCCACTGTTTACTTTAAATTGCATTACACTGCATGAAATAGTGGCCATGGGAGAATCCAAGAATGGCCCAAGGACCATTCTGGCGGCATGACCCCAAGGGGCCATGGGTGCATCCAAGAATGGTCCTAGGGCCATTCTTGCTAGGACCATTCTTGCAAGAATTGCCTTAGGGCCATTCTTTTCCATCCCTTCTTGCATGACCCCAAGGCCTCAAGGTCATTTTTGGGATGGCCATGGGGCATCCAAGAATAGCCCTAGGACCGTTCTTTTCATGCACTACAGGTGTAAGAACCATTCCTACATGTCCCCAAGGCCGAATATATCCACTGTTTTACTTTAGAATGCATCACTATTTACTGCTTATCACATCTTTCACAAACTTCAAGGGAAATTCAGACTTTCTGACAAACAAACTGACAAACTGTTTAACTATGTATCACTTCCCAAACACACAATTCCCAAACACACAGCAAACTAATCCATAACACAAAACTGCATTACACAAAATACTTCCAAAACATCTTCATCATATCAGTCTTCAAAATAAAATACAGAACGACAACGCCACAGTGACAACCATATTGACAAAACACACTGCATCTTCATTGTCAAAATGACTATCAACTATCTGATTACATAAATCTCCATATCTACGAATGAAAAATCCTTCTTCTCCTATTGTGGATAACCACTACTACTTTGCATGACATTTCTAACTTCCATCCAGATTTCAAAAGACACTTCACACTACATCCGATTATGATAAATTGAAAGATAAAAAAGTAGACAAAAGTAGCATCTAATTTTCAGCCTTAAACACTTGGCACAGCTCGGTGGCTTGAGCCAAAGGCTGACATTGGTGGACCCACAATCCCTTGATCCGTAACCTAGATAGGCAAAGAACCTTGCAAAGATAAAACAAAATCTGCATAGATGTCATCAGAACATCCTCCTCTTTGAAATTTTGCATATGCCCTGACTTTCCATTTGAAACATAATCCTCCACTGATTTCTGACTAATCTACTGCACCTTCCTGCCTTGACATTGAAAACATGCTTCCTCCACATTTTAAAAATTGGACCATACTCCCTTGTCAAACAGAATGAAAGAAACATGATTGTCAAATCAGATAACACTTCCAGAACACTTAAAAATTCTGCATCATAATTCTGCCTTGAATCTAATCTAATCCTCCACACCTGTTTTGACATAATCAGATTTGTAAAACCTGCTTCACATTCATCAAATATCTGCACTTGATATCCTCCAAGTTGAATACTATCAAAACAACCTTTGTCAAATAAATCTGAGCCCAAATTTGCCAAATAGCTAATTTGATCACCAACTTTCTTCACAATGAAAACATTTTGAAAGTTAGACTAAACATTTCTCATCAACATCAGAGATTCAGATACTTCAAAACCAAAACTTTGACCCTTGACAACTTTTGCAACTTCCCTCATATGAGTTTGACATTCCGTTTGAATCCTCCAGCGATCAAAATCAGTCTCAATCAACTTGTGTAGGTTTATTTGGCCATCTGCTATGAAAATGTGACACCAATATGCAAGAAACCTACTGAGATGTATACAAACCAAGTTTTCTCTGAAATCTAAAAATTCCATAAAAATCAAGAAAATAATCCGCATATAATCGTCTGGAATCCTCTCGACCTATTTAGATGTGATCTAATCCACAAACCATAAAAACTGATCACTATGCATCCTATAATGCATTCTTCGTTGCCCAATCAGCAACTTCAAAGTCTGCAACACATGAAAATCTGAATTTTGACAATCTGCCATCGTCTGTATTTTAGAATTTGTCATCCACATCTGACAACCCATTTTGCACAAATTCACCTCCATTCTGTCATCAACTTGAAAGCACACATCATTCAACAAAAATATATTTGAATTGACAACAACTTTTCCCACATCCATTTTAGAATGCACATCCATCAAACTTAAGCTTAAAATTTCATCAGCCCGCATTTCAGGCATCATATGCTGATCCCCCAAATGTGTCAAACCTACTTTGTACTCTTTAACAACTTGCTCTTGACAATCCTCTTGCTCAATTTGATCCATAAGACCTGTATTTGATTCAGACCAAAAATCAATCCACTTGTTCAAATTCTTTGCAACTGAAACATCTCCTTGCTGAATATCAACCTCTGTCCTTCAAAACATTGAGAGTCAAAATTCTAATTTCCCTGATCATCCGCAATATCACTTATATTAGTCAAAAAATCCGCTTGGATCCGCCAACTATCAAAATTAGCATCTGGAAACTCCTCTGGTATTCTTGCAGTACCTAAAATGTGACCATAACAATTATCTGCAACAACCATGCTTTGATGTACAAGAACGGATTTTGCTCTTGTTCCGCCATAATCCTCTAAAATACACCTGCTTGCTGGAAATTCCTCCCACTGGTTTTTTGATTGCAAAATCTATTTATAGGGTTCAAATATCAATTTTGCAATATCTTTTGGCTGCAAATCCTCCTGTGCGGATCTTTCTGGTGGAAATTCTTCTTGAACTAACATATTTGCCAAAAATTCCTCTTCAGCAAATCTGATTTCAAGGAATTCCTCTTGATTTGATTCTTTATCTGTAATTCCACACACATCATCCATGGAACCTAAAAACAACTGAATCACATCCTCCTCTTCATTCATCTTGGTATCCGCCTCTTCAATTGCGCTTTGAATGACATGAACAACATCATTGCTATGTATGATCTGCTTCTCCTCACAACATTCCTCAGATGCAAGTGACATATGTAACCTAATGTTGAGCAATGAATCTTCCTCTTCCACTCCATGAGCATACTCTAGTGGTAGGTTAGGGGTATCTAGGGGCTCTTCTAGGCTCTCTTGGCCAACCTCCTTTTGCACCTCCTTCTCCTCCTTCTTTGGTATCCCCACTTGATGGATTTTAATCTCCATGCCAACCCAAATGTCATCATCATCACTTGACTCCCCTTCAAACTCATCCACATATGCATCTCTCAACTTCTCACATGCTTTTTGTACATTCCCAATGCTTTTCCTACTTGAACATGACTTTTGCCTATCTCTTTTGTGATCAGCTAACCATTCATATGCATTCTCTAAGTCATCGTCAAAATCTGCCAACCTTTCAAATGCTGTCTCCATTTTCTCCCAAGATGATGCTTTATGCACTTTATGGATGATTTTATGAAACTTTGTGCATAGGTCAACCATACACCATTTCCTACATGCATCTTTATTTGAGCACTCATCAATTGCACATGGACAATCATCCACCTCATGCTTCCTACTCATGCAAATCTTGCACTTCTTCTTCTTCTTCTTTTTACCTCCCATTATGATCACGTCATTAAAATACAACAATCATATTCAGCCCTCAAGAAAGATGCACCACACCAATCCGAGACCCATTAAATTTGCTAAACGGAGAGCCATGGATGCTGTACCGGGATCCGCAAAGTCCATTTAATTGGCTGCTTAAAATTGATTGAAATATTTAAATTGATAATATTATGATTTCTCCTTGAAAAAATTACCATAAAAAGTTACCTTCTGGTTGCAAATTCAGTCTGCAAATCAAAAAAACTGTCAAACTGTGTTGTCAAAGTGCATTGTCAAAACCTGCCATACTGCCAAAATCCACCATGATCCTCCTTGCTATGAACCTTGCCGCCTTACTACTGATCTTACAAAATAAGAATATGAAGGCTATTGTGAATGCTCCAGAATGTATTACCATTCAGCATCTGACTTCCAGGAAATGGTAACTGTCAGTGTAACTACCATCATAACTGCTGCTCAATGTCTTCTTGGCAATCATCCCCCTTACAGAAGAAAGCAAACTCGACCTTGACATTGCATCACAACACCGTGAACGCTCACAAATTTGACTGCTGCTGAAATTTGCATTGACAAATTAGAATCCATCTTCAAATCAAAATCTGCCTTCAAATCAGAATGTTTTTAGCACTCGCCATCAAAAGAAGAAAATGAATTCGACCTGACGACTTGCCACAATCACCGTGATCGCCAGTGTTTACTGCTTGTCACATCTTTCACAAACTTCAAGGGAAATTCAAACTTTCTGACAAACAAACTAACAAACTGTTTAACTATGTATCACTTCCCAAACACACAGCAAACTAATCCATAACACAAAACTGCATTACATAGAATACTTCCAAAACATCTTCATCACATCAGTCTTCAAAATAAACTACAGAACGACAATGCTATAGTGACAACCAGATTGACAAAACACACTGCATCTTCATTGTCAAAATGACTGTCAACTATCTGATTACATAAATCTCCATATCTACGAATGAAAAATCCTTCTTCTCCTATTGCGGATAACCACTACTACTTCGCATGACATTTCTAACTTCCATCCAGATTTCAAAAGACGCTTCATGCACTACATCCGATTATGACAAATTGAAAGACAAAAAAGTAGACAAAAAAAGCATCTAATTTTCAGCCTTAAACAATCACATTGCATGGAATTGTGGCCATTGGGGCATCGAAGCATGGCCCAAGGGCCACTCTTGCATGACCCCAAGGGGCCATGGGTGCATCAAAGAATGGTCCTAGGGCCATTCTTTTTCATGCACAACATGAGGAAGAATAGCTCTAGGGCCATTCTTGCATGATCCCAAGGCCTCAAAATCATTTTTGAGATGACCATGGGGTATCCAAGAATGACCCTAGGGCCATTATTTTCATGCACAATAGGTGGAAGAATAACCCCAAATGCTATTCTTGCATGACCCCAAGGCCTCAAGGTCATTTTGGGATGGATATGGGGGCATTCAAGAATGGCCATAGGGCCATTCTTTTCATGCAAGGCCATTATTCCATCACCCAAAGCCCTCAAGGTCATTTCGGAATGGTCATGGGGCTCCAAGAATGGCCATCAGGCCATTCTTCTCATGCACAAAAGGTGTAAGGACCATTCCTACATGACCCCAAGGCCTCATATATCCACCGTTTTACTTTAAAATGCATCACATTGCATGAAATAGTGGCCATGGAGGCACCCAAGAATGGCCCAGGGTCCATTCTTGCATGACCTCAAGAGGCCATGGGTGCATCCAAGAATGGTCCTAGGGTCATTCTTTTCCATGCACATCATGAAAAAAGAATGGCCTTGGGGCCATGGGGGCATTCAAGAATGTCCCAAGGGCCGTTCTTGAATGACCCCAAGGGGCCATGGGTGCATCCAAGAATGGTCCTAGGGTCATTCTTGTAAGAATGGCCCTAGTGCCATTCTTTTCCTTGCACACACATCGTGAGGAAGAATGGCCCTGGGGCCATTCTTGCATGACCTAAAGGCCTCAAGGTCATTTTTATGATGGCCATGGGACATCAATGAATGGCCCTAGGGCCATTCTTTTCATGCAGGATAGGTGTAAGAAACATTCCTACATGACCCCAAGGCATCCGAGAATGGCCCTAGGGCCATTTATTTCATGCACAATAGGTGAAGGAATGATCCCAAACCCCATTCTTGCATGACCCCAAGGCCCCAAGGTCATTTTGGATGGCCTCTTTTCATGCACAATAGGTGGAAGAATGGACCTAGGGCCGTGGTTTCATGAAAAGATATGGGGGCATCCAAGAATGGCCATAGGGCCATTCTTTTCAAGGTTTTTTTGGGATGGATATGGGGGCATCCAAGAATGGCTCTAGGGCCATTCTTTTCATACACACCATGTGGAAGAACGGTCCTAGGGCCATTCTTGCAATATCCCAAGGTCTCAAGGTCATTTTGGGATGGCCATGGGGCATCCTTGGATGGGCTCTTTTTGTGCACAATAGGTGGAAAAATGGCCCTAGGGCCTTTCTTGCATGACCCCAAGGCCTCAAGGTCATTTTGGGATAGATATGGGGGCATCCAAGAATGGTCATAGGGCCATTATTTTCATGCAAGGCCATTATTCCATGACCCAAAGGCCTTAAGGACATTTTGGAATGGTCATGGGGGCATTCAAGAATGGCCCTAGGGCCATTCTTCTCATGTGCACAACAAGTGGAAGAATGGCCTAAGTCCTGTTGAAAATACAAGTGAATAGGGTGTGTGCGGGAACAAGCCCTTGGTTAGAGGCTGTAAAAGAGGATGTGTAAATGTGAAAGAACCTGTGAAAAGGTGAGAAGAATCTACTGGGAGAGAATAAAGGGTAGCATGAGAAGATTTAGGAAGTGTGGAGATATTCTGGGAAAAGTGAAGAGGTGGAGAGAATCAGGGAAAAGAGGTGGAGTGAATCATGGAGAAATCAGTGGGATTAGATGCTTGGATGTAAGCTCTATAAATTGAGGCATTGCCCCAATGAGAATTTGCTGGTTTTTTAGTATCCATGCCTACATTAATCTATTTGTTAATTACCCACTAATTACATCTTAATTATTTGCCAATCACTTTGTTAATGATATTGATTCTAGTGTTTGATCCACCATAGCTCATCACAATGCTCAAATTTCAACATGGTTTCAGAGCCATGCCTAGAATCCATCAGGTTTATGAGCCCATTATCTAATTAATTAAGATTAGTAGATAATTAGGAAATAATCAAAATTTTAGTTATTTTTCACTTCACCCCTTCACCCCCAGCCAGTGGGGAGGATCTCATTCATCTTGCACACTCACAATTAGGGAAACCCCTTCACCCCCAGCCAGTGGAGGATCTCATTCATCTTGCACACTCACAATTAGGGAAACCCCTTCTAGCATATGGTAGCCACTTCAAAGCTCTTCAAGCTCATCAAAAAAGAAGTGCAAACTGCCAGTGAAGGAGGGAGAAATCACGTTTTTACTGGGTGCCATTTTTCTGAGCTGTTTTTGACATTGCTACTTCATCAAATCAAATCTCTCTAATTCCTCCTAGCCCAAGGTGTTTTCAAGCATGCTCTACAAGCTGGTGAAGACAGAATTCAGTTTCATCAAGTCTACAGTGAGATCCAAGCTCTTCATCAAATCTGCAGGTGACTTTGGTAAAACAGAGATTAAGCTTTCAATATTTGGTCAAATCTTGTGTTTCTTGGCTTAATCCTCTACTAGACTCATTGCTATTGGAGAGCATTTGAGCTCATTTGAAGCCTAAGGCACCAGATCTGGACTCCCCGCATACTCTGTTTTTTGCACACAAAATAATGGATTAATTTACTAATCAGTGATTAATCAATATTGCTAATCACTATATTTTGGTGCAATTGAGGGTTCAAATTAACCATTAGGTATCTGATACAGATCCCTATAACTTCAGATTGCAATTCGGAGTTGGTTTGATACTCCAACCATCCCGTACAAATTGGTTACCCTTGATTTAATGTAATTTCTAGTAAAATTATACTGATAAATTTGTGAAAATCATCATTTTACATTTAACCCTTGGTTAATGCCTGCAAATTACACTCAAATTCAAGATTATTCACAGCCAGAGTTGCATTTGGGAGGAATGTGCATAAGAATGAATGCTATACGTGCACATTGCATCAGTGTAAATATGGGATCAGACACTGCCCTTGTCCAGAATAAGGCAAGAGGTAAGACCTCCCGCATAAATTTGGGTTTGCATTGCATAATGACACAAGATAAACATGAAAAACCCAAAGGAACTGTCAGCAAAACATTTAAACATGCTGCTCACATGGAGCAAGAAGACCTGACGGACAAGCTCATGGCCCCAACCATGAAAGAAGAAGAATATCTCTTTCCAAGAAGAATATCCACACCAAGAAGATCTAAAGGAAGACATGGACATGAGAAGAGAAGCTACCACAAGAAGAGAAGCTTCCCCGAGAAGACTGAAAGAAGAGACGGATGCGTGGAGAGAAGCTGCCATGACAAGAAGACTGAAGACAAGAGTAGATGTGAGGCTCCAAAGAGTGAGGAGCCATGTGAAAATCTCTAAGAGAGAGAGAGAGAGAGACCCCACAACCCAATGTAACCTACCCCAACAAAGTGAGCCACCGATGATGTAGGCCACGTGGTAGATGTATGTGTGAGCACTTTAGTCAAGGTCGTAGGCAACTATAGTAAGCCTTGGACACATAGAGAGAGAGAGTCTCAAGGACTATGAGTTTAGGGACCCGAGGCACTGGTCGCAGGCTATCAAGTAAGAGAGAAACTTGATATAGGGTCCAGGTGTGCTAAGATAACTTGAGGGGAGGTGTGCTAGGCACTAGTCGCAGACTATCAAGTAAGGGGAGGCAAACTTGGTATAGGGTCTAGGTGTACTAGGAGTATTCACTTGAGGGGAGGTGTTGAAAATACAAGTGAATAGGGTGTGTGCGGGAACAAGCCCTTGGTTAGAGGCTGTAAAAGAGAATGTGTAAATGTGAAAGAACCTGTGAAAAGGTGAGAAGAATCTACTGGGAGAGAATAAAGGGTAGCATGAGAAGATTTAGGAAGTGTGGAGATATTCTGGGAAGTGTGGAGATATTCTAGGAAAAGTGAAGAGGTGGAGAGAATCAGGGAAAAGAGGTGGAGTGAATCATGGAGAAATCAGTGGGATTAGATGCTTGGATGTAAGCTCTATAAATTGAGGCATTGCCCTAATGAGAATTTGCTGGTTTTTTAGTATCCATGCCTACATTAATCTATTTGTTAATTACCCACTAATTACATCTTAATTATTTGCTAATCACTTTATTAATGATGTTGATTCTAGTGTTTGATCCACCATAGCTCATCACAATGCTCAATTTTCAATGTCCCATTCTTGCATGACCCCAAGACCTCAAGGTCATTTTGGGATGGCCATGGGCCCTAGTTCCATTCTTTTCATACACCAGGTGTAAGCAACATTCCTACATGACCCCAAGGCCTCAAATATCCATCATTGTACTTTAAATTGCATCACAGTGCATGAAATAGTAGCCATGGAGGCATTCAAGAATGGCCCAAGGGGCCATGGGTGCATCCAAGAATGGTCTTAGGGATATTCTTCCTAAGACCATTATTTCAAGAATGGCCCTAGGGCCATTCTTTTCCATGCACAACATGAGGACGAATGGCCTTGGGGCGATTCTTGCATGACCCTAAGGCCTCAAGGTCATTTTTAGGATGGCCATGGAGCATCCAACATGAGGACGAATGGCCCTGGGGCCATTCTTGCATGACCCCAAGGGGCCATGGGTGCATCCAAGAATGGCCCTAGGACCATTCTTGCATGACCCCAAGGCCTCAAGGTCATTTTTAGGATGACCATGGGGCATCCAAATATGGCCCTAGGGCCATTCTTTTCATGCACAATAGGTGGAAGAATGACCCCAAAGGCCATTTTTGCATGACCCCAAGGCCCCAAGATTATTTTGGATGGCCTCTTTTCATGCACAACAGGTGGAAGGATTTGACCTAGGGCCATGTTTCCATGACCCCAAGGCCTCAAGGTCATTTGGCATGGATTTTGTGCATCTAGCGTGTTATGAATCATAATAGATTGGATTTGTAAAGATGGCCTCTTGGGGCACGTCGACATTTTAGTCAGAGGGTTGTTTGCTTGTGACGAGAGAGCAAAAAATTGAGAAATCACAGTGAGATGGTATGTTCTCATGAGGAGAGTGCGACAAAGAGAAGAATTTGGGTGTGTTCCCAAATGTATGCAATGGGCGAGAAAGGCAAATTTATTACTTCAAACTTTAATGTTGACATCATCTGACATATGGGAGGAAAAAGAAGAGAGAGAATGTCATTTTTCCTCTTTTTTTGGAGCAACATATTCGACCTTTTTCAACATTTTTCTCTTTTTTGAGGAATTTCTATGTTACGCAGTCTTTACACTCATTGGTTGGGCACCTATTTTTCCTTTCTCTAAAAATCCCAATAATGAGTCTTGCTTTCCCCTAATGTCAATGTCACATCCGGAGAAGCTTTAGTATCAGCATCCTCCTGCTCCCCTTCTTTGCCCTCATTGTCAGAATTTTTCACAACCTTCATTGTTGCTACATACACATCCTCATAGGTTGTTTGCTCCATGAATTCAACTAGTGACTTTTATGCAAATCATCAACCATAGGCTTAGTTGACACATCTGCCATGCCATCCAAATCTATCCCATCATGTAGAACTGCAAAACTTGTCACTTTCCCCAATGTAAGATTCCTCCCTCCAGCTTTTTGAGGTGTGCAGGTGTAAGAATCTCCCCTTCTCATCTTATAATTATTCCCCTCTCTATAATAAAAGAAAGATTCTGTTTTATCCTGTTTTGACCTAGAGAGAGAAAATGTCTAGAGAGAGGTAGTCCAAAATTGAGATATTTTTGGATATAAAAATCCTCCTAGTGTCTAAAATGAATTCCCCTGAAATAGAAATTCAAAAATAACTTTCCAATGTGCAATTGAAATTAATTAGAAATGGGTATAAAGGACCTTAGTCTAAGGGTCTAGATTTTTAGAAATTTTTGGATTATGGTCCAATTAAGGTTCCTATGGGCCAATAAGATCAATCCATGTGTGGGGAGGAGATAAATCCAATTTGTAAAAGAAAAATATCCAAAAATGAGTAAATGCCCACATAAGATGAAGAGTTGACTATGTACAAGGTTTATTAGTAAAAAACTATGAGTATTACTAAAAAAATGAGATATTTTGGGTATAATGATTCCATTTTGACACATGTGTAAGGAAAGGGGATCCCTTCAAGGAGGCGCCTACTTGTAAGAAAGCATTATGGGCCCAAGGCCATGGACAACTAGTAAGTAGGTGTGAACTCTTGGGTGGAGTATAAATACCAATGTAAATGGGATTATGGCTCATTCATGATAATGTTATCTATTCCAAGAATCAATGGTGAGCTTCTCCCGTGAGATGCTAAGTGGTGACTCCTTCATGAGCCACTCCCTTGGTGAGGGACTAACCCACCCCTGTTACTTTCTTTCATTGGTATCAGAGCCTTGCTTAGATCCATGATGTGAGTAATTTTTTTTCTTCTTTTCAATTTCTGAAATTCATTTCTAAGGTTTCATGGAGAAAATGGAAGAAAATGGCCAAGAAATGGGGGAAATGGCTAAGAAAATAGGTTTTGGGACCAAATTTTGGGCACGGGATCAAATTTTTTGAAAAGATTGGCTAATCGTGATTAGGAATCTTAAGCCAAAAACGTTTTGCTACTGTGGAGATTTCCTGCAACCCTAGCCATGGAAACCTCAACCAAACCTCAAGCAAATGAGTCATAAGCAAGGTATGAGCACTTCATATGACTGTTTTGCTTCAAAACGTGGCGATTTTCGTGATTTTCAGGCGCAGCCTAACGGCGAACTGCGCCGTTTTCATGCTGAAAATGGAGATGGCTTGCTTGCCTACCCTTCCATGGAGCATAAGCTAAGCTTTCCTCATGTTTTGGCAACCTTTTCATGTCCCTTTCATGAGCAAATGTGACCTTCCTCATGGCTGCAAATCAGTGTTCAAGTGGCCACGTTTTTCATCAAAGTGAAGCATTCTTCAACAATTTTCAGCCATTGAAGCTCATGGGATGCCATTGGTGAGTGCTTCCATCAATTCCTTGCTATTTTGAAGCATTTGTGGTGCTTTGGGAGTTGATTGGGGTTGATTACACTCAGAAACCCTAAATTTCAGAAATGAAGCATTTGGCTTGATGGTTTACATGCCAATGATGCTTGTCTATGCATTAGTGCTTGCATTTGTGCAAAGGATTGCTTCCACATGAGCCTTGGCCAAACAATGGATCATATTTTTGGAGATTCTCTTCATTTTGGTTCATTTGGCATGCCATTCATGGAAGTATCAAGCTTACACAATGCTTTTGGGAGCCATTCATGCTTGTCTTCATGCCATATGATGCCTTGAATCATCTACATAGCCATTCAATGCTATGATTTGCATTTTGGCATAAGGAAGCATAGCTCTTGGATCAATTTTGGGGGATTGAAATCATATTTCACAAGTGGCAATGTGTTGTTGGATGTGTTGTTGGATGTTGTTGATGATGGAATTGTAATGGAGCTATAAAAGAGCATGGTGATGAGGCCATTATGATATGTAAAATGATAAAAGCATGAGTCATGCTTACACATGTAAGTCATCTCATCCATGACATTCATTTCATTTTGAGATTCAATTTACATACACCACACGATTGCTTTCACTCACATCAAATTCTAGTGAACTAGCAATGTGTGAGGGTACCTTTGCAATGGGTGGAGAGGCCAAGGGGAGAATGTTTTGAATCTACCGTGCCGTGATTGCCTTGGGAAAGCGGTACGGTGGAGGATTAGGTACATGGTGGTGAAGACATGGCCTCAACCTTCACCTTGGAGGAAAACTTGGTGAAGGGGTGAGAAGTGCTTGGCCGGGAGATCGGCAAGCATCAACGCGCTTCATCGACAACCAAGCCATACTTGAGCCAAAGCAAAGCAAAGCAAAGCCACAAACCTCTACATCAACTCAAGTTGCATCATGACAAAAGGGTGATGCCATATGGAATTGCAATGGTCAAAATGCTTTGTGGTTGATGCCTTGCAATAGTCAAAATGCTTTGTGGTTGATGCCGTGCATTGGTCAAGTAATAAATGATTGATGCATATGCTTGGGTAGATTGAGATTTGCAAGTAAAAGCGGGGAAGTTATGGCAAAATTTTTGCAAAAACTTGCCTAGTTGCAGTCAGGGCAGAACCCTAAATTTTAGGGTTTACAGAGATTATTCCAAATCTGTCCTTGATGTTTCTTAATCTACACATCAAGACCTTTCTAACAAGCCGAAGATATCTGAAATCGGAGAAGTGTGGAGCGGTCAAAGTCAAAGTTTGACTTTCAACCGGGACAGCTGACTGGTCAAAGGTAGTTGACTTTTTCAAATCTGTTTTTGGGGATCCTTAATAGTCTCATCGAGAGCTTTCCAACGATATAAAGATCATCAAAATCCGATATCGTTTGGATAGTGAACTAAAAGTTGGGCCTCTATCGCAAACCCTAAAACAGAGAGTACTAGCACACCAGATTTTTTTTAGCCCCAGGCATTCAGCTCCAAGATCTCATCATTATGGATCTATCGAGCTAAAGAGAAGCAAAATCGGATTTGTCTCCAAAGAGTTTTGGCAAATTTGGTGATTTGGTCACATTTTGGAGCAAAACAGTGAGCAAGTTGCAAGTGGGACCAAATTTCATGCATGGAAATGACTAGAGGGGGACAAAACAAAGGAGTTCGGAGTGAGCAAGATGCTAAGCAACCCGAACCATTAATGGCTAGTGGATCTTCTACAAGAGTTGGGGAGGATTCGACTTCAAATGCCACTAGTGATTCACAGCCATTGGAGACTTCTCAACCCATGGTGGGGACTACTCCGGTCACGATGGACATGATGCTTAAAGCCATGGAGAGTATGTTCCAACGGGTTGAAGGTAACCTAGCTAGTCGGCAACAACAGTTTGGTGAGCAACTCATGGAACGCTTTGACAAGCGCCAACACTATCTTGGTGATATGATGCAGACGGGATTTAGAGACTTGGGTAATGCTATCAGTGGGTTGGCTTCTTCCAAGTCTAATCAAGAAGTGGATGACAATGTAATGGATAGTGCACACCATGAGTTCCGACATGAAAGATTACCGCCTATGCATGAGGTAAACCAGGGGAGACAGATGATGTCACACTCTTCTCAAGTGGATAAAGGAAAAAGGCCTATGGGTGATGCTTATCATGAGAAGCCAAATGCCAATGTTCCAAAAGCTACGTCCTTTATGCAGGATGCCAGAAGAAGTTATGAGCACAAAGGGCTAAAGGATGCATGTGATTGGGATTGGGAAGATGAGCAAATGCAAAGACACTTGGGTGAAGGAAGAGGATTTGATGATCCTAGAACACGGCAAAGAGGGCCAAGAATGCAGAATGACATGGATAAGACCGTGAAGGACAAAATCACATTCACAAAGTTCAAGGGAGAGTCAAACTCTATCGAAGACTTTGAAGAATGGGCAAACAAAATGGACCTCTACTTCGAGATCAGCCCGAGAAGTGAAATGTCAAAGGTTTACTTTGCTTCATTGCATTTGGAAGGCTTTGCTCATACTTGGTGGAGAAGGAAGCAATCACATGGTTATGTTATTTCTACTTGGGAAGCATTCAAGAATGACATGGCAGAGGAGTTTACTTCTCGAATGCAAAGGGATAACCACATTATAGAATGGGACAAGATTGAACAAGTCACAACGGTGAAGGCCTATTCTCAAAAGTTTCTAAAACTTCTATTATACTTGGATGATTTTGATGAGCATTATCTAGTCGTCAAGTATATAAGGGGTTTGAAGACTCCTATTGGTGGTGATGTCAAAGCTCAAGAGCCCGCAACTTTGAAGAAAGCAATGATGCTTGCAGAAATTCATGAGGAAAAATATATGTCAAAGTGGGCTAACAAAGGCAACACCAAGGGAGAAGTGGTTACAAGAACGGATTTGAGTTCTCATGCAAATGCAAATGCAAGGCCTAACCTTCCAAGGTTTCCTACCGTGTATGGTAGAGGGTCTAATAGACTTCCATTTAAACCACCATTTATGTCCAACAAAGCTACATACAATGAGTCCAAGCCAGCAAATGGGGGTTCAAAAAGCAAGGTTATCAAGGAGGACCGTTTGCATGAAATGAGGCTCAAAGGTCTATGTTTCAAATGTGGAGAAAAATGGAACAAGGATCACTTCAAAGTATGCAAATCCAAGGATATGTCCATAAGCTACATTATCACTGAGGACAATGCTAATCATGAGGAGGAGGAATTCCTTGAATGCAATGATGCCTTAGGATGGGGAGATCCTCATGAGGGTGGAGGTTCTCATGATGATGGTTTTGATGAAGAAAATCCCGAGTTTCCTTTTGATCCGGGTGGGAAACTAAAGTTTGCTCATGACAAAATGGATGATGGGATGCCTCTATGCGTGTGGGATGAAGACAATAGTGCACATACTACCTTGTGTACAATCTCTCATGATGCTTATGCGGGAAGTAAGGGTGCCAACACATTGAGATTGAAGATCAAGGTGAATGGGAGAACAGCATATGCACTCATTGATACTGGAAGCACGCATAGTTTTGTCAATAAAAGGTCTTTGAACACTCTCAAAATGCAACCAACTTCTTTACCAAACAAGCACATGGTGCAAGTGGCCAATGGTGATTCAATGAGTTGCAATATGAAGTGTCAAAGTACAGAATTGGAGTTGTCCAAGAACTACTCTTGCAAAGTTGATCTTTTGGTGATTGAGTTGGGACCAATTGACATAGTACTTGGATGTGATTGGATGTCCACTTTGAACTCTTTTACCATGAACTTACAGAAAAGTTTCATGAGTTTTGTGCATCATGGAAGGGTTATTACATTGAATGGAATGCAAGGGTCCAAGCTCTTCATGATCAATGCTACTCAAATGAAGAAAGAGTTCAAGAAAGAGGGCTATGTTTATGTACTACAGCTTTGCAAAGAGGAAGATAATAGCAAAAAGGATTGCATCGAAAATGTGGACATGGTTAAGCTACTCAAGGATTATGAAGATGTGTTTACCATGCCAAAATCAATGCCGCCAAAGAGGAGTGTTGATCATGCTATTGATTTGGAACCAAATGCCAAACCAATCAACAAGCCTCCCTATCGTTTGTCAAAGGTTGAAAAGGAAGAGGTAGCAAAGCAAGTAAAAGAACTCATTGACATGGGATGGGTTGAACCAAGTCAATCTCCTTTTGCTTCTCCGGTGCTACTTGTGAAGAAAAAGGATGGTACTTTTCGCATGTGCATTGATTACCGTGATTTGAATAAGATCACCATCAAAAATCGATTTCCAATACCAAGGGTGGATGATCTTTTGGATGAGTTGAAGGGTGCCACATGCTTTTCAAAAATTGATTTGCGTTCCGGATACCATCAAATAAGGATGAAAAGTGGTGATGAGTTCAAAACAGCATTTCGTACAGAAAGGGGTCTTTACCAATTCATGGTTATGCCGTTTGGATTATGCAATGCACCGGCAACTTTTCAAGCATTGATGAACAAAGTGCTTCAACCTTTCCTCTACAAGTTTGTATTGGTCTTTTTCGACGACATACTTATCTATAGCAAAGATGAGGAAGTGCATTTGAAGCACGTGAAAGAGGTTTTGGAGGTCTTGAGGCAAAACAAGTTGTATGTTAAGGAGACAAAATGTACCTTCATGGCACATGAGGTGGAATATTTGGGTCACATTGTGAGCAAGGATGGCATTTGTGTGGATCCAAAGAAAGTGGAATGTATTAGGAATTGGCCGGTTCCTTCAAACACTACTCAATTGAGGGGATTTTTGGGGTTATCTTCATTCTATAGGCGCTTTATTGCCCACTATGCAGAAATTGCAGCCCCAATGACGGATAAATTGAAGAAGGAAACCTTCTTTTGGGATGCCATTGCCAACAAAAGCTTTGAAGATATGAAGAAGATGCTCACATCAGCACCTATTTTGGTATGTCCAGACTTCACCAAACCTTTCACAATAAGGGCGGATGCAAGTGGAAGAGGGATTGGTGCGGTACTTTACCAAGACCATGGAGTCATTGCTTATGAAAGTAGAAAGCTGAATGACAAAGAAAGAGAACTCCATGTGTATGAGCAAGAGATGATTGCTATACTCCATGCTATCAAGAAATGGCACCATTACTTATATGGGAGTCATTTTTATGTGAGAAGTGATCATAGGGTGCTGAAGTATTTCCTCACACAACCCAATTTGTCTCCTAAGCAAAGAAGGTGGGTAGCAACACTACAAAACTATGATTTTGAAATCACATACACAAAGGGCAAAGAAAATGTGGTTGCCGATTCCTTGTCTCGTATGTGGGCCTGCTCATTGTATGCTATTTCTGAGGTGCATAAAGATTGGATCATGGAGATACAAGAAGAGTACTTGTTTGATGAAGAAACCTCACAAATAGTGCAGAAATTACAGCAAGGTGTATGTGAAGAGTTACCCCATTATGAGCTGAAAAATGGTCTCCTCTACTACAAAGGAAAAGTCTACTTGGTTCCTACTTCATCATTTATCAAGAAGATCATGGAAGAGATGCATTGTACTCCTATGGCTGGTCATTTGGGTGTCTACAAAACCTTTGATGCAATAAGGAAAAGTTTCTTTTGGAAGGGGATGTGGAAGAGCATTCATGCTTATGTAAGTGGGTGCCGGTCATGTCAATTGAACAAGGATCCTACACATAAACCGGGAGGTTTGCTTCAGCCATTGCCCATTCCCGAAGGCAAATGGAGTCATATATCAATGGATTTCATTACTAACCTTCCGCGCACAAAGAAAGGGTGGGACAGCTTGTATGTTGTGGTGGATAGATTGACCAAAGTGGCCCATTTCATTCCTTCCAAGGTCACATATTCAGCCCAAAATGTTGCCAAGCAATTTGTTGATGGGGTTTTCAAGTTGCATGGTATGCCGTCACAAATTGTGAGTGATCGCGATGTCAAATTCATGAGCACTTTTTGGAGAACATTGTTTGAATATATGGGAACCAAGCTTACTCCAAGCACCGCCTATCATCCCGAAACCGATGGTCAAACAGAAAGAGTAAACAAATGGGTGGAAACATATCTACGCCACTATTGTCATGATACTCAAAGCACATGGGATGATTGGTTACCTTTGGCTGAGTTTGCTTACAACTCAACATATCATGTGAGCATTGGCATGTCACCCTTTGAGGCTTTATATGGTTACAAGGTCAATTTGCCTATGTTGGTGGGTACATATGAGACTTCTAACCATAATGCCAAGGAGGAAGCTGAAAGGATGCAAGCTTTGTTGCAACAATGCAAAAGTAATTTGAAGGTTGCACAAGACAAAATGAGACAATATGCCAATGTTCATCGAAGACCATTGGAATTCAAACTGGGAGATTGGGTTCTTTTGAGAATACCAAAGTCAAGATATGCGTCTTTGAAGGGAAGCACAAACACCAAACTAGCTCATCGCTATTATGGTCCTTATCAAGTGATACGAAGAGTTGGGGAGGTTGCATATCAACTCTTACTTCCATCTACAACAAAGATTCATGATGTGTTTCATGTCTCTCACTTGAAAGGATATGTGGGTATGATCGATCAAATGGTTGATGAGTTACCTCCAATGAATGGAGAGGGAATGATTGAATACATTCCAGAAGCTATCTTGGGTACAAGGAAAAAGGTACTTCGCACTCGTACCTTGGTGGAGTATCTTGTTCAATGGAAGGGTTTACCTAAGGAAGAAGCTTCATGGCAACCTATTTCAGCATTGGAGGGATATGAAGCATTGATAGAGCAATATGGGTTGGTGTAAATTCAGCCACATGGAACATTCTTCTCCGAATTTGGGGTATTCATTTGAGGTTTCGAGGACGAAACCATTGGGGAAGGGATGGTTTGTAAGAAAGCATTATGGGCCCAAGGCCATGGACAACTAGTAAGTAGGTGTGAACTCTTGGGTGGAGTATAAATACCAATGTAAATGGGATTATGGCTCATTCATGATAATGTTATCTATTCCAAGAATCAATGGTGAGCTTCTCCCGTGAGATGCTAAGTGGTGACTCCTTCATGAGCCACTCCCTTGGTGAGGGACTAACCCACCCCTGTTACTTTCTTTCACTACTTCACATGCTTGAATGAGTTTTAAACTAAAAAATAATGTGATATTTTTATCTCTCCTCTCTCTTGGATCAAACTGAATCAAAACCGAATCAAAAAGGAACCAAACTAGGTCCAAATCTGGTCCAAATTCAACCACACTGAAATCTGGAAATTTCTAGAAATCAGTTGGTCTTGGTTAGAGCCAACTCTCCTATAAATAGAACCTGAGCCTTTGTAAAAAAATAGGAGAATTTTACTATACCAGAACTATGCTAAAATAATGATAATTTTTACTATTCTCTAAAATTCTCTCCAAATTGAGAAATTGGAGCTTCCCTCTTTCTTCAATCTCCATTGGTGGCTCCATCAGCATACCAAACCAATTGATTGGTTGGGGGACTCTACCGTGATCAAAGAATCAAGCAATTTGTAACGTAAAGTGTGAATTTTGATCTTTTTCCATAAATTCTCAATGTTTCTCTCTTCTCAACCCCTCTCAAGCTTGAGAAGCTTAATTGGAATGGTTTTTGAATGCTATTGAAGTTAATTGATGAATGGTAGTGAAGAATTACATAAATTTCTATTTATGCTTAATTTTAATGGTTTTTATGTAATTACTCTCTCTCACTCAAATAATGGTCATTCTCACAACCTATTCTCAACCCAACTGAAGCTTCTCATAAAGCTTTTCCTTAATCCAAGATTAATCTATGCTTGTTTAATTGGAGGACAAATTAATGATTTTTTTATGCTTTTAGTTTATTTATTTCATGAATATGGATGATTCAATCCATTATTGGGTTAATGATCCAATTAGGGATCATTCTAATCATTCCCTTAATGTTAAGCTTTATCCTTTAAAACAATTGAGATTTATCAGTCATAGCAGCGGAGCTATGGCAAAATTTCTGTAAAAATTACACATAAAATAATTTCATTCAAAGCATGAAAAGAGGACTTCCTACAATATTCTAGGAATTTTCATTCTAGATTAATTGAAAGAATTTCATTTTTATTATGGAGAAATTGATTTTTCTGTTATGCATAATTGAGAAATTAAGAAAAAGAGGATTTCTAGTAATTAAATTTCATGTTAAAAAGAGTAATCCCCATCGTATGAGTATTCTTAACGGGTTATTTTCATTCTAGGCATAGAAAAATGTATACTAGAAATATATATTATAAAAGTGTATTTTCATCATAATTGGTTTTTATGCATAAGTAGATGCATGAAAGAATTTTTTTATATATTAAAAGTGTGATTTCCATCATAAATGATTTTATGCATAAAAGAAATTCTTTTATATTAAAATAATGATTTTTATCATAAATGATTTGTATGCATAAACATATGCATAAAAGATTTTTTTATTAAAAGTGAGATTTTCATCATAAATGGATTTTATGCACAAATTAGATGCATAAGAGAAATTCTTTTATTCTAAAAGTGTAATTACTCTTAAGTAGTCTATGCATGGAAAGATGCATAAAGAGTTTATTTTAATCCAAAAGTGTTATTCTCATCAATTTTGATTTTATGCATAGAAAGATGCATAAAGAATTTTATTTTTAATTCAAAAGAAATATTCTTATCAATTTTGATTTTATGCATAGAAAGATGCATAAAGAATTTTATTTTTAATTCAAAAGAGATATTCTTATCAATTTTGATTTTATGCTTAGAAAGATGCATAAAGAATTTTATTTTTAATTCATAAGAGATATTCTTATCAATTTTGATTTTATGCATATAAAGATGCATACAAAATTTTATTTCTAATTCAAAAGAGATATTCTTATCAATTTTGATTTTATGCTGAGAAAGAAGCATAAAGAATTTTATTTTTAATTCAAAAGAGATATTCTTATCAATTTTGATTTTATGCTTAGAAAGATACATAAAGAATTTATTTTAATTCAAAAGAGTTATTCTTATCAATTTTGATTTTATGCATAGATAGATGCATAAAAGATTTATTTATTTTTCTAAAAGTGTTAATTTATGCATAAAAAGATGTATAAAAGATTTATTTTTGTTTTGAAAGTATTATTCTCATTAAAATAGAATTTAAGCAGAGTAAAATACATAAGAGGATTATTATAAAAGTGTTATTCCTATAAAAGTTGTCTTTATGCCTAATAAGAGGGGTATGAGATGTGCTAGGATGTGATAAGATGTGTATGAGATGCGATAGGATGTGATAAGAGGTGTATGAGATGCGATAGGATGTGATAAGATGCGTATGAGAAGCGATAGGATGTGATAAGATGCGTATGGGATGTGATAGGATGTGATAAGATGTGTATGAGATGTGATAGGATGTGATAAGATGCATATGAGATGTGATAGGATGTGATAAGATGCGTATGAGATGTGATAGGATGTGATAAGATGTGTATGAGATGTGCTAGGATGTGATAAGATGTGTATGAGATGTGATAGGATGTGATAAGAGGTGTATGAGATGTGATAGGATGTGATAAGATGCATACGGGATGAGTTAGGATGTGATAAGATGTGTATGTTATGAGGTAAGAAGTGTATCTGATGGGATAAGATGTATATGGGTTGTGATAGGGCGAGAATGGATGTGTTGTAAAAGAATAGATCTGAAGGCGTATGTGGATATATGAATGGGAATGTAGAAATGGATGTATGGATAAGGATGTGGATATAGATGTATGAATGTAAATGTGGATCTTGATATAGATGTATGAATGTAAAAGAATAGATCTGAAGGCGTATGTGGATATATGAATGGGAATGTAGAAATGGATGTATGGATGTGGATGTGAATATAGATGTATGAATGTAAATGTGGATCTGGATATGCGAATGAGGATGTAGATGTGGATGTATGAATATGAACGTGGATATGGATGTATGGATGTGGCCATGGATATGGATGTATGAATATGGTGTGTATGTATGGATGTGGATGTATGAATGCAGATGTGGATGTATGGATGTGGATGTGGATGTGGATGTGGATGTATGGATGTGAATGTGGATGTGGATATGGATGTATAGGTATGAATGTGGATATGGATATGGATGTATAGATGTGGATGTGGATGTGGATGTATAGATGTGGATGTGGATGTGGATGTGGATGTATGAATGTGGATGTATAGATGTGGATGTGGATGTGGATGTGGATGTATGAATGTGGATGTGGAAATGGATGTATGGATGTGGATGTGGATGTGGATATGGATGTATGAATGTGGATGTGGATGTATTGATGTGGATATGGATATGTATGTATGAATGCGGATGTGGAAGTGAATGTATGAATGTGGATGTGAAAATGGATGTATGCATGTGGATGTGGATGTGGAAATGGATGTATGGATGTGGATGTGGATATGGATATGGATATGTGGATATGGATGTGGATGTGGATATGGATATGGATGTATGAATGTGGATATGGATATGTGGATATGGATATGTGGATATGGATGTATGAATGTGGATGTGGATGTATGGATGTGGATATGGATATGTATGTATGAATGCGGATGTGGAAGTGGATGTATGGATGTGGATGTGTATGTGTATGTGGAATAATGAATGCGAATGTGTATGTGAAATGATGTGACGTCGATATGAGTGAATGGATGAGATGTGATGACCGAGAATTGGGATGTGAATAAATGATAGGTGATGTGAATGAATTTGATGTGATGAGATGGAAAATGATGTGATTGGATGAGAATGAGTACACATGAATAGAATGTGAAATAAGTAATGTGAACTGATGAGGGATAATGTGGAAAGACGAGAATTCATTTTAAAAACTGTATTTATGAACTGTTTGTAAATGACTCTTTTATGTCAAGAATGTTGGGGAAGCATTTTGACCGTCTTGTGATTAAGGTCGTGTGGAGACCTAACTGATAAAGTTGCAACAGCTGACGGAGAGTCAACGGAGGACGTCTCACGTAGCAAGTTCGGCCGAGGTCTTGACCAGCCTCGGTTCGATTTAAATGGTGAGCTTCCGGTACGGTGGATGAGGGACCAAGGAAGCGGCCTATGAGTGAAGCGCTAGGTGACGTGCGAAGGATCCTAGAGGGTGTTGACCATACGGTGCTCGGTCGCCGAAGATACCCACACGTACGTCGTGGAAGATATTGGAACAAGGAGTAAGAGTTGTTTTCTGAAACCGAGTATGGATCTGGTTGATTGACCTTGCTGGTCCTCAACTGATGAGTCCATAGCTCTCTTATATGGATCTGTTGGTTGATCTTGCTGATCTTCAACGAGGATTCCATCTTGATTTTTATAAGTGATTAATTACCGGGTACTATAAGCTAGGAACTATCGAAAAGGCCCCTGACTGGACAGGTGGTGATCGTTCTGGTTGCCAATGATGCCATAGATACTCCGATGAAGGAATGATTGGAAATTAAGATTCAACCGGATACTTGGAAGTTTATGATCAATAATACTATGATTTTATTAAATGACTGATTTAAATACAGTTGAATCTGGGAAAAAGGCAATTTCATATTGGGTGTGTAAGTGGTGTAACTGGAGTTAAATTTGCTTGAAAATCCGGCTAGGGTGCTTGGGAACTCTTTTCCCTGGTACCCGGGACAAAACCTAACCAAGTTCTAAATTGGATCCCATCACCACAGTGGTTCTGGATGGGGTTAGGCTGGACTAATGGATCTATAAAATGAGACTCAATTTCTATTGTAGTACGTTAGATGAAGTAAGTCCCGGATAGTAATTGTTCTATGGAAAAAGGAATCAATGGCTGTGCCTCTCCATGGGGAAAAAAGCGTTGATCTCTATGATCCAAGTGCAAGTTTCTTCCTTGATCTAGCCGAGTACCTTTATAGGTGTGGTCGGATCAGTTTGGTCAATAATGATCTTGATTACGTTAGAGTAAAATTCTATCCTGGAGGAATTGCCTGTGCTTTCCGGGCAAGAGAAGTTTTTCCGAGTTCGGTTTTGGAAGAACCGAGGAATTAGTCACTTGTTCGAATATCCGTGGGCGAGGCCCCGAGTGTAGGACCGTGCCCCATGCTAGATGTACTACTTCTGCTGCTAGCACCCCGAATCCATTGTGTGGTGGGGGATAGGGATCTTACAGTTGGTATCAGAGCAAATTTGGCTACTGAGGATCAATCGAGAGGCCAAATATGTTAAAAATTTATCAAGAAGCACTAAAAGGTTGTAATTGTGTGATAAAATTCATACAATTTGATATTCAAACTGAAATTAGTAAATTGGTAATTGGGTCTTCGGATGGAAGTACCACAATTATATGGAATCCCTGACTTGCTTGAGGCCTAGACATGATGGTATTTACCTTATAGTTCCAAGAACCATGACTGCCCGTATATATCGAGGGTATAACTGCAGCTCTTTACTGGCAGTATATACGAGTAAATCTAAGACTTGAAATTATAAGCATTAATGCTACCCAGATGATGAATTCGAATGTGGTTGATATGATTTTTAAATTCTGGTTGTGAATTGATGAGTTTATTTGGATTCTGATTGAAAAATGATGATTCCTGAAATTTGGTTGAAATGTATTAAGCTGAACAAAAACCACAATGAGGATGAATGGGGCAAAGTCCTTATGCTAATATTCGTAATTGGAATAATGATAGTGACTTCAGCAAATCACTATGAGATTAGTGGATTGTGCTGTCAGATTGCTACTATTAACACTTGAACCGGTGGATCAAGTTAATTGGATAACAAATTCAGGATTTGTCGACGACTGAAATTTCCCTGGAGGAATGTTCAGAAAGAAAAAAAAAATCGGTCTAATGGACCATTATTGTGTTAAAAGTATGAATGTTATGATCTGAATGAATCGTTATCCGATGATGAGTTCTATATAAGGGATTTTTTACCCAGGATTCTGTTGGGTTGATTAGAATATAAGGAATCCTAGAATCAATTCGATCTTAAGGGGAAGAGTTGTCCTCTAGTTGCGAGATGAGGACATCTCACGTTTTTTAAGTGGGGTAGAATGTAAGATTCCTCCCTCCAGCTTTTTGAGGTGTGCAGGTGTAAGAATCTCCCCTTCTGATCTTATAATTATTTCCCTCTCTAAAATAAAAGAACGATTCTTTTTTACCCTGTTTTGACCTAGAGAGAGAAAATATCTAGAGAGAGATAGTCCAAAATTGAGATATTTTTGGATATAAAAATCCTCCTAGTGTCTAAAATGAATTCCCCTAAAACAAAAATTCAAAAAGAACTTTCCAATGTGCAATTGAAATTAATTAGAAATGGGTATAAAGGACCTTAGCGTAAGGGTCTAGATTTTTAGAAATTTTTGGATTATGGTCCAATTAAGGTTCCTATGGGCCAATAAGATCAATCCATGTGTGAAGAGGAGATAAATCCAATTTGTAAAAGAAAAATACCCAAAAATGAGTAAATGCCTACATAAGATGAAGAGTTGACTATGTACAAGGTTTATTAGTAAAAAACTATGAGTATTACTAAAAAATGAGATATTTTGGGTATAATGATTCCATTTTGACACATGTGTAAGGAAAGGGGATCCCTTCAAGGAGGCACCTACTTCACATGCTTGAATGAGTTTTAAACTAAAAAATAATGTGATATTTTTATCTCTCCTCTCTCTTGGATCAAACCGAATCAAAAAGGAACCAAACTAGGTCCAAATCTCTGGTCCAAATTCAACCAAACTGAAATCTGGAAAATTCTAGAAATCAGTTGGTCTTGGTTAGAGCCTTTCTCTCCTATAAATAGAACCTGAGCCTTTGTAAAAACGTAGGAGAATTTTACTATACCAGAATTGTGCTGAAATAATGATAATTTTTACTATTCTCTAAAATTCTCTCCAAATTGAGAAATTGGAGCTTCCCTCTTTCTTCAATCTCCATTGGTGGCTCCATCAGCATACCAAACCAATTGATTGGTTGGGGGCCTTTACCGTGATCAAAGAATCAAGCAATTTGTAAGATAAAGTGTGAATTTTGATCTTTTTCCATAAATTCTCAATGTTTCTCTCTTCTCAACCCCTCTCAAGCTTGAGAAGCTTAATTGGAATGGTTTTTGAATGCTATTGAAGTTAATTGATGAATGGTAGTGAAGAATTATATAAATTTTCATTTATGCTTAATTTTAATGGTTTTTATGTAATTTCTCTCTCTCTCACTCAAAGAATGGTCATTCTCATGACCTATTCTCAACCCAAATGAAGCTTCTCATAAAGTTTTTCCTTAATCCAAGATTAATCTATGCTTGTTTAATTGGAGGCCAAATTAATGGTTTTTGTTATACTTTTAGTTTATGTATTTCATGAATATGGATGATTCAATCTATTATTGGGTTAATGATCCAATTCAGGGATCATTCTAATCATTCCCTTGATGGTAAGCTTTATCCTTTAAAATAATTGAGATTTATCAGTCATAGCAGCGGAGCTATGGCAAAATTTCTGTAAAAATTACACATAAAACAATTTCATTCAAAGTATGAAAAGAGGACTTCCTACCATATTCTAGGAATTATCATTCTAGATTAATTGAAAGAATTTCATTGTTATCATGGAGAAATTGATTTTTATGTTATGCATAATTGATGAATTAATAAAAAGAGGATTTCTAGTAATTAAATTTTATGTTAAAAAGAGTAATCCCCATCGTATGAGTATTCGTAAAGGGTTATTTTCATTCTAGGCATAGAAAAATGTATACTAGAAATATATTATTATAAAAGTGTGATTTTCATCATAATTGATTTTTATACATAAGTAGATGCATAAAAGAATTTTTCTTATATATTAAAAGTGTGATTTTTATCATAAATAATTTTATGCATAAATTAGATGCATAAAAGAAATTCTTTTATATTAAAAGAATGATTTTTATCATAAATGATTTGTATGCATAAACATATGCATAAAAGATTTTTTTTTTTTAAGTGAGAGTTTCATCATAAATGGATTTTATGCACAAATTAGATACATAAGAGAAATTCTTTTATTCTAAAGGTTTAATTCCTACTAAATTGGATTTATGCATGGAAAGATGCATAAAGAATTTATTTTAACCCAAAAGTATTATTCTCATCAATTTTGATTTTATGCATAGAAAGATGCATAAAGAATTTTATTTTTAATTCAAAAGATATATTCTTATCAACTTTGACTTTATGCATAGAAAGATGCATAAAGAATTTTATTTTTTATTCAAAAGAGATATTCTGATCAATTTTGATTTTATGCTTGGAAAGATGCATAAAGAATTTTTTTTAAAATTCAAAAGAGATATTCTTATCAATTTTGATTTTATGCATAGAAAGATGCATAAAGAATTTTATTTCCAATTCAAAAGAGATATTCTTATCAATTTTGATTTTACGCTTAGAAAGATGCATAAAGAATTTTATTTTTAATTCAAAAGAGATATTCTTATCAATTTTGATTTTATGCTTCGAAAGATGCATAAAGAATTTATTTTAATTCAAAAGAGTTATTCTTATCAATTTTGATTTTATGCATAGATAGATGCATAAAAGAATTATTTGTTTTCTAAAAGTGTTAATTTCATTAAGATGGAAATTTATGCATAAAAAGATGTATAAAAGATTAATTTTTATTTCGAAAGTATAATTCTCATTAAAATGGAATTTAAGCATAGTAAAATACATAAAAGGATTATTATAAAAGTGTTATTCCTACAAAAGTGTTATGCCTAATAAGAGGTGTATGAGATGTGCTAGGATGTGATAAGATGTGTATGAGATGTGATAGGATGTGATAAGATGCATATCAGATGTGATAGGATGTGATAAGAGGTGTATGAGATGTGATAAGATGCGTATGAGAAGTGATAGGATGTGATAAGATGCGTATGAGATGTGTAGGATGTGATAAGAGGTGTATAAGATGTGATAGGATGTGATAAGAGGCATATGAGATGTGATAGGATGTGATAAGATGCGTATGAGATGTGATAGGATGTGATAAGAGGCATATGAGATGTGATAGGATGTGATAAGAGGCATATAAGATGTGATAGGATGTGTATGAGATGTGCTAGGATGTGATAAGATGTGTATGAGATGTGATAGGATGTGATAAGAGGTGTATGATATGTGATAGGATGTGATAAGAGGCATACGGGATGAGTAAGATGTATATGGGTTGTGATAGGGCGAGAATGGATGTGTTGTAAAAGAATAGATGTGAAGGCGTATGTGGATATATGAATGGGAATGTAGAAATGGATGTATGGATAAGGATGTGGATATAGATGTATGAATGTAAATGTGGATCTCGATATGCGAATGAGGATGAGGATGTGGATGTATGAATATGGATGTGGCCGTGGATATGGATGTATGGATGTGGCTGTGGATATGGATGTATGAATATGGATGTGTATGTATGGATGTGGATGTATGAATGCAGAAGTAGATGTGGATGTATGGATGTGGATGTATGAATGTGGATGTGGATGTGGATGTATGGATGTGAATGTGGATGTGGATATGGATGTATAGGTATGAATGTGGATATGGATATGAATGTATAGATGTGGATGTGGATGTGGATGTATAGATGTGGATGTGGATGTATGAATGTGGATGTGGAAATGGATGTATGGATGTGGATGTGGATATGGATGTATGAATGTGGATGTGGATATGGATATGTATGTATGAATGCGGATGTGGAAGTGGATGTATGAATGTGGATGTGAAAATGGATGTATGGATGTGGATGTGGATGTGGAAATGGATGTATGGATGTGGATGTGGATATGGATGTATGAATGTGGATGTGGATGTATGGATGTGGATATGGATATGTATGTATGAATGCGGATGTGGAAGTGGATGTATGGATTGTTGAGATTCAAGCTCGATGTCAGTGTGAGCCAGCTATGCTATGTGCTGGCAGATTAGGTAGGAACATGTGTGAGACATAAATGACCGCGTGTCCAGCTGGTCATAGTGTGTGGACATTAGCTAGGGTTAGTAGAGTGTGGACACAACTCATTGTGTGTTGTGTGGATTATGGATTAGTGCATTATGCTTTGTGTGAGAGTGGACATGGCTTCCCTCTATGGTTAGGGTTTGCAATATACATTAGGGTTTGCTCCTGTGTGTGTGTCTCCTCCCCCTCTACCGTTCTTTCAACATGGTATCAGAGCCTTGTGCTGTTTATTAGGGTTTATGAGTGAGTGAGTGAAGAGGGAAAAGAAGCTGTGAAGCTTGCCATTGGAGCTGTGAAGCTTGCCATTGGAGCTGTGAAGCTTGGAGCACACCAAATACTATCAGAGATGTGAGAGCTTGGCCTACCGGGTAAGGTCTTCTAAACATCCTTGAGCGGATTGCAGGTGATACAGGCAAAAGCAAAGCAAAATAGAGCAAATCAAAGCAAAGAAAAATTCTGGTTTTTGGAAGCTTTCCATTAAAGCTTGGGAACATTGATGTATGGTGGAAATACATGTAAATCTGGCAAAGCAAACATGTATCTGACAATGAGGGATGTAATGGCAACTCTTATGCAAGCCCTATTGTGATTTTGGAGCATTTTGGAAGCATTTGAATGTATGAAAATCTCTGGTTTTTGAGCTCTCACAAAAACAGAGAAAGAGGAGTCAAAAATTGAAGCATTTGGAGTGTGTTTTTGGTAAAAATTCAACCATTGATGGGTCACACACATGCCTAGGTGTGTTGGGCACCTATAGTCATCATCAATTAGCATCACAACCACTCCCAAACCCCCCTACAGCAGGCGGCGCAGCCAGAACAGAGGAAACAGTGCAGATTTTGTTCATTTTGCCTACGAGGAGATCGATTTCTCATTAGGTGCTTGATATCTTTCACAATTTCTTTAGCAATTGGATGCTATACACATTGAAGAAGAGGGCTATGTGATTTGTTTGGTCAATTATGCCTAATTGAGCTGGGAATGAGCTGATTAAAACAAGCTGTCCACAGGTTGCAGAGAAACAGAGCATTTTTAATTGAGCAATTGATCCTTGGTCTTTTACAATTGGACAAATTCCTCTTACATGGAGTTGATGGACACTATTGCTAAGCTAATGAATGCCTGGTTGCTCAATTTGGACAAATATTGAAGGAATCAGAGCAAATTTTCTACTGGTTTTTCTGGTTTTTCCAAAAACAGAGAAAGGGGTTTTCAAAAATTGATATGTACACATGTCAGATGGTGTTGATACTCAACATTGAGGTTGATTAGGTGTCAATGCAAGTTTCCCATACTTGATTGCACCATTACATTGTGATTTGGAGCGGTGGAAGCGCATCAAAGCAGGGTATCCCGGACTGCGTGGTGAGACAGTTCATCTTGGATGATTACAAGTTGATCTTCTACATCAAAATTGGAGTTTGTTGGCTACCTTGGAGTATCTAGAACATTAATTGGAGTGTGGTTGAGCTGAGGAAGGCTCATTTACAGATTTGAAGTGTACGGAAGGTGTATGCATTGAGTAAACATGTCGGATAATCCAGTTCAGATTGTTGGTGAAAAGCTGGATAGGAAGAACTTCCAGGCATGGAAGTACAGGATAAAGAGTTTCTTGAAAGGAAAAGGATTTTGGAATCTCATTATAGGTGCTGAGCCAGAGCCTGAGCTACCTCGACAACCTACACAGCAGCAGCAGCTTATTTCTCATAAGCAATGGTCAGAGAGAGCATTCAAAGTGCTGCATTATTTGTCTATATGTATATCTGATGCTATGCTCATACACATACAGGATGCTGAGAATCCCAAAGATGCATGGGATACTTTGGTCAAGATGTTTGATACAGATACGAGTGCTCGCAAGTCTCAGTTGCGACAGCAGATACATAATGTGAAAAGGAATAAAAGGAGCATACATGATTATGTGCAAGAAATCAAGAAGTTTGCAGATGCATTGGCCACAATAAATGCCCCCATGCCTGATGATGATTTGGTGGACATTACCTTGCGTGGTCTTGGCAAGGAATACAAATCTTTTGATACATCTATCTCAGTGAGGAGTACAGGTTAACCAGACTTCGATGAGTTGGTTTCACTCTTATTGGTTGAGGAAATCAAGCTCAGTGATTCATATCTGGATGCATCTACTAGCCATGATGATGGCAGAAATCAGGCTTTCATACTCGAGACAATCACACTTGCAAAGCATAAAGGGTGGTATTTGTGTTTCCAGGCTAGCATATATATACAATTACATTTGCAGGCAAACAATGGATCTCCACACCCCAACACAATTGCCTGCCACCTTTATTGTGGCCTCTTCATCTTTCGGTGCTTTGTAGGGTGTGGTTACCAAACACAGCTTCTCACCTTGCTTAAATTGCAACACCATATTCTCTATAAATGCTAAATGCTGCATGGTATCTTCTACTTATGTCTGAAATTGTTCTAGCTCATCATGTACATTCTCACAAAAAGACATAGCATAATAAGTTAGAAAGATATAAGGATAATCTAAAAAGATATAAACACATTCTAAAAAGGACCTTTTTATGTGCAAAACTACTTTTAGATATGGTTAACAATCTAAAAAGAACTTCTAAAGAAATAAAAACTAGTTGAAAGTATTATGTTGGTACTAAACTACTTCTAGGTTTTGTTCACAATCTCAAATATACTTTTAAAAGAATAAAAACTACTTGAAAAGTATTTTTTGGGTACCAAAATAATTCTAGGTTATGTTCACAATCTGAAATCTACTTTTAAAAGAATAAAACTACCTGAAAAGTTTTTTTTTGGGTAGTAAACTAATTCTAGGTTCTGTTCACAATCTGAAATCTACTTTTAAAGTAATAAAAACTACCTGAAAAGTGTTTTTTGGGCACTAAACTAGTTCTAGGTTTTGTCCATGATTTGAAATCTACTTTAAAGGAATAAAAATTACCTGAAAAGTATTTTTGGGTGTTAAACTATACTTTTAAAGAATTTAAAACTACATGAAAAGTGTTTTTTGTGTACTAAACTACTTCTAGCTTCTCTTCACAATTTGAAATCTACTTTAACACTAGTTTGGTACCATAATAGTACACATGAGTGTCCTTTTTTGGGGGTTGCATAAAAAAATCAAACTCCTAATGTAGGCTTTAAAAACCAAAATGCTTCATTGGTCATGTAGAACATAACCCTATGCTTATGTAAAAAATGCTAAACATATAAAATGCCTTTTTATTTGGAAGTACATAAGCAGCAAAGTAGTATATGTCTTGAAAATGAACATTTTTCAGGATTTTTCCAAATATGCAAGCATCATTCTCTCAAAAAAAAATCCAATGATATCAATAGCATTTTCCCCAAGATATTTTGATAGCATACATCAGGCCAAGGAGGTAGAAGTTCACCAAAAAAATCATTTTCCTTTCCTAGAATTTTTTTCAAAAAAGTTGCATAAAATCAGCAAAAGTAACGCGTATTATCAAAACTCAATCACGCCACTAAAAAATAATGTAGCCCTATCAATGAGAATGTTGATTATTGGTTTTCATGCTTGAGATGAGATAAATAAGCCATAATTTGATGTGTATGACACTAACTTAGCCTCCACTTAAGTAGGTTCTTATCGCCTAGTTCTAAAAAAACTGTAAAAAATAAAAATGCAAAATTTGATCATCTTTTATCAAAAACTAATCATAACTATGCTTGCACAAATAGTCTACACCTATAGTTAAAACAAATAATGCACTTACACAGCTTTTCCCTTTGATGAAAATCAAAATTAGGCTCATAATTAGATATTTTATGTATTAAAAACAGGTTGCGCAAAAGGCCATGTATGAGAAGAGGCCCAAAAAGTGGCTATAAAGTTTTGGAAATATCAAAACAAAATAGTATTTACCCTATATAACATGGATGCACCTCAAGTTTTACATTATTAGCTTGCATATGGAAGGAGAAAAATTCATGCTCCACCTGTATAAAAAACGTCATTTCAATAAGAGCGAGTCAAAAATTTATCCAATAATTGTTGTTTGATGATTCCAGGATTTAGTTTACATCATGGGCTTTCCATCAAGCCAAGTTTCATGATCAAACTATGTCCCTTCTAAAAGTTATGTCCAAATTACTACTATTTTGAAAACAGCAAAAATCATGCATTTTATCAGCATGTGTCTAAGAAAATTAAAATATTGCCTTACAAAAGCCAAGAAAAGTGCAATTTAAAAAATCTCAAGGATTTTTTGGGTCTTGAGGAACATTTGTGGATATTAAGCATTTCAAAACTCTTAATAGATTGCCCACAAAAATTCAAGAAAATGGCTAACTTTTCAGGACACTTTAGTGTCCAATTAACAGAACTAGTGTTAAAAGAAGTTTAAATTACTTTGGGGCTGTCAACATTCTAAAAAATATTTTGTGGGTACTAAACTACTTCTCGATGTAAAAAGTAATTTTAAAGGAGTAAAAACTACCTTAGAGAGCTGTTGGAATTAGGGTTGCAGGAAAGCACACAAAGCTTGGAGAAGAAGAAGCAAGAATGCACACAACACAAAGTGTATTAGATTGTGTCAATGTACAAAAGATAAGTTAGCCCTAGAAGGATGGGCGTATATACAAGCCGGGGGAAAAAACCTCCTAAAGAGGGAAAAAGTGCCCCGGCGGTCCTAAGTGTGTTCACACACATCACTGCCTATATATATATGGCAACAAATCCCCCCTGGGAGTGATGGTGTGAACGAGAGCTGGCACTCATGTATAGGGGAGTGCCATGCCCGAAGTAGATCAGTCCACAAAGGGGAGCAAGCCCAAAGCTTTGCGGAAAGCTTCGAACTTCTCACGAGGAAGCGCCTTTGTGAAAAGATCGGCGAGGTTGTCCTGTGTTGGCACATAGGCCAAGCTGATCTCTGCTGCTGAGAGTCTCTCCCTGACATAGTGATAATGCACCTCAATGTGCTTTGTGCGAGCATGAAAAACTGGGTTTCTCGCAACTGCCAATGCACTCTGACTGTCAGTGAAGATAGAGGTGGCAGACTCCTGTCCAACACCCAAGTCAGCCATAAGCCGTCTGAGCCACACACACTCAACCGTAGCTGTGAAAGCTGCCCTGTACTCAGCTTCACAACTAGAAGTGGCCACAGTAGGTTGCTTCTTGCTCAACCAAGATATGCATGAGCTACCGAGCATGAAACAAAAACCACTTGTGGACACTCTTGTGTCATAGCAACCAGCCCAATCTGAGTCCGAAAAAGCATGTAAATCTGGCGGCAACGATCCCCCCTTGGGATAAAACAACCCAAGATGCATGGTGCCACTCAAGTAGCGAAAGATGCGTTTAACTGCCTTCCAATGCTGAGACCCTGGGCTATGCATAAACCTGCTCACCTGTGAGACTGCAAACTGAATGTCCGGCCTCGTAATGCATACATAAATGAGGCAACCAACAGCTGTCTGATAGAGTGTGACATCAAAGTGATCTCCAGCATCATGAAGACTCAACTTCAAACCTGTCTCCATTGGAGTAGCAATAGGCTTGCAGTCTTCAAGGCCAAATCTCCGCAACAATGTTTCAATATACTTTGTCTGACACAAAGCAATACCTCCATCACACTGCTTAAATTGTATCCCCAAATAATGATGCAAATGCCCCAAATCTGACATCTCAAAAGAGGCATTCAAGTCAGCCTTAAAATCAGCAATATGACTCTCATTTGGTCCTGTGAGCAGCATGTCATCGACATAGAGAGCAATGATTAGATGTACACCATCCACACGTTTAACATACAAAGTGCTTTCTGTTGGACTATTCTGAAAACCATGTGCAGTCAAATATGCATGTATCTTTTCATACCATGCTCGTGGAGCTTGCTTTAAACCATATAAAGCCTTTTTCAACCTGCACACTTTGTTTTCCTGCCCTCTTTGAACAAAACCACGAGGCTGCGATACATACACTTCCTCATGCAAATCTCCATTCAAGAACGCAGTCTTTATGTCCAACTGATGTACATTCCAACCATTATGAGCTGCCAATGCACAAATGCTACAAATGGTAGTCATACGACAAGTGGGAGCAAAGGTCTCATCAAAATCAATGCCCTTTTCTTGAGCATAACCCTTTGCAACAAGTCTAGCCTTATAGCGATCAACACTGCCATCTGGCTTTCGTTTCAACTTAAAAACCCACTTACATCCAATGGCCTTTTTACCAATAGGCAAATCACACAAAGACCATGTACCATTCTTCATTATAGCATCATATTCATTTTGCATTGCAGCCAACCAATTTTCTGAATTTTGTGCCTCATCAAATGAAAGAGGTTCTTCCTCTTCACACATACTAGACACAGCCAAAGCATAACAATCTGATGCATAAGAGGCATGCTGAAAACCTGAACGAGTACGACTAGTCATAGGTGCATCAATCTTACTATCACGCAAGGTTTGCACCAGCCATTTAGGCATACCTCTAGCCTGCTCATTTTCAGCCCTATCCTCAGAAATTACATCCTGTAAATCTGCATCAGAAATAGGCTGATCTATGATGTCGTTTGAAATCTGCATAGGCTGAATATTTGCCTCATTAGGACTTACATTTGAATTCCCACCTGTAAACAGAGGCAACAATGTATCAAATACATCCCGTGAGCTCACACCTGTCTCTTTGGTACATGATAACAAAGGCTGCACAGCATCTTCCACAAAAACAACATCTCGACTAATCAAGATACGCTTTGACTGCGGATGATACAATCTGTAACCCTTGCTCTCAGCACTGTAACCAACAAAAATGCATTTAACAGCCTTATCATCCAATTTTCTGCATTGTTGCACAGGCACTAAAGCATAGGCCAAGCAACCAAAGACACGCAAGTGACCAATAGAAGGCTTTCTGCCATGCCAAGCTTCGTATGGAGTAATAGACTGCAAGGCCTTAGTGGGACACCTGTTGAGTACATATGCAGCACACATGACAGCCTCAAGCCAAAATGCATGTGGCAAAGCTTGGCTCTTGACCATACATCGTGCCATCTCCATAAGTGACCTGTTCTTCCTCTCAGCAACACCATTTTGCTGAGGGGTATATGGCACTGTACATTGGTGTTTTATCCCACGACTAGCCAGAAATGCATCAAACTCTTTAGACATGTACTCCCCCCCTCGATCAGTATGGAGGGTGCCCACAGTACAATTGGATACATTTTCCACCATAAGAAAAAACTGTTTGAAGCACAATAACACTTCGGACTTGAGCCTTCTCAGACTTATTGTTGCTACCTGTGGAAGTAGAAGAAGTTGCAGACCTACTAATAGGAGAAGAAACAGTGGAAGGGGCTGCCTTACCACTTATTGTTGCTACCTGTGGAAGTAGAAGAAGTTGCAGACCTACTAATAGGAGAAGAAACAGTGGAAGGGGCTGCCTTACCACTTCTTCTCTGCTGCTGGGCAGCCATAAATGCTTGATCAACTGCATGCTGCCTGGCCCTGTTTTGCCTGGACTGCGCTTCTTGCAAGAGCTTGTTGACTAAAGTATCATATTTGACAGTATCAGGTCTGTCCTCATTAAGAAGTCTCCACGTGGAAGCAAAAGTCTGATATGTCTCAGGTAAAGCATCAAGAACAGTCTGATATGTCTCAGGTAAAGCATCAAGAACAGCCTTTTCGATAGTTCCTAGCTCATAGTACCCGACAATTATTCACTTATAAAAATCAAGATGGAATCCTCGTTGAAGATCAGCAAGATCAACCAACAGATCCATATAAGAGAGCTATGGACTCATCAGTTGAGGACCAGCAAGGTCAATCAACCAGATCCACACTCGGTTTTAGAAAACAACTCTTACTCCTTGTTCCAATATCTTCCACGACGCACGTGTGGGTATCTTCGGCGACCGATCAGCACCCTCTAGGATCCTTCACAGGTCACCTAGCGCTTCACTCATAGGCCGCTTCCTTGGTCCCTCATCCACCGTACCAGAAGCTCACCATTTAAATCGAACCGAGGCTGGTCAAGACCTCGACCAAACCTTGCTATGGGAACTGTCCTCCGTTGACTCTCCGTCAGCTGTTGCAACTTTATCAGCTAGGTCTCCACGACCTTATTCACAAGACGGTCAAAATGCTTCCCCAGCATTCTTGACATAAAACAGTCATTTACAAACAGGTCACAAATTTAGTTTCTATAATGAATTCTCGTCTTTCCAATTTGTTCCACATCAATCCATATTACTTAACCCAATTCCAATCATATGCGTATCCATTTTCAACTAGATACATCATTTTCCATCCCATTCACTTCAGATTCATTCACTTCACCTAACATCCATTCCTATCTTTCTTAATTTACATTACATCTCATCACATATATTTCTCATTACATCTCATTTATTCATCTTATATCATTCATTCACATTCTGATTCACCTATCATCACATCTCATCCATTCACTCATCTCGACATCCTATCCATTCACATACATATTCGCATTCAATAGTCCTCGTGCACATCCACATTCATACATCCACATAGATATCCACATCCACATCCGCATCCCTACATCCACATCCATACATCCATATCCACATCTACATTCATACATTCACATCCACATCCTCATTCGCACATCCACATCCACATTCACATTCACATTCACACATCCACATCGACATCCTCATTTGCACATCCAATTCCACATTCACATTCACACATCTACATCCACATCCTCATTCGCACATCCACATCCACATTCACATTCATACATCCACATCCACATCTACATCTACATTCATACATCCACATCCACATCTGCATTCATACATCCACATCCATACATACACATTCACATTCATACATCCACATCCATATCCACATCCATACATACACATCCACATCCATATCCACATCCATATTCATACATCCATATCCATATCCACATCCATACTTCCACATCCACATCTACATTCATACATCCACATCCACATCCACATCCATATCTACATTCATATATCCACATCCATATCTACATTCATATATCCACATCCACATTCATACATCCATTTTCACATCCACATCCACATGTGCATTCATACATCCACATCCATACATCTACATCCATACATACACATCCATATTCATACATCCATATCCACATCCACATCCATACATCCATATCCACGTTCATATTCATACATCCACATCCACATCCACATCCACATCCACATCCTCATTCGCACATCCAGATCCACATTTACATTCATATATCTATATCCACATCCATATCCATACATTCATTTCTACATTCCCATTCATATATCCACATACGCCTTCACATCTATTCTTTTACAACACATCCATTCTCACCCTATCATAACCCATATATATCTTATCCCATCAGATACACTTCATCCCATACACATCTTATCACATCCTACCTCATCCCATACGCATCTTATCACATCCTATCACATCTCATACACCTCTTATCACATCCTATCACATCTCATACGCATCTTATCACATCCTATCACATCTCATACGCATCTTATCACATCCTATCACATCTCATACACCTCTTATCACATCCTATCACATCTCATACGCATCTTATCACATCCTATCACTTCCTATACGCATCTTATCACATCCTATCATATCTCATACACATCTTATCACATCCTATCACTTCCCATACGCATCTTATCACATCCTATCACTTCTCATACACATCTTATCACATCCTAGCACATCTCATATGCATCTTATCACATCCTATCACTTCCCATACACATCTTATCACATCTTATCACATCCTATCACTTCCCATACACATCTTATCACATTCTAGCACATCTTATCACATCCTATCACATCTCATACACATCTTATTAGGCATAAAGATAACTTTAGTAGGAATAACACTTTTATAATAATCCTTTTATGCATTTTACTATGCATAAATTCCATTTTAATGAAATAATACTTTCGAAATAAAAATGATCTTTTATACATCTTTCTATGCATAAATTTCCATCTTAATAAAATTAACACTTTTAAAATAAAAATAAATCTTTTATGCATCTATCTATGCATAAAATCACAATTGATAAGAATAACTCTTTTGAATTAAAAATAAAATTCTTTATGCATCTTTCTATGCATAAAATCAAAATTTTGATGAAAGTCACACTTTTATAATAAAAATTTTATTTTTTGCATCTACTTATGCATAAAAATCAATTATGATGAAAATCATACTTTTATAATAATGAAACCAGATTCTTAAGTTATGTTCGGAACATGAAGTACATCTGCAAGGTACTTCACTTTGCCATCCTGCATAGACCTGCATAGACAATGGCACATCTCCAACATGGGCAATTGGATGAGTAGTGTCATACCCTGTTTCAACAAAACCTGGTCTTTCAAAGTTCTTCATCTCCTTGAACCACTTCCCATGACTTGTCATGTGGTTCGAAGCACCTGAATCAACGTACCATACATCATCTTTATGTGCTGCTTCAACATTTTCAGACATGGCATTCACAACATGCTGCATAACAAACAACCTTTCATTATCCTCATTATTTCTGCTCGAGGATGCATAGTTGTTTTGCTGCAATTTTCCATTTTGCATGTCAGCTTGCTTCTTATAACAATTTGCCTGCACATGTCCAGGCTTACCACAATAAAAGAATCCACGTGTATCATTATACTACCTTTGCCAATTTCCACGACCTCTTTGACTCCCCCTGCCTCTGAATTGGCCTCTTCCACCTGCGGTTGTTATTGTTGTTGTGAATTCTGGACTAATGTTGTTAGTGCTGCTGGCTACAGGCCAAGTGGTTTTACAGTGAGTTGGTATATGCATGTGTCTTTTTTTGGAAGCAAATGCTAGGATTTAGAAGTTTATTGCAATGCAGATGGTTGCTAAAAGCAGGGCACTGATTGGGAATTGATGTGTTTGGTAAGTTGATGCTGATGATGATGAGCGATGGGCAGCTCTCATATGGTTTTGGAAAGTTGTGGATCATCGTGTGAAAGGAGGAGCCTTGTTGCTAATGTGGCCATCACTCTAGAGCTTTAAAGTAATAATAATAAATATACTATACAAGGTGGCCAATGTGAATAGGGGCTACGTGGAAGCTTGGGTGGCTGCCAACTCGCTATCTAGAAGCTGGTGGAGAAGTGCGAAGGCGTGAAGAAGGAAGAGGATGTCCGCTTCGAAAAAGGAACCGGGGTCCAGAAAGAAGACGGCTTGCTATGGCACTGCGGAGACAATCGAATAGTGGCCGCCTAGCTGTTGGAGAGGGTTGGTGATTGTGCAGCTACAGCCGTCTGGTACTCGGAGGCCTTGATGATTGTGGGGATTGTGTGAAGACGAGCGACGGCTGGACGTGGGTCTGCAGAGGCGAGTGGACAGTGAGTGAAAAGGTTAGATATGTTAATATGCTGTCTCGTTTCCCATAATTGTTTATCACCTCTTATAGGGAGATTCGAGGATTTAAAGGGCCAGATTTGAGGATTGAATTGAAAGAAGGTGTAAAAACAGTTAGGCAAAAGCTTCGCAGGATGGGACAAGAACAAATGCAGGCCCTGAGAGAGGAAGTTAATAAGCTGTTGAGTGCAGGTTTCATTACACCAGTGGACACAACTGAGTGGGTAAGTCCTACAGTGGTGAGTCCAAAGAAAGATGGCAGGTGGCATATATGTGTGGATTTCAAGCCTTTGAATGCTGCTACAAAGAAGGATTCTTACCACATTTACATTCATACATCTATATCCACATCCTTATCCATACATCCATTTCTACATTCCCATTCATATATCCACATACGCCTTCACATCTTACAACACATCCATTCTCGCCCTATCACAACCCATATACATCTTATCCCATCAGATACACTTCTTACCTCATCTATCACATTCTAACTCATCTTATCACATCCTAACTCGTCCCATATGCATATTATCACATCCTATCACATCTTATACTTCTCTTATCACATCCTATCACATCTCATACACATCTTATCAAATCCTAGCACATCTCATACGCATCTTATCACATCTCATACGCATCTTATCACATCCTATCACATCTCATACGCATCTTATCACATCCTATCACATCTCATACGCATCTTATCACATCCTATCACATCTCATACACCTCTTATCACATCCTATCACATCTCATACACATCTTATCACATCCTATCACTTCCCATACGCATCTTATCACATCCTATCACATCTCATACACCTCTTATCACATCTCATACACCTCTTATCACATCCTATCACATGTCATACACATCTTATCACATCCTAGCACATCTCATACACCTCTTATTAGAGGCATAAAGACAACTTTTGTAGGAATAACACTTTTATAATAATCCTTTTATGTATTTTACTATGCTTAAATTCAATTTTAATGAGAATAATACTTTCAAAATAAAAATAAATCTTTTATACATCTTTCTATGCATAAATTTCCATCTTAATGAAATTAACACTTTTAGAAAAAAAATAAATCTTTTATGCATCTATCTATGCATAAAATCAAAATTGATAAGAATAACTCTTTTGAATTAAAATAAAATTCTTTATGCATCTTTCTAAGCATAAAATCAAAATTGATAAGAATATCTCTTTTGAATTAAAAATAAAATTCTTTATGCATCTTTCTAAGCATAAAATCAAAATTGATAAGAATATCTCTTTTGAATTAGAAATAAAATTCTTTATGCATCTTTGTATGCATAAAATCAAAATTGATAAGAATATCTCTTTTGAATTAGAAATAAAATTCTTTATGTATCTTTCTATGCATAAAATCAAAATTGATAAGAATATCTCTTTTGAATTAAAAATAAAATTCTTTATGCATCTTTCTATGCATAAAAACAAAATTGATGAGAATAACACTTTTGGGTTTAAATAAATTCTTTATGCATCTTTCCATGCATAAATCCAATTTAGTAGGAATTACACTTTTAGAATAGAAGAATTTCTCTTATGCATCTAATTTGTGCATAAAATCCATTTATGATGAAAATCTAACTTTTAATAATAAAAAAATATTTTATGCATATGTTTATGCATACAAATCATTTATGATGAAAATCATTCTTTTAATATAAAAGAATTTCTTTTATGCATCTAATTTATGCATAAAATCATTTATGATGAAAATCACACTTTTAATATTAAAAAAAAATTCTTTTATGCATCTACTTATGCATAAAAATCAATTATGGTGAAACTCACACTTTTAAAATAATATATACTAGTATACATTTTTCTATGCCTAGAATGAAAATAACCCTTTACGAATACTCATACGATGGGGATTACTCTTTTTAACATAAAACTTAATTACTAGAAATCCTCTTTCTCTTAATTCATCAATTATGCATAACATAAAAATCAATTTCTCCATAATAACAATGAAGTTCTTTCAATTAATCTAGAATGATAATTCCTAGAATATGGTAGGACGTCCTCTTTTCATGCTTTGAATGAAATTATTTTATGTGTAATTTTTATAAAAATTTTACCATAGCTCCATTGCTATGACTGATAAATCTCAATTATTTTAAAGGATAAAGCTTAACATTAAGGGAATGATTAGAATGATCCCTAATTGGATCATTAACCCAATAATGGATTGAATCATCCATATTCATGAAATACATAAACTAAAAGCATAAAAAAACCATTAATTTGTCCTCCAATTAAACAAGCATAGATTAATCTTGGATTAAGGAAAAGCTTTATGAGAAGCTTCATTTGGGTTGAGAATAGGTCATGAGAATTGCGGAGCTCGAATTGAGGGACGGTGTTGGAAGGTTGGCAATTTCGAGCATGTGATCTATGGCTAGAAGGTGCCTTAGATTATCCCATAAGTGGAAGCATGGGAAGTTGAAGAACCATATATAGGCTAGAGTGGCACCTTGTCATAGTCATCTCCTCCAGCCAGTGTTTTGGGAGGCATCTCACCATGGGAGCCTGGTGGAGGGATGCTTTAGTGCCCGTTGGGGGTGTTAAACAAGCTCTGATACCATGTTAAACAATCCTAAAATGGGATTGATCATGGTGATAGACATAAATTAAGCAACATAATTAAGGTAGATTAAACCACACTAAGAACTCCATAAGAAGAGAGATAGAGATTGCACACTGAGCACTAAGCTCTATTGCATATCTCAATTGAACCATACAATGATATAGGCCCTCTAGCCTTATCCCACTTTTCACATCATCATCCAGGTGTGGCAACTCCTTTTCCACTCTTTTGGTCAACGCTCATACACCATACAATATCACATGTGACAGTCTTACTGACCACAATATTTTGCACCTCTAGGAGGGTGCTTTCCCACATACACAAAACGTCGTGCTTACGTCTCTCAACAATTCTCATATTAGTATATATTATCCAAACCAATCCTTATATAAGTATGTATTAAGGAGATAATAAATGTTTAAAAAATGTTAGGTGAGATTATCTGACAAAATTGTAATTCCTAATCTTAAAGAAACAAAAGATAAGTGATTAAGAGAATTGTGTAGAGAGGTACCAAATAGCATCGCTTTCCTCTTTACTTTTGGTTTTGAACATAATAAAGTCTATGTCTGTCGCCTTACTATTTCTCTCTTTCTCTTGCCTATCCTTCCCTCACCTCTTGCCCATCACTCCCTCACCTCTCCATTTCTTGATGTACTATTGCAAGATCTGGTAAGATTTTCTTTGTTAATATTCTCTAGAAATTTGTGAATTTTTAAAAGATTTTTTTACTAAATTGGTTGTTGGGTTTATTTTGCAAGCTCCTCTTCCCCCTCATCTCCCTCATTATTTCTCATGGTTTCTCTTTCTTTACAAGCAGGTAAGAGCTTTAGCACTAGTTTTTTTTTTAGTTTTATAGATTTATGACTCAAATTAGTGAATTACTTCAAAGCTTTAGGTCTCTTGAATTTTTTGAGCCGTTATCTCTTCTCAAGGAACTCAAGGTAAGCTTGTTTCCTATTTATGATTATCTTGTTTGCAACCTTGGGTGCTCGGGTTTAGGAATAGAGAGAGAGAGAGAGAGAGAGAGAGAGAGAGAGAGAGAGAGAGAGAGAGAGAGAGAGAGAGAGAGAGAGAGAGAGCATGCTCTATACATGCATAAGGCATACTAGGCTACACATGCATAAAGAAATCGAGCTTTATGCATGCAAATTCTATGCATGAATAAAGAGCATGTATACTTTATGCAGATCTATGCATGCACAGAGCATAGAGCATGCATATTCTATGCATAGAGTATGCATGCATACTCTAGTGCATTGGCCTCATGATTGCTTCATTTTGTCTTTTTTAAGACACTAGCTCTTCTCAATAAACTCGAGGTAAGTTCTTTTTCTATTTATGCTTTTTTTGTTTGCACCATTAGGTACTATCGTTTAGGCCCTTAGAGAGAGAGAGAGAGAGAGAGAGAGAGAGAGAGAGAGAAAGAGAGCATGCATTAAGTATACTCTTTATGGCCCTGCTTAGAGCTTGCATACTCTAGAGAGAACCAACTTTATGCATAGAGCTGAAAGATAGTATATATGCTCTAACTCCATGCATAGAGTATGCCTGCATAAAGGTTGTTCTCTTTATGCATGTATAGATCTTGTATGCATAAAGAGAACAAGCATAGATCATAAATGAATACTCGAAATCCATGCATATAGTATGCATGCATGAAGCTTGTTCTCTTTATGCATGCATAGATCATAAAGAGTATGTATGCTCTAACTCCATGCATAGAGCATGCATGCATGAATCACATTCTCTTTATGCATACATAGATCTTGTATGCATCCGTAAAGCATGCATACTCTTTATGCATGCTTAGAGGCATGCATTCCTAAACCATTCTCTCTTTATGCATGCCTAAATTGTAAGCATGTATAAAAAGTATAGATGATGCATACATAAAGAGTGTAGATGCTCTATGCATGCATAAAGAGCATGTATACTTTATGTAAACAAGATCTATGCATGCACATAGCATGGAATATGCATACTTTAGCATTGGTCTCATGATTGCTTTATTTTCTTGTATTGAAGATCTTTTGCCTTTTTTGAGCCATTAGCTCTTCTCAACAAACTCGAGGAAAGCTCTTTTTCATTTAAAAATTTTCTTGTTTTCACCCTTGGGTGGTGGGGTTTAGGATTATGAGAGAGAGAGAGAGTGCTTAGATCATTATTTATGCATGCATAAAGCATACTCTTTGGGCATGCTTAGAGCTTTGGTACTCTATGTATGCATAAAGAGAACAAGCTTTATGCATAGAGCATAAAGAGTATGTATGCTCTAACTCCATGCATAGAGTATGCATGCATACATAAAGAGTACAGAGCTTTTGTTGTGCATGCTTTATCTATGTATGAAGTCTTTATGCTCTATGTTTTTGCTATTTATGCTTGTCTTGTTTGCACCCTTGGGTGCTGGATTTAGGATTAGATGTTAGAAGGTCATGTCTTGGCCATCTACATATACTACATGCAAGCATAGTGCCCCCAGGGATAATGAGATCATATAAAAATACTAGAAGATTAGGGCCATTATCATCCCTCCTCCACCAATTCTCGTGGTTTGGTGGAAGGGAATAGAGTGGTGGAGCTTAAGTGCATTATGGCATGAACACTACTCCGATGGGCTCAAAAGTAGTCCCCAATTTCCAACATGGTATCACAACCAGGGGTCGACTTGCCAATTCCTCTCAGTGGAGCAAATGGGTGTATGACTAGGAAGGCTGCGTCGTTCTCGTATGTTGAGAGTAACCACTAACAAGCAGGCATATGTTGGAATAGCAGAGTGACATCTCTATGAGAGCAGGTAGACGTCTGAGCCAATTGTGTTTGTCAGAGCCTTTGGGTACCCTAAAATCTAGCCACCATCGAGGGAGGGTGTTGGAAGGTCATAGCCTAGCCGTCTATATACATACATAGTGCCAAGGATAATGATAGCATACATAAATAAAAGAATATTAGGGCCATTATCAGCCCTCCACCAATTTTTGTCGCTTGGAAGGGAATAGAGTGGTGGATATTAAGCCTGAAGTAGCATGAACACTACTGGGATGGGTGACCTCCCAGGAAGTGGCCTAGATTTCCAGCATCAGAGAACAGATAGCATGCTTAGAGTATACTTTATGCATGCATAAATTATACTTTATGCATGTATAGAGCTTATCTTTATGCATGCATAAAGAGTACACATTCTTGCTCTTTATGTATGCATGCTTGCTCTATGGTTTTATAGAGAGTATGCATGTTCTATGGATGCATACATAAAGTATGCATAAAGAGCTATGCATGCAAAAAGAGTATGAATACATAAAGTATGCATAAAGAGCTATGGATGCAAAGAGTATGAATGCTCTTTGCAGATATAGAGCTTGCATACAATATGCATGCATGCTCTTTATGCTCTATGCTCTATGCTCTATGTTTTATGCATACTCTTTATGCATACTCTTTATGCAATATGCTCTGTGATCTATATTTTAATGCATGTGTACTCTTTATAATATATGCTCTGTGCTCTATGTTTTATGCATACTCTTTATGCAATATGCTCTGTGATCTATATTTTAATGCATGTGTACTCTTTATAATATATGCTCTATGCTCTATACTGTATGATCTATGCTCTATGCTCTATGATCTATGCTCTATGCTCTATGCTCTATGTTTCTCCTATGATACATAAAGCATACTCTATGCATGCATAGAGCATGCATACTCTTTATGCATGCTTGATCTATGGCTACATTAAGAGTATGCATGCTTGGTCTCTGTCTGCATAGAGAGCACATGCATGGTCTATGCATGTATACATAGAGTATGCATAGAGCATACTCTCTATATGCTCTATGCTCTATGCATGCATACTCTATATACTCTATGACTACACACAGGATGAGATCCAAAATTTCTTTCAGATTCTATCTCCTGAGTAACATGAGATAGCCAGGTGGGAGAGCTTACCCCACCTGCTCTTGGCTAATCGAATCGTATCACTCCTACTGCTAGAAAACAGATGCTCTACTGACACAGGTCTCATTAGCAATAGTGGTAGTAGCTTCATGACATAGCAATGTTAGTGGCAGCATTAATAATGTATATATGAATTGCTAAATATTCTTCCTTGAATGTATATAGAGAGAAGTAGTGGGGCATGGTTATACTCAAGAGTATGACTTCATGTGGTCTAACAAAACTAACATCTTGTTCGACAAGATGGAGCGGAAAGGACACAAGCTTAATTGGTCCCACATCATCAACTATATAAGTATATGATATCATTAACCAATATTAGAATTTTTCAGTTTTCTAAATTTTATACATAAATTATATATAAATTTGTTTATCTTTTCTACATATTGATCTTTTTAATGTTAAATTATCTTGATAAAATTGTTGAGAGATGTAATCGTGGTGTTGTGTGTATGTGGGAAAGCACCCTAAAGGTGCAAGATATTGTGTTTCATGTAATATTGATTGGTGTGTGAGTGTTGACCAAAAGAAGTGGAAAAGGGAGTGCCACATGGATGATATGTAAAGTGGGATAAGGCTAGAGAGCCTATATCATTGTATGGTTCATTTGAGATATGCAATAGAACTTGTGTTGAGTGTGCAATCTCTCTTTCTCTCTCATGGAGTTTTTAGTGTGGTATAACCTACCTTAATCTATGCTTAATCTTGTGTCTATGACCATGATCAATCCCATTTTTGGATTGCTAACATGGTATCAGAGCTTTGGTGGGATCTTGGTCATGGTGATTATTTATGTATAGATTAATTGGTTATGAGTTCTTTGATTAAGCATTATTTTTAGTTTATTATTAAAAAGAATTAGCACACTCATATTATCATTTGGATTTGCATTTATGAGGATTTGAGAGAGATTTGGAGCTGCCATTCTCAAGTTTGAGAGGAAATTTGCAACAAGGACGTTGCATATATAGAAGCTACCAAAGAGAGTTGCAAATGGGAGTTTTGCAACATGGAAATCTTGCTCATCATCATGGAAGCTGAAAATGGAGATTTCAGCAAGTGTGAAGTCTAAGGAGTCTTCAGTGTCATTATAAGGAGAAGCTGCTAAGGAGATTTGTGAAGGTATTTTGTGATTTGTTTTGCCTCATTTCAGTTTTGGTTGAGCATGTATTTGCTCAAGTTGGAAGGGTTGCCATGTGATGGGATGGTGAATCCCATGGTTCTTTGCTTGCGGGTAAAGAGGGGAGAAGGTGCATGGTTTCTTTGCTATGGGCAAGCAAGTTTCGGATCATTTGGAAGTCCATGTATGTGCATCAAGTAGAGGATGCACTCGTGAATGTTGCTCAAGGATGATGAGCATCATTGGTGAAGGCCATTGGAGTCTCTCACATTTTCACCTAAGAGGGTTTCTGATTGGGAAAAACATGATGGAAGCACCCTTAATGCATGCAAATGGAAGAGCATGCGCTTTCAAAGGCCATGTAGATGGTCAAGACCTCATGCAAGAGGCCAAGGAGGCAAAGCATTGCAGCTAAGTGGAGCTGCATACGCAGAGAACTTGGGAGCTCAAGTGGGAGCTCGTGAAAGCAAAGAAACTGTAGCACATCAGAGAAACTGAAGGGTAGCCGTTTACAGAGGCGGTGTTCTCCAATATGGAGGAGGTATTCTATTTGTATGAAGAGCTCTCGAGGACGATGGTGCTAACAATACCGAATAGGTGAAAGGTGATGCTGTGGGAGTCCTGCATGCCTACGCCTAATTCTTTACAATAGTCATTGAAATAGCTACAAATGCTGGATGGAGTGGTACACAATCAACAACAAAAGGAGCAATTTTGCCAGCTAGAAACGGACTCATTGGAACAAAGCATAGAGAGAAAGTGGGCAGCATCAGTAGCATCACAAACTTGTGTGCATATGGTGATAGTAGTAATAAAGAGCTCTTAGTGAATTACAGTAATGGCGATAAAGAGAGAAACGTACATAGTAGTAAGGGAGGTGATATGAGGAGCATCAGAAGAAATCAGCTCATGTGCGATGAAGAAATAATGGAAATGGTTGGCCAAGCAGCAGAAGGTTTCTGAGCAACAGTGAAGTCCCACTATTCAAGATGGCATCAAAAGAGATGATAACGCCATGGAAGCTGCAAAAGAAGCAAGAAGCCGTTGGCAACATTAAAGGTAAGTAAGGAAAACGTAGCACAAAGTTGGATCTAGGTTTGGCGATATCAGCGATTCAGTAGCGCTAAGAAGAGATCATGTATGCGAGTCCCAGCGTTGCAAAGTCTGAGGAGCAACAGACAAAATTGGAGAGGGTTAGCTACAGTGCATTCAATCCATAGCAACGTGCACCGTGTAGAGCATTTCAGAAAAAAAAAGTTTATTTTTTTAAAATAAAAATTATCTAAGGATGTTTAACCCTTATAATTAAGGGTTGATTCACACACACCAATTTTCAAAGCTTTTAAGAAAATGTTCACACACACATTGAGGGTCCCTACCCAGTTGCGACCAAAATGGATTGTATAATTTTTTATTTTTCACCCAAAATAGATGAAGGGCAATCGTCCACAAGCCTACATGCTCAAAACAAGGATTCCATCTTGATTTTTATAAGTGATTAATTGCCGGGTACTATGAGGTAGGAACTATCGAAAAGGCCCCTGAGTGGACAGGTGGTGAGTGTTCTGGTTGCCAATGATGCCATAGATACTCCGATAGAATGATTGGAAATTAAGATTCAACCGGATACTTGGAAGTTTATGATCAATAACACTATGATTTCATTAAATGACTGATTTAAATTTGCTTGAAAATCCGGCTAGGGGGCCTGGGAACTCTTTTCCCTCGTACCCGGGAAACCTAACCAAATTCTAAATTGGATTTGTAATCACCCATGGTATGAGGGTTGCCCTGCCCGAGCTCACCTAGAAGCTCGAAATGGTTGTTGCGTGATGTGTGAATGAGCGATGCACGTGTGAGGTGCATGCGCATGGGTTGGTTCCCACCTAAACTTTTACGTTCAAATTGGACTCAGTGGTTCCGCTGTGAGCGAGTCGGCTCAAAATGGACTTGGTGTCTACGATGGTAGACACGCGCACACATGATTGGTTGATAGACACTCCAATGTATCATTGAGGGGGAGTGTTGAGAGGAAGCGATTGCGTTTGTGTAATGCTTCATTTATATGGATGATGGATGATGGGTGAGTTGTGGAACACCTCGATGAAGAGGGGGTGTTGAGAGATGTAATCGTGGTGTTGTGTGTATGTGGGAAAGCACCCTAAAGGTGCAAGATATTGTGGCAAGATAAGAATGCCACATGTAATATTGAATGGTGTGTGAGTGTTGACCAAAAGAATGTTAAAATTACAGCAATGTGATGAGCTATGGTGGATCAAATGCTAGAATCAACATCATTAACAAAGAGATTAGATAATAATCAACACCTGATTAGTGAGTAATTAACTGATAGCTTAATGTGGGCATGGATAATCAAAAACCAGCAAGTTCTCATTAGGCCAATGCCTCAATTTATAGAGTTTACATCCAAGCATCTAATCCCACTGATTTCTCCTTGATTCACTCCACCTCTTTTGCTTGATTCTCCACCTCTCCTAGAATATCTCCACACCTCCTAAATATCCTCATGCTACCCTTTATTCTCTCCCAGTAGATTCTTCTCACATTTTCACAAGTTCTCTCACATTTACAGATTCTCTTTTAAAGCCTCTAGCCAAGGGCTTGTTCCCGCACACACCCTATTCACTTGTATATTTCAACACCTCCCCTCAAGTGAATACTCCTAGCACATATGGACCCTATACCAAGTTTTCCTCTTACTTGATAGTCCGTGAGACTAGTGCCTCAAGTCCCTAAACTCATAGTCCTTGACACTCTCTCTCTCTCTATGTGTCCAAGGCTACTATAAGTGCCCATGACCTTGACTAAAGTACTCACACATACATCTACCACATGGCCTACATCATCGGTGGCTCAGAGGTGGTTTTACTCTATTGGGGTAGGCTACATTGGGTTGTGGGGTTTCTCTCTCTCTCTCTCTCTCTCTCTCTCAGAAAAGATGATCTGACTCCACTTCCTTATGAGCCTCCATGGAGTTTGCTGATGTCATTCCTTCTCCACTGGGTTTGCTGTAGCAGTCTCTTGCCATGTGTCTTGGCTTTCCACAGCTGTGGCAAGTGAAGGTCCTTCCTCCTACTCTGCCTCTTCCTCGTCCTCGTCCTCGAGATAATCCTCCTCGGGTGAAGAATGCTTTTTCTTCTCATGCTGTTGAGTCGAGCCATTTCTTCTCTTTGCCTCTACTCTCTTGCTCTAGTAGAGCTCCTTCTATCTTGTGTAGCTTAAAGTCAGGTACATTCTTTAGTGTTCCTACAATATTTTCATATTCACCTTTGTCCACACTCTTCAGAAGCACTGCTAGTGCCTCATCATCTTCTACCTTTTTGCCAATAGTTGCAAGTTGTTGCTTAATGCTTTTATATCTATTCAAGTGTGTGATTAAAGGTTCACTTTCCTTCATATCCAATCTGTAGAATTGCATTAACAGATTTATCTTTGAATTTTTAGCTTGTGTGCCAAATAATTTATTGAGTTCATCCCATGCCTCTTTTGCCCATTTTATCCCTGTGATGTGATGAATGATTTCATCATTTAAACTGAGTGCAATAAGTCCCAATGCTTTTTCATTCCTACTCTTCCACTCATTTTCCTCTCTCACCTCTGGGCATTCATCTCTTCCCTCAACTAGCCCCCAAGAATTTTTCTCAACATGAGCAGATACATGGTTTTTGTCTGCCATGTGTAAAACTACTCCCCATTAAATTTGGCTATCTCTTGTGCTGTACTCATCATGATGATGTGAAGGGGGTCCTACCTCTTGATCCAATTTCAAGATTCAAGGGCTCTGTCTACCCTTTTACAACTCAATCTGGTGTTTAGGAAATGATTACAACACATTTATCAGCATAAAATCACCAGAAATTATTTGTACGAAATGGTTGGAGTATCAAACCATCTCCGAATTGCAATATGAAGTTATAGGGATCTGTATCAGATACCTAATGGTTAATTTGAACCCTGAATTGTACCAAAATATAGTGATTAACACTGATTAATCATTAATTAGAAAATTGATCCTCTATTTTGTGTGCAAAAAAAAAGTATGCGGGGAGCCTAGATTTGAGACCTTAGAGTTCAAATGAGCTCAAATCCTTTCAAGGCCATCAATAGCAAAGAAACACAAGATTTGACCAAATATTGAATGCTTAATCTCTGTTTTACCAAAGTCACCTGTAGATTTTATGAAGAGCATGGATCTCACCGTACACTTAATCAAATCAAATTCTAACTTCACCATCTTGTAGAGCATGCTTGAAAACCCCTGGGGCTAAGAGGAATTAGACCCATTGCAATTAGAGAAGACAAGATCTCATTTTTCCTCAGAAAAAACGGTGCCTGCAAATCAGCAAAAATCGGGAGCTTTGTTAGGCGGTTTGCTGCGCTGACTTGATGGGCTGGAGCACAACTGAGTTAGCTATGTTGGGCTAGAAGCGTTTCCCCTAATGTTTCTCCTACAGGGAGATCAAGCCCCTCCACTAGCTGGGGGTATAGTGAGCTAGCTGAAAAAGAGGTGAAAATATTAATTTTCTACTAATCCCAATTAGCTAGGTGATTAGCAAGATAATAGGCTCACAAATTGATGGATTCTAGGCTAGGCTCTGATACCATGTTAAAATTATAGCAATGTGATGAGCTTTGGTGGATCAAATGCGAGAATCAACATCATTAACAAAGAGATTAGATGATAATTAACACGTGATTAGTGAGTAATTAATTGATAGCTTAATGTAGGCATGGATTAAAAAAAATGAGCAAGTTCTCATTAGGCCAATGCCTCAATTTATAGAGTTTACATCCAAGCATCTAATCCCACTGATTTCTCCTTGATTCACTCCACCTCTTTTGCTTCATTCTCTCCACCTCTCCCAGAATATCTCCACACCTCCTAAATCTCCTCATGCTACCCTTTATTCTCTCCCACACTAGATTCTTCTCACCTTTTGACAAGTTCTCTCACATTTACAGATTCTCTTTTACAGCCTCTAGCCAAGGGTTTGTTTTGCACACACCCTATTCACTTGTATATTTCAACAAAGAAGTGAAAAAGGGAGTGCCACACATGGATGATGACATGTAAAGTGGGATAAGGCTAGAGAGCCTATATCATTGTATGGTTCATTTGAGATATGCAATAGAACTTGTGTTGAGTGTGCAATATCTCTCTCTCTCTCATGGAGTTTTTAGTGTGGTATAACCCACCTTAATCTATGCTAAATCTTGTGTCTATCACCATGATCAATCCCATTTTTGGATTGTTAACAAAAATGTATGGTAATATTGATACAAAGACCTCTACAAGAGCCTCAGGAGGTGGAAGGAGGCACTGATGATCACGCGACGAGTAGCACTTACATAGGTCTTTTGTTTATACATGCTCATCTTTTCTGTAAAACCTATGTTCGTTTTTTTTGTAAGAGCAATAGCTCCACTCATTTTTTTTCTCTATAAGACAACTTTAAACATTTCCAAAGTATCAAGATTTTCTTAAATTTTCTAATACTATGTTTATACTTTCTATGAGGCTTTTAATGTCAATGAGTTACTGCATCTTAAATACAAATAAATGTGCACTTTTTTAGTTTTTCAAATTCTACACATAATTTTGATTATTTTTTCTATATCTTTGTCTTTAATGTATTTAGATTTAAAGTTCCCTTGAAATTGCCTGGCTAAGTATTATGGGTAGAATGGGACAAGTTAGGGGAAACTATCCCAATCTATCGGGCATTATACCCAAATGTATTTAAATACCAGGGTGAGTATGTATGTTGGTATGGTCAGTACATATGTCAGTATATGCGTCGGTAAATTGTCCATACTTGATGTATATACAAATGTTTGTTTTAGTGGAAGCATCGATATAACAGTCGGTACAGACACCAGTTGGATTAATGAGTATACTGATGGTTTGGTACTGACAATCATACCGATGATGATACCGACACTACGGCCAGTTTCACAAAAACAAAACTACGGCCAGTTTCACAAAAACAAAACTAAGTATACAATGATACTAAGCTGATCTCTTATAGTAACCCTAATAAAGCATCGCACAAGAGTGAGCAAGCTATAGTGACTATCAGCGCATGTATAGCCATACGTAGAGACACATGCATAGTCACATGTATAGCTACATACTAAGACCAGAGGAGGTATAAATAACCCAAGAGGGAATGAATCTAGTTTTGAGAGCCATGTCTACTTTTGTATAATTTGGTTGTGCCAAAAGATTCAATGTCAATATGAGAGATGCGAGGGAGAAATCATGCATTTAACGAATCATAATATTTCGCGTACGAGAGTATGATTGATTTGAAGAAATAAGAAGTTTGAATTCTTTAGTAAGTATATATCTTGATTTTTGTTCCCTTGTACATAATTGAAGTGTTTATATGCCTGTACTTTTATTTTAGGACAAGGATGAGGAGACATGTTGCAGAATAAGGTATTCAATTCCTCATTAATCTAAGAAGTAGATGCTTACATGAAGAATTTAGAGGTCCCTCTACAGGAGAGAACTTGTGTGAATGATATCATGGGCTGGTATCCTATGCATAATCAAGAAATGTCTCCATTAATGCTACATGAATTTGAGGAGAAATTTTCCATCGAGACGAGATGATTGATAACTTCTTTGAGAAAAAAGGAGAGGAGGAGGCTAAAAACACATGGGACAAAGAGACCTTACAACAAACAGCAAGCACTCCACTATATGGGGGGTGTACATACTTAACCCTTTGTGCAACCTTGGAGCTACAGAAACTTGCAAACCATGTATATTTGGAGCAATACTAGTGTTACAAGCCTCTTTTGAATGAGTGCCTATGTTTTTTTGTTTTCTATCTATTCTACACTTATTTTCTAATCTCCAAAAAATTAAGCTGTGTTTTGTTGTTTTCTATCTGTTCTATGCTTATTTTCTAATCTCCAAAATTAAGTTTTATATTTTCTTCCCATTGAAATTAAGCTATGTTATCTTATGTGTATGTACGCTTATGAAAAATATGCATCCTTTAGACAACAAGATTCTAAACACAACATTTGGCATGGATTACGTGCGTACGCATACGTAATCCATGTATGCATACATGCGTACGCATACATCATTGGCGCATGTATGAATACATCATTGGCACATGCATACATGCGTGTGCCAATGATTGTGTACTATTTCGATGTGTTCATAAAGATGAAACCAAATGTCCAATGTGTGGTGAGTCTCATTTTATTGAAGTGATTTTAAAGGTCTTTAGTTCCTCAAAAAGATGAAAAGGAATTTTTGTATCATACCCCCCGCATTCAACACATATTCCAAAGTAGGTCTATTCACAAGCTCATGACATGGCATGTGCACAGTCACTCCATTGATGGAATTATGAGGATTCTCACAAATTCACTAGCATGGAAGCACAAAGAAGAGAAGTGATCAAAATTCAAGGAGGAGCCATGTCATTTATAGCTTGAATTAGGGATGGATGGATTCAATCCATTTGGTCTCAAATCAACATCAACATTGGATGGGGACCAAACTTTGCAATAATTTGGGGGTGGGTACCTCCAACATTCTTGCAAAGTTTGGTCACCATCATGTTTGGGTATGATGGTATGGGGAAGAGCATGATTTTCCATGGCCCCTTAATCACTAAGAGACTTGAAAAATTTACCAACAACTGGGCGCTAATTGCAAACATAAACATGCTCCGATAAGGACCAAACTTTGCAAGTATGTGGGGTTGGGTCCCCCCCACATGCTTGCAAAGTTTGGTTACCATCAAAGCATGTTTGGGTACAATGGTATGGCAAAGAGCAAGATTTTCCATGGCCTCTTATGCACCAAGAGACTTGAAAAATCTGTGCTGGGTGCTAATTGCTAACCCAAACATGCTCCGATGGGGACCATACTTCCCAAGAATGTGGGGGTGGGTTTCTCCCACATGCTTGCAAAGTTTGGTCACCATCGGAGCATGTTTGGGTACTATGGTATAGGGAAGAGCGGGATTTTCCATGGTCTCTCAAGCACCAAGAGACTTGAAAAATCCACACTGGGTGCTAATTGCTAACCCAAACATGCTCCGATGGGGATAAAACTTTGTGATCATGTGGGGTCGGGTTTCCCCCACATGCTCGTAAAGTTTGGTCACCCATCGGAGCATGTTTGGGTATGATGGCATGGGGATTTTCAACAAACGATATGATAGCCAAAGTGTTAAAAAAATCCAAAATCCATGAACAATAATTGCTAACCCAAACATGCTCCGATGAGGATCAAACTTTGTGATCATGTGGGGTCGACGAGTACCCCCCACATGCTCGTAAAGTTTGGTCACCCATCGGAGCATGTTTGGGTATGATGGCATGGGGATTTTCAACAAACGATATGATAGCCAAAGTGTTAAAAAAATCCAAAATCCATGAACATCAACTAAAATGCAATGATCCTCAATAATGAAAAACTCAAAATGATAAAAACATAAACTAAGTACATTAGAATGTGAGCTAACCCAACCACTCTGGGTTTAGCCACTAACTCAAAAGGTCAAGGCAAAATGAAAATGAGCTACCCTAGCTAGTCTGAGGTTAGTCACTGCCAATAAATCTAAGTACTATGTAAGTGAGCTAACCCAAATAGTATGAGTTTAGTCACTACAAGATAGAGATCTAGTCATCAACACCCTCTCTAGCTCTCAAATGCTCTAGATACTCTCATGGTGGTCATCCATTGGAAGTCAAAAACGAGGGCGAGAACTCTATTTTCGGCTCTGTACTCGATCAAGAGTGAGCTTGGTAGCAACAACTAGATGAAAGAACTAAAATGCCTCTAACTCCCACTTCCACTGTTGAAACTCAAGACTCCCCCAATGAAGTCAAATCTGTTGGTAGAACCGGCTTGCCATAATTAGGCTATAGGCATCAAAACAAAACCCATGATCATCCATTGTATCCTGGTCAAGGATGCACTTTGTCCTAGTGCAACTCATCAAATATTAGTCTACTCCCTCGCTATTGACCTCACCGGAAATAACAACAAATACATCACTCTCCTATAGCAAAATTGTTAGGTCATCATAGCTAGCCATGAACACATGACCTGTGTGCTCATAGGACAACATTGGATGTGAAGGACGCTTGGGGGAGAGGATTGTCTGTATCCATGCATCTACCCAGCCTCTCAAGGCACAATGTGACCAATCGCCATCTATACATGCTCCAAAGAAGCATGCAAACTGCCGTGTGTAAATTGTGGGGCCCTCCATGCACATGCTCCTAATGGAATGTAATCTCAAGGTTCCAAGTAATGTGTCACAATCATGGGAGGCTCTACGGTCAATCATGTCACCATCCACATGCCAAAAAAATCTTCTAACAATCGGAGCATCATGTTTGGGATATGATGATGCTACACTCCCACACAAATGTTGGGAGCACCACTCGACCAAGTGGCCCGCATCTCAGAACCGCTCAGCATCCTGCTGCAATTAATGATGTCTCAGGGTACGTTTCACACTTGTGCCCGCACCATCATGCTCTCCCTTCCCGTGACTAGTCTCAGAGAATGACTAAATCATTGGGATACTAGACTGCACATGCCACCTATAAACCCATAAAACAAAGTCTTAGTTATTGTTTTCTTTAAGATGTTCTAGTGAATTTAGTTTAATTGCAAATATAAGAGAACCATAAGTACTACCTGTAGATCCAATAGTGAATTTAGTTTAATTGCAAATATAAGAGAACCATGAGTATTACTTGTAGATCCAATAGAATTGTCATGTGATGACTTGAACTGTATGCCAAAGCCATCTGACCAAACCCATCGCGCTGGCCACATGTGATCCCACAATCTCATAAAAAAACCTTCATGGAGACCAAAACAGTGTTGCACAAAATGTGCATCATGTGAACGATCATCATCACTGATATAGAAATGATACTCTCGAATAATCACACGGGCCTCGGGGGTGGGTTCTTATGGAAGATTGCATGGGCCCGACGATGCACCCCAGACTTTGATAGTTCTTTCCTATCCACACTATGGGCAGGGGGGTGGGTTCTTATGAAAGATAGGGGAGCTTAGGAAGGGCGGGTTCATGTGGATTATCTAAACTAAGGGGTAGTGGGGGGGAAGAGGGCGGAGGGAGAGGAAGGGCGGGTTCATGTGGATTATCTAAACTAAGGGGTAGTGGGGGGGAAAGAGGGCGGAGGGAGAGGAAGTGGAAGAGGAGGAGTTGGGCTTGGATCATCGCCAATAGAAGGTGTTGTTCGTTGACGTGCTCTCCACTCTCTCATTCTCTCACGAGCTACCCCTTTCCTCTCCTCCTCTTGAACTTGGTGGATGAGGGGAAGTCTAGTCCTATCACGTTTCCGACTCCTATGACTTTCAAAACTCATTCTCAAGGAAGCTAAGAGAGAAAAAATTATAAAGCCCAATGATGGGATAGTACTAGAGATAAGTGTGGGATAGTACTAGAGATGTATGATTATATAAGAAAAATAGGTTATCCACTTCCTCTCCACTTCAAATCTCATTGGATTTCCTATCTAAGATTTATTGGATAATAAAGATAAACATAAAGATAAACTATTATCCCCTTAAAAATTAATATTAATAATAATAAATATTTATAAGTCTAAATATTTATCATTACTAGTAGATATATAAATATATGTTTTGTTTTATAATTATATAACTATATTTTCTTTTATAATATATTTTTTTCAAATTTTATTCAAAGGTTTATCATATATATAAAATATTTTCAAGAAATATATATAAACCCAGAGGAAAATATTGTGCATACTGCTCCATCCCTCCTAAAGGGGAATCCTTCGCCTTTTTTCCTTTCTTAATTAGATCTTTTGGGTTAGAAATGGTTAGAGTGGAGTCCCCCAGTCTCTAAAGTTGTGGCCACCTATTGTACCTTTGACTTTTTTTATCTTTTTGATGAGACACCAGCCCGGGAAACTACATCTCTCTTTTTGTTACTTTGTTTTGTAGTATCATAGTAAAAGCATTGATGAATAGCATTTCACAAGTAATGTCGGAGACATTCTCTATAGTCAGGTTCCACCGTGTGGAGAACATAGAGTCCTCTTCATCAGCCCTCATATGATCCCTCCTATATGCAGTGGGAGAGAGTTGGTATGTGAGATCCCCATGGGTCTCAACATCAATGCATTTGATTTCTTGATGCAAATCTACCATAGAAACATTGATTGCCTTGACCTGTCCCCTACCCTTAAAAGACTCCTTGTTGTCTTTCGTCTAAATGAAGAGATGGATCCGATGTAGCTTCTTGACTTGAAGGTCAAGGTACCAATTCTTTGAGTCTCCGCTAGCCATGTCAATGCTTCAGGGAAATAAAAGCTTCCTTTTGCTTGATATCTTTTCCTATGCAACAGTGATTTTTGTAAGAACCTATTTGATACATAGATTTTCACCATTTTAATAATAGGTGCTGTTTTACACAAGTAGGAGGAGGAGGCCTAAAGACATTTGGAACTTTTAGAATGCCCAATCATCTTAAGGAAGGTTAGTCCCTTATTGGGAAGTTCCCCTTCAACTTTGTTAGCCTTGGAATTCTTGTTAAATAAGAATTTCTTCTCTAATTAATTCATTCTCCTACAATAGTTACATTTGAGTTTCCCCTTTTCTTTATTTGGACCTTTGGTAGGCCCTCTGTTGGAGTTCTTGTTGGAGAAGTATGCTGTGTTGAAATCTCCCTCTCTTGCTTGCTTTGGAACTTTATCTGGTCTTCTTGAAGTGATGTCCTCATGGATATGGCATCTCAAACACTGCTGCACCATGGGTGATAATTGGTTTGTGAGAATTTTTATGTGACTAATGTGAGAATATGTGGTTTCATCTTTAACTCAAAGAATTCAATTTTAAGTGGAAATTTTGGATTATTCCCTTGTTCTCAAATAGATTTTTAAGATTCTCCCATGTAGATAAAACAATGTATGTAATTATCACTTACTTAAATCTTATGCAAAGATGGAGAATGCCTTCTCATCTCTAAGGAGCCCATGAAATTTCTCCCTCTCTAATATGACTTTTTCTCCTTTCTATTGGCTACATTCCATATGATCTCTTTTATTAGATGGTATTTTATTATCATCTACCATGTATGGAATCCATACCCATCAAATGTATCTAGATGCATGGAATGAGATGCCATGATGAAAGAAGAGGTAATGTCTTACCTCTTAGTGAATGACCCTAAGAGTAGTGTCCAATCCCCACTTATACAATAATTCTATAAATCCCTTCACCATAGAAATGCATATTTATGCTCAAAATTTCAAAAAACCCTAATGATTTTGCATAATGATAATAGTAAAATTTGGATTTGGTTTTGACAAAAAAAATTGTCTTTGAAAGAACTTATCTTCCTTGATTTGCTTTGGATATGAGGACATCAAGTAGTGATCAAATCATTAATTTGGAGAGGCTTGATGAGGTTTATAATGATGAAGCAAATTGAAAACAACCTCATACAATGATGTAGATGATCCATGTGCGAAATCATGTTGATGCCGCCTACAAAGTGAATTATGGAATATCTTTGTTATGGATTATGAGCTTTGTGTAGCATACACTAATCCTTTGCATGTTGGGAAGATCCTTTTCTTTAAGTCTCACACTACAAGTGTAGGATCAGTGTAGCATACACTGATCCTTTGCATGTTGTTGTTGTTGGCGAAGCTCCTCCTTTTCTTTAAGTCTTGCACTACAAGTGCTTGTCTCTTTACCGACGGTTTTTTTTCAGGAAAGAAATTTTTCCTTTTATCTCCCATCGTTCGATATAGACATCTTTAAATTTGTCGGTATAAACAATGGTATAACTATTGATATATGCTAATGGTTATGTGGACATTTTTGTTGATGGTTTTATCCATGCTTATACATATGCTTTTATTGATGGTTATATGGAGGTGTTTATCGATAATTATATAGAAACTATGAAATTAATATCGACACTTTTATCAATGCTTATAGTGATGGTCATATCGGCGTCACATGGAAGAAAACACCCAAAACGCTTTTCTCTTTACTTTTTTTATTATAACAAACAATGGTTTCTTTTTCTCCCACATTATATTGTCTCTCCATTGTCTCTCTCACTTCTTGCCCATCCTACCCTACCTCTTACCCAGCCTTCCCTCATCTCTTTCCCATCCTTCCCTCACCTCTTGTCCATCCCTCCCTTACCTCTAAAATGTGCAGATATGTCATTTAGAGTAGGCAAGGGTTTATTATTACTTATTAGGGTTAAGTATTTTGCTAAGATTATTGGAAAGCCCAAAGACACTACACTCATTAACACAAAGCTAACCAACTTAAGAGTCCTCACCTTTCGCCGTGTAGTTGCTGAACTTAGTATCTTACCTGCCATCTCATAAGAAGATGTGGTAAGTGCCCGAGTCATGGATCATCTTCAACTGTCTCATAAAAGGTCTGCCTAAGAACGCATCGTAAGTGGTTGATTTCTTGAATTCCATGATTACAAATATGTGATCAAAAGTTAATCCACATGAGGTTAACCAGTTCACTCTTACCACTCCCATGGGTAAAATAAGTTCTTGGGCCTTCTTGAATCTCACTATTTTTTCTTGAGGACTTGGAGAGTTGCCCAATTTTTTAAATAAATGTGGAGTATTGCTTCCAATCGGGTCTTCCAACCAAAACTTTTTAGGCCATGTCTAGAATTTAATCTCTAGGTACATCTTCTAAGGGAAGAAGAAGTCTTTGTTTCCCCATCGTCACTCTCAATGATTACACTACCTCTTTCTTAGCTCTAGAAATTCGTTCTACTCAGGATTTATACTTCTTATGTTTTTTCCTTTCTAATTTATTTTGTCCTTTGGATTTCTTTGAAGTATGCAAGATTTTTTCACTCTCTCTATCTTTTGAGCTATATGAAGTGTTGTGGCCTTTGACCTGGGCATGTGTGAGGACCATCGCATTAGTGATCACCAAAGAGATGTTTACTCTTAGCGCACTTAGCATGTTCAATGGAGTTGTGGGTCCTTGACTTCTTGGGGGAGGTTTGTTGGGGAAATCCTGAATGATGTGAGTTATGTCGCAACTTAGACACCATTATGATAGCACTGAGATGCTTTTGACAGCTTCTACTAAGACTCTCAATAAGGGAATTCCTTTTTATGGTGTGCACCCCCACAAGTATAGAAAGCTAAAGGTTGGCTAGGTGTCATAGAATTCAACTCTCATTCCTTATAGCCCATTGGTTGACCACGTCCATAAGTTCCAAAAGTTGACGTGCCCTATAAATGGGAGCAAAGGTATTGTCAAAAGCATTCTTACAAACTTTACATTAGAGGCAGTACTCAACATTGCATATGAGTTGTATCCTAGCGGTCCTTCTACGGGATTTGGTTTTAGCATATAAGTGCCGATGGCATCCTCAATGAGTGGTCTTGCCTCAATGTGTCTCATGGGTATCATGCTAAGAGAGCTATAGGTTAAGGTACTGGAATAGGGGGAGGTGTCTCAAACAACTTAAGCATTTCTCGAGGCAGGGGGTTAGTCATATTAGGGGGCATAGGGATCTCCACTACCCACTATGTGTGGTGTAGTTGTAAAGGTTGGGTGGTAGCTGGAAGAGTTGAGATAGCCATACCACGATTTACTGGATTTTACCTACAATTGCGAGTACAATATCATTATTAGTGTATCTCTTGTAGTAACCACACCATGAGCCCATACATCCCTTATTGAATGGACACTCATTTCCAATGTGATTGCCTCAACAATAAGGACACCATGTTCCGTGTCTCCTAGGTTATGCTCCGAAATCTCAAGGAAGTACTTTCTAGTTTTTCTCAATTTCCTTGAGCACTACAGTAGTCATGTCCACAATACTCATCTTATCTAACCTCTTGCTACTGGAGGTTGTACTAGATTTCTCAAACCCTTTCGTGCCATACATGCTATCATCAAAGTCCACAGAATTGATGCAACACTCATTAAAGGTTTTTCTCCTTTGTAGATAAAGGTAATTGTGCAAGTTCTTATTTTTCAAGCCTTCACGAAACAATGAAATCAATCTTGGTTGACTCGGTTTCTCATCAATTTAGAGAATGATAATACCTATGAGTCGAATGTATTCTTGTAAATGAATCACTCTCTTATTGCTTGCTAACATTGTTTAGCTAGTGTAAATGACTTCATTTGGGTCAGTAAGGTTCCCCCCTTCCAAAATAGACTTAAGATAGTCTACTATGTCTTAGCTTGGAGAAAATTTACTACTCGTTGACACCTTGACCATGTAAAGATTCAAGGATACGATTTGTAGGTGAGACCTAGTCCTATCCCACAGCAGGGGGAGCGTGGTCTTCTAAAAGTCAAATTACCCATAGGGTAATTGATCATAATTTGGGCAACTACTAATCTTGATTCCTAGAGACAATTCTTTTTTCCTCATCCATGCAAGGCATAGCCGCTGGCCTAGTCTCCTTTAATAGAGTTGCCCGAGAACCTATTTATCTAGCATAGGGCTTTTTCTTAATCTGTTGGAAATCTACCCGACTAATTGGGTCCACCCGTCCGTAGAATAGTGTCGTTGGGGCATTCCATCCTCCCACTTCCCACCCTACTCACGCGTCAATTTGTTTTCTAATTAATCCTACCACACTGTTTAACATAAATAAACATGTTCCTTAATTAAGGCCCTTTTCAAGGTTCGTTAAAACAACATTTTTCCATAGATTAATAATGCCAAAGATAAGATTTATAAAAAAAACGTTTATACATGAATCAATTCCATACAAGTCAAACCGGCTCTTTTATTCTTTTCCTTTATACTACCGATGATCTAGAATTCGGCCTTCCGGCCTCTACATGCTGGGCAAAGCCCTACGGGACCATACACCTCCCATTTTCAAGTCGACCTGGTGAGGACTTAAGCCGGCCTCTCACCCTCTCTGTCGCTCAATCCTCCCGCCCCTCAGAGCGATATCTACGCACTAGGGTGGGCTTATTCACCGCACTAGCCTTGGCCCTCAGAACTAGACAGCATCATAATCTCTCGCTTCAATCGGCGAACCTTATTCTCCCAATGGTATGAGGGATACCATGGGCCTTTGCTAACAATGCCGCTCGGCTAGACAAGCACGGAACGGAGTTAGCGTCGAAGCCAGGAAAAATCTGCACTATTTCTCTTAAAGATAACAATTTCAATACAAACCATTGAATACAGCATCACTTCAAATAGTAGCTTCATATAATTTTTTCAAAGGAAAAGATACACATCTTCTTTCTTCATTTATTGAAATTAATATTAAAGAAAAACTCTTTTTAAAAGACAACCAAGCTAGCCTGGCCACCACCGCTCCCTTGTGGAGCTTGAAAATGGGAGGGTTAGAGCCGCCTTAGAAGCATCTTCTCCAATCTCATTGTTGTGTGCTCCTCCCGAGGTGATATTCTGGCGTTTTCAAGATGGGGTCATCTTGAATGTCTCCTTGTAGTGCTTGATGTTATGATCGTAATGCTTCAGTCGGATCTCGATTCCGAGATCGTTTGCTTACTCTATGGGCCAAAAACTGTAGTGTGCAAACCGTCTCTAAGAAGGTGGAAAACCTCTTGCTAAAGTCCACACAAATAGAAAAGGGAATTTGTGAGATGTACTTAAGGAAAAGGCAAAAATGTTTTGCTGGGGGGTGAGGCCTAGCCTGCTGTAAGTCTCTTCACACGGGAGGGAGAAGAGCTAAGGACACTCTCTCTTCTCACAAGGGTGGGCTGGCTCAAAATGGGCCTATCTGATAGTTGGCAGATTAGAGGGAGGTTGAGAGGAAGGCTACAAGGGATGGTTGCATGTACTGCAGCAAGTACAGTTTGCAGACGCAGATGGGCGATACGGACTAGCGGTACGACCTTGTGCAGGAGGGTATTCTCTACGCAGAAATGCGTGCTGTCCATGGAGTACCCCGTGGGTTTATATATTTGAGGGTACGGGTGTGGGCACTGAGCAAAGTATGGCTGAAAGGATGGTGTACTATCAAAGTGTGCCAGTCAGTGGTCTGCATGGGCCTGGGGAAAGGTACGGTGGTGGTGCATAGCAAAGGTGCATAGCAAAGGAGTGGTATGCATGTACCCTTTTGGTCACAGGTAGCATGGATGTCCACGTGGCGGTATGTGTGGACCATACAATGGAGGGTAGGCCTTTAGTCCTTGCGCAGCCATTGTACGGGTGCCTTGGTGAGTGTCTACGATCCTTTTTGGGGGGTCCCTAAATTGGGGATGTTGGCCTCAATTTGTGTGCCGGACCGCCCGGGGGGTGAAAAACGTTTCTTGGCAAAAATGTCCGGGATGTTCCCATGGTCATTGGGGTGCCGACCGTTCGTCAATCGGACACCCGATCGTGCATTTATTAAGGTTTAAGGTTGTCGTTTTTAACTAAAAATAACTAGATTTCGCATATAAGCTTGATCCGGTGTTTGTTTTGGATGCTGTAAAATCCTATAATAGGGTAAAATCGTGCCCATATTCCGAATTTGGACTCAGAATCTGAAGATTCTAAGTAGAAATGGCTCGTTGAATAAAATCACTGATTTTTACACCATAAAAACTCATAAATTCATCTATTAATACATGGACATTTCTTTATTAATGAAGATGGGCATGTTACATTCTTCCCCCCTTAAAGAAATCGAGATGTCCTCATCTCCTCTCATGAATTGGGGATAATCCTTTAAGAGTGTAGCTTCATCTTTCCAAGTTGCATCCTCTCTTCAGGGTAATCTTTCCACTGTACTAGATGTTCTACAAGAGTCCTATTTCGGAGTTGCCTTTCTCTAGAATTGATCCTAATGGCCTGTAATTCAAGGACTCCTTGAGTAGGGATTACAACTTGTTCATCATCAGGAATATGATCAAGACTGGGTACATAAGGTTTTAACAAACTTACATGAAATACATTGTGAAGTTTGATATGGACTCGGAGCTAGAGCTTATAGGCACTTTGACCTAGACACTTGATAACTATGTAGGGACCATAATACCTAGGGCTGAGCTTCTTATATTTTCCAAGTGATAGAGAACTTCATTTGGGTCGCACTCGTAGAAGAACTTTGTCTCCTTCCTTGAAGATCCTTTCAAACCTCTTGGTGTTAGCATAATGCTTTTGCCAATCTTGATGAGTAGCTTTAATATCCTTTTGGATTGTCTTGGTTTATTCCTCCATCTCTTCGAGCATTTTCCTGGATGCATCAACTCTTATGGTTAGATCACAGAAATTTAGAGGAGATAAGCATTCTTGCCCATAGAGTGCTTTGAGTGGTAACATTCCTATGCTCTGATGATAAGATGTATTGTAGGAAAATTCTACCAAAGGAAGATATTGAATCCATCTTCTTGGTTCCCATCCACAATATGCCAGAATGGAGTAAGTCCACTGACAAAATCCATACTAACGCACTCCCACTTCATTTTTGGGGAATATCCAAGGGTTGAAGTTTCCCAGGCATCTTGACCCTTTCAGCTTTGATCCTTTGGCATGAGAGACATTGCTTCAAGTACCAAAGGACATCATTTTTCAGGCCTACCCAATGAAAGCTCCTCCTTACGGCATTTAATGTTTTTGCATAGCCTGGGTGCCCTGCAGCATAGCGGGACTATCATGAGCTTCATGGAGGATTAGTTTCTTCAAAGAGCAGGATCCTTAGGGATACATAGCGGGACTATCATGAGCTTCATGGAGGATTAGTTTCTTCAAAGAGCAGGATCCTTAGGGATACATAGCCTGTGATGATAGGCTGTGATTGAAGTAGAGGCTTCCTTCAGAAGTGGAGTATCCCTTGATTAGATTCTTCTCTTTCTCTGAATTTCCCCCTTCTTCTACTAACTTCACCATCCCTGATAATTGGGCTTATGAGATGAGACTTCTTTCACCTTGACTAGTATGGGATTATTTGGCATCGAAATTGTGCTTAAGAAAGATTTGCGACTAAGTGCATCTACTACCACATTATCTTTCCCAGGGTGGAATTTTATGTCAAAATATTTGCGACTAAGTGTATCTGCTACCACATTATCTTTCCCAGGGTGGACTTTGTGCTTAAGAAAGATTTGTGAGCGACTAAGTGCATCTGCTATACCACATTATCTTTCCCAGGGTGGAATTTGATGTCGAAGTCATATTCTTGTAGAATTTCAATCCATATCCTTTGCCGTATGTTGAGGTTAGGTTGGCCACTTCAGACTTTTTGTGGTCAGTTTACAAGCTGGAATTTGCCCCCAAGAGATAATGTCTCCATAATTTGAGGCAATGAACAACTGCTAAGAGCTCCAAATCATGGGTGGCATAATTTATTTCATATTGGTTCAGCTTGCGGGAAGTATAAGCGAGTGGTCTTCCTTCTTGGCCTAAGACACCACCAAGTCCTAGACTTCTGGCATCAGTAAACCACTTCAAACTCCTTGGTGAAATCAGGAAGTTTCAAGACTAGGCCCAAGGTAATAATGGCCTTGAGCTGATTAAAAATGTTTTGATGGATTGGCAGCCACACAGAAGATCTATCAAGGGTGCAGCTACCAGGGCATAATATTTGATAAAAATCCTCTACCATCTTGTGATCCCCAAAAACCCACGAACTTCACGAACTGATTTAGGGGGTGGCCACTCCAGTATATCTTTGACCTTGGCGAGATCTATTGAGATGCCATCTTCAGAGACGATGAACCCAAGATACTCAATTTGATGAGTAACGAAGGTGCATTTGCTCTTCTTGGCATAGAGTTTACGTCTGTGCACCAATTACAGAACCCTACGCACATGCTTCTCATGCTCTTCCATTGCATTGGAGTAGACTAAGATGTTATAAAAAAAAGCAAGCACAAATTCATCCAAGTAAGGACAAAATATATCTTGCATTCACTTATAAGACAATGCTTCCATACACGTGTTCCATACACGCGGCAATAAGTTACGGGCGCTGTCGTGCTGTGGCATGTCCATGTAGAGAAAATCTTCTCTATGATCAATTCACATGAATTCAGAGACAAGGACATGCAAACAGTGATGTATAAACTGTACATGGGCTTGATATGCTAGTACTCTGTAAATAGGAGTTCAAATATAGTGTGATTTCAAGCATAAAGTGATACACTGGCATGGTTGATTTCTTTTGGGGTATACAGGGCATTTAGAGATGGGCACTTGGAAGGTCGCATTTGAGTATGTGAAAGCATGGGGGATAATTGATGATAAAGGGGCCAAGGCGACAATGGTTTATTGGTGTGAAAAGGTATTTGGGGGTGGCCATCTGGAGTGGCCATCTTAGGCAAAATAAAAAAAAAATATATATATAATATTAAGTGGCCAAAAAAAGCAAAGAGGACGTGGTGGTTCTGGAGGCGGCCAGCACACATTCTCGAAAGTTGGCGAAGAAGGGAGTCAGCGTGAGTGGATGGGCCGCCGGGGAGAGTATGGGGGGAGGATCGTCTGTTCGGGGAGGTGATTCGGTGGGAGCTCTCTGGTGCAGCAGAATTGAAGAGCCGGCGGTGCAAAAGGGGAGATAGCCCCCGCTGGTAAAAAAAAACGCCGACAAGCTGTGTGCAGGCGACAGATATACACGGGGTAGCGCTCGTGGAAACGCACGCTGGGGGGGGCTCTTGGGCGTGTGCAGCGGCTAGCGTGTACAGAGGTGAGCTCTGATAGAGTTACAGTGCTAACTCGCTGCAGCAGCAGATAGAGAGAGAGGAGCCGCCTTGCAGAGGCGCTGCAGTAGATAGAGAGCAAGGGGACCGCCTCGTTGATATGGTACTCTCTGGGGGTTCTACTAAAGCTACTGGTCGACGAGCTGGCGTGAGGAGTTAAGGTCGGATGGTGTCGCCGTGTTGAGGGGGCCCTCGTCATTCTCTACAAGGGAAGATAGCGTGGAGAGGCCGTCATGTAGAGGAGGGAGGCTTCTCCAGCAGAGCAGCGGACACACAGGAAAGAAGTAAGGGCTGGCGTGTGGAGCTGGCGGCAAAAAAGAAGGCGATGGGCTCGTGAAGTGCAGGTGCGAGAGGAGCCGCCTTTGACTGATGTGTTCGTGGCCGAAGGAAGCAGTGGCGGACTGAGAGGAGAGCACCCGACGTGATTGAGGGGGGGGCCTTGGTGGCTGCAGCGCAGCTGCGATCAGAGAAGAGCTGTAGAGAAAAAGCTGACAAGGAGCTGACGGACTGGTGAAGAATAAAGAAAGATGTTAAAGAGCTGCAGGTTCTGGAGCACAGCTGCAGGCTTATGAAAGAAGATGCAGCCGTGTGTGGGGAGAAGGAGCCGCTAGGAGGTGCTGCAGTGGTGGCTGCAGAGGGCGCCGTCTGTGGTAACAAAGGCAACTGGTAAGGGTTATAGGTTGGTGGTAAGGTGGTGCTCAGGGGCTGAACAAAAAGCCTTTATCTCCTTGCATTAGGCCGGCTGCAGTGACAACGTGATAGAGTTCTTACTCACTCTCTCTCTCCTGTTATTGATGGGCTGCCGGCATATGTATATGCTGAAGATACGTATACCTTTGTGTTTGAAGATGTCTTGTGAGTTTTATTTGTTTTGAAATTGGGAGGAGTTCAAGCTTGCTTTGAAGGATGATTATTTCATGGAGGATTCCGAGGCAGGTGACTGTGTACGTCTTGAGACTGGCTGGGAAGAGCCTGTGGATTCTTTATCTGTTCATGCCCACATTGCAAAATGCCAGAATAATGAGGCACAGGTAGAGGAAAAGTGTAAGAGGGAAAATGACAAAGGAGATGCCATGGATGATGGTTATGATGCTTCTATGAATGCCTTGCCATGTTTGTTTGATAGTGTTCAAGGTGTTGATGATATGCATGTTGCTAATGATGTTATGGAGGATAGTGCATATGTGACCGGAAGTCATACGAATGTTGTTTCAGAGGATGTTTGCTTTGCAGATGGTGGTTTTTGTTTGGAGTTTCTCTTTCAAGACAAGCAGGTTTTGTTAGAGGATCAGTTTAGTGAAGTTAATGTTTACGTGGATGAGTCTATTGCTCAAGATAATGAGGATCTTGGGATGGCTCAGCTGTTTGATGATGATGAGTTTCTATTTGCAAACATCGGTAACCAACAATCTATGAATGAGGCTTCTTGCACTCTTGATGATACTAGAGATGTGTTTTGTTTACATGAGAAAGATGATGCTTTTGATGTTTATGCTATTGATGGTCCGGGACATTTTGATGTAGCATCACACCTTGATTTTCTTGCACCAGTTTGCATAGATGCAGGCGAAGCATGTAAAGGCTTTGACAGCATATTGGTGGTGAAGATAGATGAGGAGGTAATATGCAAAAGAGCACAATGTGATGAATGGCTTGCTATGATGCCATTATGTGTATTTGAACCAAGGATATGGTATAAGTCAATGGAGCAGGCTCATGTGGAATGCAAATGGGTATTTGATCGTGGTATATGGATTGTTGGCAACCATGACAAATGTATTTGGGGATTGAATGCAGAACAATGGTGGATAGTCAAGGAGGCTTTGCTTTTTTTACTTGTTTGATATTTATGGATACCAAATCTTGGTTTGAAACACTTTAAAGTGTTCCAAACATGGGGGATGGCCAGATGACAGGTTCTTTTTGCTGATTAATGTATGAAGATGACATTCAGATATATGTGGATCTTGATGATGACTTGGCACATACCGGAGGATGTGCACGTTTAGAGGGGGTGGATGTCGTGCTGTGGCACATCCATGTAGAGAAAATCTTCTCTGTGATCAATTCACATGAATTCAGAGACAAGGACATGCAAACAGTGATGTATAAACTGTACATGGGCTTGATATGCTAGTACTCTGTAAATAGGAGTTCCAATATAGTGTGATTTCAAGCATAAAGTGATACACTGGCATGGTTGATTTCTTTTGGGGTATACAGGGCATTTAGAGATGGGCACTTGGAAGGTCGCATTTGAGTATGTGAAAGCATGGGGGATAATTGATGATAAAGGGGCCAAGGCGACAATGGTTATTGGTGTGAAAAGGTATTTGGGGGTGGCCATCTTAGGCAAAATAAAAAAAATATATATATATAATATTAAGTGGCCAAAAAAAGCAAAGAGGACGTGGTGGTTCTGGAGGCGGCCAGCACACATTCTCGAAAGTTGGCAAAGAAGGGAGTCAGTGTGAGTGGATGGGCCGCCGGGGAGAGTATGGGGGGAGGATCGTCTGTTCGGGGAGGTGATTCAGTGGGAGCTCTCTGGTGCAGCAGAAGTGAAGAGCCGGTGGGGTGCAAAAAGGGGAGATAGCCGCTAGTAAAAAAAAACGCCGACAAGCTATGTGCAGGCGGCAGATATACACGGGGTAGCGCTCGTGGAAACGGACGCTGGGGGGGGCTCTTGGGCGTGTGCAGCGGCTAGCGTGTACAGAGGTGAGCTCTGATAGAGTTACAGTGCTGAGGCGCTGCAAAGCAGATAGAGAGAGAGGAGCCGCCTTGCAGAGGCGCTGCAGTAGATAGAGAGAAAGGGGACCGCCTCGTTGATATGGTACTCTTTGGGGGTTCTACTAAAGCTGCTGGTCGACGAGCTGGCGCGAGGAGTTAAGGTCGAATGGTGTCGCCGTGTTGAGGGGGCCCTCGTCATTCTCTGCAAGGGAAGATAGCGTGGAGAGGCCGTCATGTAGAGGAGGGAGGCTTCTCCAGCAGAGCAGCGGACACACAGGAAAGAAGTAAGGGCTGGCGTGTGGAGCTGCTGGCGGCAAAAAAGAAGCCGATGGGCTCGTGAAGTGCAGGTGCGAGAGGAGCCGCCTTTGACTGATGTGTTTGTGGCCGAAGGAAGCAGTGGTGGCGGACTGAGAGGAGAGCACCCGACGTGATTGAGGGGGGGGCCTTGGTGGCTGCAGCGCAGCTGCGATCAGAGAAGAGCTGTAGAGAAAAAGCTGACAAGGAGCTGTGAGTGACGGACTGGTGAAGAATAAAGAAAGATGTTAAAGAGCTGCAGGTTCTGGAGTGCAGCTGCAGGCTTATGAAAGAAGGTGCAGCCGTGTGTGGGGAGAAGGAGCCGCTAGGAGGTGCTGCAGTGGCTGGGTACTGCAGAGGGCGCCGTTTGTGGTAACAAAGGCAACTGGTAAGGGTTATAGGTTGGTGGTAAGTGGTGCTCAGGGGCTGAACAAAAAGCCTTTATCTCCTTGCATTAGGCCGGCTGTAGCAACAACGTGATAGAGTTCTTACTCACTCTCTCTCTCCTGTTATTGATGGGCTGCCGGCATATGTATATGCTGAAGATACGTATACCTTTGTGTTTGAAGATGTCTTGTGAGTTTTATTTGTTTTGTCTCATGAGTATTGTTGCATGACAAACATATCGTACAAACATATAGCATATGTTATAAGAAGATCTTTCATGATGATGAAGCTTTGATGGTGTGTCTTGTATGAGTTGTGGAGACAATCCCATTGAATGTATGCCTGAGTCAAGAGATTGAGATAATACCATGCTATACCTTGTTCTATGACAAGCTGAGAAGACATTTAATGCTTGGGAATTGAAGCTACTCTCACAGCCAGAAGTCTCGCACTTTCCCAGCGACACTGCACACGTCACGACGACAGCGCGTGTATGGTCGTGCATGTATATGAGTAGTATCCGGCACGTGTATATGGGTATCTAAATTTGCGTATATACTGAGTTCATAAATGCGTGTAACAGAGCGTGTATATACGTGTAAACATTGTGTTTTAGACGCAGATATACACGCTTTATTACACACGAGAGCAAATATTATTTAAGAAAAAATCCATATATTTTAAAAAATAAAAAACCATCTTCTTTAAACCATCTCATAGTACATTACAATATATATCATGGCACAATCCCACTACATGCATTTACAACAATATATATTCAAAAACAAATCATGAGATGATAATTAAAAGACAACATATACAATAGAATTGTCATCAATTTAGACTGACACAATGATGGATTGGTTAGGATTTGATCTCAAGTTCAATAAGATCCATCCTTGCCAAACGATCAACATCAATATCCATTTGATCAATTCGTATAGCTATGATTAAATTTATTCCACTATCGATATTCTATCCATTGATAATGGTATCGATGCCCTGATCATCCTCGTCAACATCACCATCATCCATCAATGGCAGGGTCATCCTCATGATCATGAGAAATGGCACGCTCATCCTCATTATCATGATCATCTCTTATTTCTTGATCATCGATCACAATATCTTCATTGGCATGTTCGACATCATCTTTATTGTGGCTTGCTACATCCTCCATATGCTCCATATCAGTCAATGTATTGTACATCACTTTGGAACGTGGTGCAATAGGGATGACGTAACACCATTTAGTGTCATGCACCATTGGAAGATAGATAACCTACTCAAATACACATACTGCAATGTATTAGCATATCAAAAGTCAAGGGGTACGTGAGCTTAGATATATATGTACATGAAACACATTAGTAAAAAAATGCATACCTGCTCACATTGTTGTGGCAATACGAGCCTATCTTTCTTTGTTTGCCAAAACTTTGTAGAGTCAATAGTTACATAGCCACTTGCATGGCGTTTTATCGTTGCGTTAGGCCCTTTTTTCATCACCGATTCATTTGCCATTTGACATCTAAAACATACACAAAGAAGCGACAAAAGCTAAGCCTAAATATGTCTTGGATTGTGCCACAATAATCATCCATTTTTCCATTGGCTCCCTCAAAGCTACTAATAACACCGCAATCTTGTGTATTCCTCTTATCATCAATTCTTTGTGTTTGAAAATGCTTTCCTTCACACTATATAGCATTGAACATAGTGCACTGGACCAAAATAGAAGCAATATTTATGTAAGCAATGTGAATAAATATTAAAAGCAAATCACTTACAACTAATGCAAAACATTAGTTCTATGTACCTTTAACATGCATCCTCGTGCATACTCCCATTTTTCCACCGTGGTGATATGTAGCCCCTCCTCTCTCTCTGCTCTCTCCATTTCTTCATGCAACCAATCAACATGGATATCATTTGGAAGTGTTGCTAGATGCTTAGGGTACGCCTTAGGAGAGCCATGTTGCCTCCGAAAGAGAGCTCTTTCTGCTTGCCTTCTTGTCTTTGCATCCTCATATCTTGTAACCCATTTTCTCATCACATCACTATTAAGAATGTACATGAAATTGACATCATCAATCAATGCTCTGTCAATTACTTTACTCTGTCTTTTTCCTTGAGGCACAATAGAGGTTATCCTCAAGTCCTCTTCATTGCTCCATAGTCACACCGGCAAAGAGCTGTCCACTTGACTAAGAAATTCTGAAATATATACAAGAGACTCTTGGATCAACCAACCCTCGACCATGCTTCCTTCGGGCCTTGCACTTTGCCTCACAAAGTCTTTTAAGGTCTTCATGAAGCGCTCTAGGAAGAACATCCAACGTGCATGCACAGTGCCGCCGCATAAAGCAATTTCGTCCACCAAATGCATAATGAGATGTAGTTGGCTTGTGAGAATGATTCGCGAAAAAGTTTCCTCTACCAAACAAACCACCTCCACTACCATAACGCGTGCATCATCCAATGTGGTTGGATCAATTGCTTTGGAACTAACATATCTGAAAAACAAATGAATAGTACGTTATACCTGGCCTCATGCACGTTCATTTTGAAAAACTATCAAATCAAAGTGCAAGGTATAATGAAGGGTGATCTGACATGGGTTTTACATACCTCACAAGCTCGCCCACCTTATAAATACATTTTTTCAAACTCTTGTTTGCACAATGGTCGTCGATGCTAGTAGGTAGTATGAACTGCGCACATAAGAGCACATGTATATATGGTTTGAGGCATTACAAAATTTAATTTCAATGTACAAGACTTGGAAAACACTTCCTTGGAGCATCTCTATCGCGTGTATCTATGCGTTTACCCTGTGTCAAAATGCGTGTATTTGCGCTGCAATGTTACCATACACGCGATTATACACGCAGCGGTCAATGTCATACTTAAAACAAAAGCCGCCGCCTACTCCAAAACCCTATCGCTTTCTTCAATTTCATCTTCTTCATCGCTCACCAAAGCATCACAAGTGCAAGGAGCTTGCAGGCGGGTGGAAGGAGCATACACATGGGTGCACACAAAAGCCAAAAAGAAGACTCACTTGTTAAGAGGTGAGTCAGTTGGTCCTGTCTCTTCCCTTCCTTTTTTTAATGCAAATGTCCCTTTTCTTTATGCAAGTGTCTTCATTTACATGCGACTTCATGATGCATACAAATGGATTCATTTACACGCGACTTCATGATTTTACACGCTCATTTACACACGACTTCATGATGCATGATACACTTTATGACACATGATGCATACAAATGGATTCTTTTTGCAGATTCTTCATGGATCCAGGTTCTTCATTCGATCCACTTGCGTATGGCACTTGGATGATGGAGATGCTAAATCATTTTGGGCGCCACCCTGGCCCAGTTGAGCTTACAGAGTATATGTATGCCCATCCTCCTCCTAGATTCCCTGGTATAGTCACCCTGCTCCCGAGTGCCCATGTCACTCCACAACCTTATGTGCCTGCGAGTCCGGCGAGGAGACATACCGCTTCCTAGACACACTCACGCACCCCCTCCTCCCAGGCATCGTCACGTCAGGGCTCATAGTAGCCACCATCATGTACTCCCTCAAAGCCACCACCGTCATGCTCAGTGTCACATACATAATCCCCATTCCTGACTCCACCCACAGTAGAGAGAGGAGAGCAGACGCCGCAGTAAGGAGAGCAGACGCCGTAGTAGGGAGAGTGGGAGTGGAGGATGGGGAGGATGCGGCGGATGCTTTGGTGGGGGAGGTGGTAGGGCACGCGATGAGAGAGGAGATAGAGGGAGAAGAGTTGGAGGAGACAGTGAGGATGAGGAGGTGGTGAGAGAGGTAGAGAGAGAGATATACTATGATGTGACGGATAGGGGCAGGATAGTGATGGATGCAAGGGGGAAAGAGGTAATGGAATACATGCGTGGGGTAGTATCAAACTTGTATAGAAATTATTTTATTAAATTTAAAGATCAGAATAGCCGATTAGTTGGGGAGGTGATAGATGCTGTACATAGTCGGTACCCCAATCCCCCACATGCGACATTCTCGGATGTATGGGGAAGGACGCGAATAAGGGAGATCTTAAGTAGTAAAAGATCTTAAGTAGTAAAAGATCTCACCTTAAGAAACTTGCGTATGATGATCAGGTAAATCAAGCTGCGAGTGGCTATCCTGCCACGAGAAACTTGCCACTGCCCCCACAAACGTGAGTGGAAGGAGGCAAAGAAATGAGCAGAGGGTGGCGTGACGAGTAGGCAACATGTGGAGGCACGACGGATCCAGATGGAGACCATTGGATCTTTGCATTTTGGATCTGGAGCGTCGAGTCGTGGGAGGCAGAGTTCGTAATAAGTATCTTGCCACCTTATTTGATTTTTTACTCAATTCATTGATGCGCTGATTGTTTTTGTCTTACGAATTGTGTTGATTATGTTACAACGACGGGTTATGGTGGGGAGGAAGCCCACAGCCCACGAGAGTGCATATGCTCGTTCGACATAGCAGACGTGACACGTGGGCCCTCTTCAGAATCGAGGGACATATTATGGACGCGCAGTTTGAGATGGCCATGAGACCGTACGGTCAACAGGTACTTGAAAACTTTAAACAAATGATTTTGGTTTATTAAATTTTGAATTACATATATATATACTTATATATGATATATTACTTGAATAGGCACAAGCTGCTGCTGTACTACCTACTGATGCTCCTGTCGTTCGCGCTGAATGATCCACCCACCATCGCTACTCTTACTCCTAGTGGACGACGTGAACGACAAGGTGAGCACTACTCTTTGGATATGTATACGATGTGAGCTCATCTGATCATGGAGGGAGCAGCTCGTTTGAGTTTGAGTCTGAGTAGTACTCAGACTTATAGTATCACATCCGTATTGAGGATATGGTTGTATATATATTTTTGTAACTGAAGCCATGGGCTTTTTTAGACAAACCGATTTGATTTTGTATATATTTGTTTATATTGAAGCCATGGGCTACTTTGACATATGGACTCCCTTGTATATATGTTTTTACATAATGAAAGCCATGGGCTTATTTCAGCACACATAAAATTTTGATAGTATTGCATTCATGTCTTTTTTGAATCGTGTATTGATAATGTCGTTCTTGAATCGTGTATTGACAATGCACAAAATGTTCTACGTGGATGGTGCACTACACCCAAAAAAAGTGCTATTGGTTGTTGGAATGCTAAGAATAGATTTCAGGCACCAAATACCACTCTCTAGATTTTTTATTTTTGCTCTCTGTTCGCGTGTATCTGCGTGTAAAGTCTGCCAAAGTCACGTTTATATGCACGGACAATCTGTTAAACACGTGTGTATAGGTGCAGCAAAACTGGTAAAATGCGTGTATAAGCCCGTGTATCAATGCATCTGACGGGCATCATACAGGCGCTTTTACATGCATGTCTGTGGCCGCGATTATACATGCATTGATACACGGGCCCGCTACCTTTTTTTTCACAAGTCATTTTCTGCGGCTAATAGTGTAGGTATTGTTGGAGCTCTATATATGGCTCACTCTACCTAACTTGGTCTCACCTATATATATGTATCTTGTCCTCAATATGAATCAGTCTTTGGGAGCGTACATGATGTGTCTCTTGTCTCGTCTCTTTCTCTCTACATTTCAACATGGTATCAGAGCATCTATGAGGGAAGCATCTATGTCTTCTTGTTAAATTCATGATTATAATTTCATGTCTTACAAGATTGTTGTTTGATTATGTGTTGTCTACATGATTTTATAGCTTAACTTGTTGTAATTAGAGCTGTTTCTTAATCGCGTCCTTAAAACCAAAACCAAAAAAGTTTGTATTGTGCTGGTGAATCCTATCAAAAAAGTTTGTCAAACGGAGTTGTGAGACAAAAGTTATGACAGTTCAGGCAAACTGCATCTGTAATAGCAAAACAGGTTCTCTGAATAAGCAAACAGGTTTCGTCTTCATCAAGTGTCTTTGTGAGCACACAGGTTTCGTCTTCGTCCAAGCGTCTTTAGCAAACCGCCAAATCTAGCTTCTTCGTCAAGCGTCTTTAGCAAACCGCCAAATCTAGCCTTTTCGTCAAGCGTCTCTTATTATTTTGCTATTTTTAGCAAAACGACCAATCTAGCTTTTTCCTCAAGCGCTATCAATGAATCTTGCGTCCCACGTCTCGCTATTTTGAGGACTCTTTTCTTATTGACGTCTCTTATCTCTTGCGGTCGTCCTTGTCTATGGTGTGCAGATTTTGTGATTTTATCTTATACGTCTTCTCGCAGATAGATATGGCTATGACTGTTCTCGTCAATGGTTTTCCTTCTGGCCAACGTTCTATTCCTTCTTTTCAAGGCCAAGGGTTTCCCGGTTGGAAAGCAAAGATGCTGTTAATTCTTGAAGGCGATGAGCTTTCCAATGTTGTTATTGGCGATTCTCTATGTCCGTCTCAGCCTACTATTCCGGATTCTGACAACGTTCTTATCACAGAAGGCCCTGTTTTTGATGCATGGCGTCTTTCTTATATGGATTGGCAGAGGCGTGATAAAGCAGCTCGTCGGTACATTCTTTCTGCTCTTAGTGATTCTCTCATGCTTGATGTGTATGACTTTCCTACTTCCCATGACGTATGGGAGTATCTTATAGCAAATTTTCAAAAAAAGTCTGTTACAGAAACACTTTATTTGAGAGGTTTGCTTTCAAAGTTACAGTATGAAGTTGGTACTGCTATGACGGGGCATATTGATTCTTTCAAATCTATTATTAATCAACTTGCTGCTGCGGGTGATCTTGTTCCACGAAAGCAACTTATTACAATTCTTCTTGATACGATAAAGGATCCGTCTTATGACAACATTGTTACCATTCTTTCTAACAAGGACGGTCTTGATTTTGACATAGCTCCGCTACTATGACTGATAAGTCTCAATTTTTTCTAAGGGATAAGGTTTATCATTAAGGAAATAATTAGAATGGTCTCTAATTGGATTATCAATCCATAATGGATTGAATCATCAATATACATAAACTTGCATATCTTTGATTGAGTATTCTCAACGTCAACAACGACGTAGCATTGGTCATGATGCAGCTATGTTTTCACAACAAGAGGAGCCTGAGTCCCAACAGTTGGAACGGGCCTTTTATGTGCAAAAGCGTCCTTTTCAACGAGGAAACCGCAGAGGTGGTCGTCGTGGTGGTAGTTTCTCTCGTCTCAAATTTCCTAACAAGCATTGTTCTTACTGCAATAGGAATGGTCATACTGAAGATGACTGTTGGGCACGTCAATATGATGAAGAACACAACATTACCACAAAACAACCACGTTTATCTAGAGATTCTTCTTCTTGTGATTATTGTGGAAAATCTGATCATCCCTCTTCCATGTGCTTTAAGCGTCGATTTGATGTAGATCGAAATCGAGCATATGCAGCCGAGCATCATGATAATGATGTGCCTGAAACAAGTTGTGTTTTATGTTCAGTTCCCCCAGACAGAATACTTCATGTACGTGATGGTTCACTTTTCATTATTGATTCTGGTGCTACAGGAAATATGACATATGAATCTAAGTGGCTACATAACTATCATTCTTTACCTGTTAAGCGTGTTGTTTATCTTGCTTATGATACAACTTGTCAAGTCAAGGGCATTGGAGATTTATATCTTGGCACCTTATCTTCTTCAACTCGAGTTTTACGAGGGGTTTTACATGTCCCAGAACTTCAACGTAATCTTCTTTCAGTTGCAAGACTTGTTGATCTTGGTTTGTTTGTTGGATTCGACCACACCAAATGTCGCATTGAGAAAGATGGGCAGATTATTGCAACTGCTTCTCGTAATGGCAATTTGTTTGAGCTCTCTCTCAATGATGCTGTAGCAAATGTTGTCACTGCTCCAGGTGATCATGATTGCAAGATATGGCATCATCGCTTTGTTCATGCTGATTTCTCAAAGCTTCTTGATCTTCATCGTCAAGGTCTTGTACGTGGCATGGATCTTAAAGCTCATCCTCATATGGGAATCTGTGAGTTTTGTGCTCTTGGCAAACACAATCGTAAACCCTTTCCTCTCTCGAATTCAGTTCATTCTCATGATTTATTGGATCTTGTTCATACCGACATTTGTGGACCTTTGCCTCCATCGAGAACACAATATCGTTATTTCATTACATTTATTGATGATTACTCACGGTATACAGTTGTTTTCTTGCTTCGACAAAAATCTGAGGCGTTATCTGTTTTTAAGAAATTTCACAAGGCTGCCGAACTTCAAACTGGTCGTCGCCTCAAGAAACTTCGCAGCGATAATGGTGGAGAATATGTGTCTTCTGAGTTTGAGAGTTATTGTACGGACCATGGTATTCATCATGAACATACTATTCCATATTCACCTCAACAGAACGGTGTTGCTGAACGTAAGAATCGCACTATTATCAATGCTATACGATGTATGCTGATTCATTCTGGGTTATCTCGTGTTTTCTGGAGTGAAGCTCTCTTGACAGTAGTCTTTGTTCAGAATCATCTTCCTACTACTGCTCCTTCTGATCCTGCCACATACAGTGATGCTATATGTTCTCCACAAAAGGATCAATGGCAAGAGGCTATGGAAGCAGAGTACGATTCTCTTATCTCTAAAGGTACATGGATACTCACTCAGCTGCCTCCTGGCCGTACTGCCATTAAGTGTAAATGGGTATATAAGACAAAATTTAAAGCAGATGGATCCTTTGACAAATTCAAGGCACGTTTAGTTGCCAAAGGTTATTCTCAAGTTGCTGGCGTTGATTATCATGAAACCTTTTCACCAGTTGTTCGCATTACTAGTATTCGGGTTTTATTGGCATTTGCCGTTCAATTCAACTTAGAAATTCATCAGATGGACGTGCGCACAGCTTTCTTGAATGGAGATTTGAATGAAGAAATTTACATGGAGCAGCCAGAAGGATTTGTTATTGCAGGTAAGGAAGATCTTGTTGCTCGTCTTCATAGGGCCTTATATGGTCTTAAACAAGCTTCACGGGCCTGGTACATCAAGTTTGATCTTTTTCTTACCTCCCATGGCTTTCTCTCTTGCTCTTCTGATCCCAACTTATTTACCAAACACCAAAATGGTAGTTTTGTAATCCTTGCCCTTTATGTGGATGATACAATCCTTGTTTCCAATGATTTGGGATTTTTACACCAAAATAAGAAGTTGTTATCTTCGGCCTTTGATATGGTGGATCTTGGAGAGCTTCACTCATGTCTTGGCATTCAGATTCAAAGGGATCGCAACAAAGATTATGGTTTGGTTTATCAACGACAATTCACATCCGACTCCATTCCATCTCTTTCTCTTTTGGGTTACACAGATGCAGATTGGGCCAGCTCACATTTATCTATGCGATCTACTAGTGGCAATTGTTTCTTCATTAATGGTTGTCTTATTTCTTGGACCAGCAAGAAACAACGTTGTGTTGCAGTTTCTACAACCGAATCTGAATATGTTGCGGCATCGCTTGCAGCTCGTGAACTCATTTGGCTTCGACAAGTGTTGACAGATATTGGCCATTCTCCTCTTTCTAGTACACCCTTGCGGTGTGATAATCAGAGTGCTATTAGTCTTGCAAAAGACTATGTCCAACATAACAAGTCAAAACATATTGCTGTGCATTACCATTATGTTCGATACGAAGTACGCAAAGGCACTATCATGATTGAACATTGTCCAAGTGACCAGATGATTGCAGATATTCTTACCAAAGGTCTCAATGAGTCACGCTTCATTCTCTTGCGCTCAGAGCTTGGAGTTGCCTCGGGCTCACTCTTTCTAGATTAGGCTCTTTACTCTTATGGTAGCTTTGTACATATATCGTTGTAATCTTCTAGACACCATGCACTTTGCACATTTCACAATTGCACACTATGACCTCTTGGTCCTTTTGTATATTTGTACATAGATGCACAATGCACTTTCACATCATTACTTCTGGTTCATATTTTCACATTTGTATAGGGGCTTGGGTTTTTCCCTTGTACTCCCCAAGGGTTTTTTCATCCATAGCTAGAGACCCTTGTTTGAGTGGGGGTGTTGGAGCTCTATATATGGCTCACTCTACCTAACTTGGTCTCACCTATATATATGTATCTTGTCCTCAATATGAATCAGTCTTTGGGAGCGTACATGATGTGTCTCTTGTCTCGTCTCTTTCTCTCTACATTTCAACAGGTATGAGCCCGATCCCTTGTAGTAGTGATTAGGCGGTTGAAGGTTGCACGAGCATTGGTTAACCCGAATGTTATCGCATTTACATCTGCTTATTGGAAGATTGTGCCTGCCCATTGGCCTGAGGGTAATATGAGGACGATTTGCGATGCAGCACAAAGTAAAACCCCATCATTTGTTTGATGACTTTATTAATAAAATGCATGCCCTGATCACTGACCAACTCCACTGGACAGCCAAACCTGGTAAAAACATCCTTAAAGAGACACTTTGCCACAAAGAGAGCACTATTATCCCGCAAAGCCCATGCTTCTACCCACTTTGTACAGTAATCCGTGGTAGTAAGAATATACCTGTTCGTGGTGGGTGGTTAGAGCCCGTTGTGCAGGTTTGATTGGGCCTAAAAAATCATGACCCCGTTTCTGAAATGGTTCCAAAGGAAGAATCTGATGGAGAGGCATTCGATCCCGCTGGGACAGTTGTCCCATGCACTGGACAAACATCGCATTGCCTCACAAACTGCTGTGCATCCGCATGAATAGATGGCCACCATAATCCACTTTGTAAGACCTTCTTCGCGGTAAATCCTAAAAAATGCCCACCAATAACTCCGCAATGGGCTTCCCACAACACTATTTCCTGCTCATGGGGCAGGATGCACCGCAACAGTGCATTTGCAACATTGCGATAATAAAGTTCGTCCACACAGACTTCAAATGAGCGGCTTTGCAAAGCAAGGCGCCGCCACTGGTCCCTGGTTAAATGAGCAGACATCTCCCCAGTAGAGATAAAAGAAAACATTTCTTCATATACCAGGTCCATGGGATGCTGGAAGCAAGCGCCATGATGATCGAACGATGATGGCCTTAGGAGTGTGGATGGCTACCTACGTGCCCACTTGCACGCGAACACACCCTTAGTTTAAGATGCCCCCAAGAGGATTTGAACCCTAGACCTCCCGTAGAAAGTCCAAAGTCTTATCCACTAGGCTACCGCCTTGTGGACATGAAATAATATTTTGACCTCTTACCTGCTTCCTTTATTTGCCACATGAGCATGTTTTTTTTTTTGGCTTATGTACAAGTGATATGTGAAACTTGACGTGGACTACTCTCAATATATGTTTGTATTTTTTAATGAAGCTTGTTCACGTAAATGTCTTTTAAGTTTTTAATAATATGTTATAATGTTGTATTTATACTTGATACACTTATATATTTTAAAGAGAATCTCTTGAAATCTAGATCCTCACCCTATTAAAACTTGTATTATATTAAGCTCTCACTTAATCATTACTTCTTTCTTCCTAAGCTTAGATCTTCCAAAAAAATCTATCAGGAACCTTGACCTTTGTAATAAGGCATATGTATACACTGTTTGCAATGTCTTTTATTTGAACACAACACGTCAAAGGAAAATAATTTTTTTTCTTTGTCCACAATTTCCTTAACCTATTTGTATAGGGTACATGATTTATAATTTTAGATGTGTCATGTACCATGAAAAGATTATATAATCACAAGAAACACAAGATTATTCACGAGAAACACACTTGAGAGCTTAGACGCAGCTTTTATAACTATTGTGTGCAACAAGAAGAACCTAGGTTCTAGTGTCTTCTGCGTCTCTTACATCCAGGTTTCCAAATTATTAGATTTTTAAAAAGTTCTTTAAAATTAGTAAGAAACACCTCCCACGAAGCTTTTTCACGTGTTTAGTTGATTGCCGGACTCGAGCGGCAGGTAACGCGAGTTACGTGAGCACACAACTCACACATCTCGCACATGAGTTGCGTGTCCGAGGGCCGCCGACTCGAGCTATGCTGCTACAACCATGTCGTTCCCGTGCTGCCGAGGGGTTGCATCAGTCCCGTTAGAGAATCCTTAAATGGCAAAGTCTTAACCTCAATAAACTATATACTAATTAGTGTGATTATATGTAGCATTATATGTGCTACATTGATATTAAATGTATAATTTATTATTTAGAGGAGTAAGTCTGGTTCCTGATACTATACTAAATATAAAAATATATATATACATTGTGTCATGCCCACGTTTAAACAAAGGTGGTTATGGTTGATATTAATAATTAAAGAAGGAATAAATGATAAAGAAGCTTTACTAAATATAGATTTGTCCTGTATCACGAATTTTGAGGTTCTGGACTGCTGGATTTGTTTTTAAAAAATAGAACCTTGACGCCCACAACCAGCATAAAAGGAAGCTTGAGACCTTCCTTGTTTTCATGCCTCACCTTCTCACTCTTTCAATTCATCAGGCATGAAGTAAGCTGGTTTTCTGTAGTTTGGAAGTTACCATATATACTTATTAATTTTGCATTTATTCATTCAAAGGCAACTAGATGGCGACTTGCAAATCCAGTCAAGTTAGCTATAATAGAAAGTGAGTCGATGTCAAACTTTTGCTTAAGGTCCTACCTTACATTGCATAAGGCTCTACATTAGAGAAAATTTGCAAAATTAGAGAGGCCAACAGAAAGTTCGTCGATGTCAAACTTTTGTTTAAGGTTCTACGTCACATTACATTTGCTAACAGAAAGTTGGTCAGGTCGGATAATTTGCTGAATTCGAATGCCTGGAAGTGAAGTCAAACATTTTGCTTGAATTAGGTTCTTTATTTAAACAAATAGTAGATAGTTTGCAAAAAATTATGGAGGCTGATCATATGCTGCTGTGGATATAAACTTGTGTATGCCAGGGATCAGGGGTGCAGCATGTCGTCTTTCCGATTGGGGTGGGTGACCGTGGTGATGGTGGTGATGAGCCTCCTCTTGCCATCTCCAGCTGCTCCATTGACTGGAGAGCTTACGAAGAATTGCACCCAATTCACATCCAAGACGCAAGGGCCTTACTGGATAGACGAAAACATACACGAAGCCAATGTGAGGTGGAACGTCTCTGATGGTGTGCCCCTCAACCTCACCTTCCGAGTGGTGGACGGGGATCTGAGCGCCCTATACAACCGCTGTGTGCCCATTGCCCTGGCAAGGATTGATCTATGGCACTGTAGATACGATGGCCGCTACAGCGACGAGAGCCTTGAGCACACCGAGGGTGAGAAATGGCTGCGAGGCTACCAGCACACCAACTCCACAGGCTATGCCACCTTCTATACAATCTATCCGGGCAAGTGAAAATCATATGACATCTTTCACTCTTGCGCCATATGTCTCTGCTTTTGCTAACCATCTCTTTTGTTCGATGTTTCCTCTCCGGCTTTTAATCGTCACCTTTGCCTAGATGTAACGCTACCCTAGCCTCTTTTTGCAGGATGGTATAAAAGCCGCACCGTCCATATTCACGTGAGGGTCCGTCTCTACAACCCCGACAACACCACCTCCTACGAAGCCACCACCCAGCTCTACTTCGACGACGACATCAGCAAGGCCATATACAATAACGTCTACCCTTACAACCAGAGAGGCACAAAAGTGCGTGACACGTTCAACACTGACGATAGTCTGTTTACCACCAACAACCTCATCACTCTAGTCGGCAGCTACACCCATGGCAATGGCTACAGCAGCGTTATCGAGTTCACCTTACCCTTCGCCAAGCCAGGAAGCCTACAGTATGGTCGTGGTAAGGGTGTCCCCAGGGTGAGCGGCCTTGTCTCTTAGTTCTTTCATCGTAACTTCTACCTGTAACCTAAACACCGTTTACACAAATAACAGCGGCTCTTAATGTGACTTGAAGTATATATATATATATATATATATTTCATGAGGTCTTATTGCATTGCTATTCCCACAACGAATTTCACCCAGCTACACACCATACTAAGCACACACTAGAGTACACAAGGCGGTACGACCCTTTTCAAATATTGGCCATTTTATTGGACAAGTTGTGGGACAAACCTCACAAGTTAGTCGCTTAGTCGATTGGAGCGTACACCCTGTACAGCTTTGGTAGAACTGGACGTTGTAAGTTAAGTCACGATCTTTGATGTCCATAGTAACCATCATCCTTGATCCAGAGCGTGAGCTTGAAGGGCAAGCATTGCACACTGTTGTCGTCGGAGGATCGCCGAAGAGGAAGGTGGATGCAAGCACCATGGCGATCGAAGGATGTCGGCCTAAGGAGTGCGGATGGTTGCCTTTGTGCCCACCTGCACGCGAACATACTAAGAGGATTTGAACCCACGACCTCCCGTAGAAAGCCCAAGGTCTTATCCACTAGGCTATGGCCTTGGGGACGCCTTGAAGTATGTTATTGGTTGTTTAAAGTGGAGATTTTATGATTTTTTTTTCTAGTAAGCTGTCTTGAATTATCTCTTATGATCACCAAAAAATGGCCTAAAGAAAGAATAACAAGTCTCATCATGTTTATTTTTTGGGTGTGTGTGCATGCGTGCGTGCGTGCATGCATGCACACATCCTCTTGTGGTTTGCATATTTATCTTGAAGCAAGATGGTAAAAGTCTTGGTGGCATTTATGGATGAAATCTCAAGAAGATATCCCATCCAAATAAAAAATGTGAGTACTAAGTCATAAAGGAGTTTGTGTTACACCAACCTATAAAAGGAAAGGTTACACTATAATATCCCAAAAGAAAGGTACGTGTATTGATCTATGGAAGAAAAGGTGAACTAGTAGTTAGAGAAAGAGTACATGTATTAACATAATGAAGAACAAGTAATTGATAGATAGAAGGCGAATCTATAAAAATAAGGGTATTGGTCAAGATGAATGCAACCATTTTGATAACACAAAAGGGTGCACTGCCAAGTCAGAGAAAGAGTCTATGTATTTAAATATTGAAGAATGAGTAATTAATACAATAGAAGGTGCATCAATAAAACAAAAGGTATTGGTCAAGATGAATGCATCCATTTTCATAACAACAAACATACATGTGCTTTAGATACAAAAATATTTATATTACATTTATCGTATTAATTGACAAGAATAAAGATGGTTTCTATTATATGATTTGTGTCTATACATGGATTAAAAAAAATATTGATATCATTTCTTGTATAGAACAATGCGATTTTGGAACGAAAAGCAATTCTTTAAAAAAATGAGAAAAAATTCAAGGAAATATTTTCGATTGTGCTTCTTGTTGGAAGTGCATGCATTACCCATCACTAGGAGTCATGTAGTCAAATGAGTGTCAGCCTGAATAACCTTAGAGTCATTCAAGCTTGAAAAAGGCAATAAGCTCTACAAAATCAAGTGGGAGTAGGAACAAATTAGCCCACCATGAAGGCCTACAATATGGGGAGATAAAAGTGAGTCAAATGGACAGAACAGTGGAGGATTTTGGGAGAATCAAAAACTTGGTCCATATGCTTGTAATGCAGCTCCATTTTATGAATAAAATAATCTAGTTCATGCTCTAATCTAAATCATATTTGATAAGCTCTAATATTTATCATAAGTCTTAAACCATGTTGCTAATCATGATTTCATTATATTATGATCCACCATACCTACTCAATGGTCATGTCTTGCTCCACAATTTGTATCAGAGCCACAATTCCATCCTAGGTGAGTCCAAACATTTCAATTAAAGCATCTTGATTAGCATCTAATTACTAATCTATGTTTGTTTCACTTTGTACCCCCAAGTCTTAATCAGCTCAAATCTAAAGTTTAAGGTTTTTTACACAAGATATCAACCTAATAATGTCACATATACTGAAAATCTAGACTTAGTTTGTTTTTGCCTAAACTACCTAGACATCAAAATCCTTGTCCGTATTGAATCATCAGTATAAGGATCAGTTTTGAGACAACAATTATACCGGCACCTATATCGACACTGGTTATTTAGCAAAGTGTCAATATAAGCATCAGACATTGATGAATATACCAACAATTATATCAACTCTGTGAGATAACAAACATGGGTAGAATGAGAGTTTACTCCAACCTATCCTATTGTGCTCATAGTACCTAGCCAGGTACTTTAGATATAGACAAATTGACCTTGTGTATTTCCTTACACATAGCCTCATGTATAGCCACACACATAGCCTCATGTATAGCCACACACATAGCCTTGTAGATAGCCTAGTGCATAGCCGCACGAGAGATGTTTTTTGAAAAAATGGCGGAGGATAGAATGGGATCTGCTTCTTTGTCTCCCATTCTTTGCCCCACATTAAAAAAAACTAACACTTGCATGAAAAATACAACGTTTAGAATGCATTATAAAAACATAAAGGTCTCATTCATAGCTCTTATGCATAGAGAGATCTCTTTATACATAAGCCTAAAATATGCATAGAGACTATACAAAACCCTAAACCCCCACACCCAAGAGTGAAAACAAGAAAAGAATAAATATCAAAAGAGACTACATTAAGAACTTCAATGCATTGGACTTAAAAGAGGCAAATCTATAACATAAAACAAGAAAATGAGGTAAGCATAAAGAGAGCATGTTCTTTTTATGCATGCATATGCATTATGCATAAAGATAACATGCTCTTTTATGCATGCATAGCATTATGTAGAAAAGCATACATCAAATTATTATGCATGCTCTCCTTATGCATGCATAGCATTATACATAATAGCATTATGCCCCCTATTTTCTTGATTGTGCATGTGCAAGTAAAGGTGAAGACAATCATATTTGCATATAAAAATTAGGATATGAAAGAAAACAAATCTTACACATGATTGACGCAAGCTTTAGTTTTCATTACTTAATTGCTCAAGAGGAACATCTTGGATTATGGTTTAAAAAAAGTAATCCCTTATCATACGCAAACCCTCAGCAAAATAAAAGTCCAGGGAGTTGGTCCTCAACATCATCTTTGCTAAATACTCTCACAAATTATGATTGTTTATTTCCCCTTGTAGCTTCAACCTGTACTCTCATATTTTCATTTCTTTTTGGTTGCCCATGGCTAAGATTTGTAGTAACATGGTTCTAAAACACAACAAAACTAACGCAAGTGAAATGCAATTTATAAAAAACAAAGCGGTAATTACGGATTTAGGAATGAATCTACTTACTTGCGATACTTGCTATGAAGGCCTCCAAAAATAATAATCCATCATTCTACTTACACCCTTACAAAGAGAGCTTCCAAGAGTATGCATGCTCTAGTCACGCATAGAGTATGTAAGCTCTATGTATGCATAGAGTATGCAAGCTCTATGCATGCTCTTGTTATGCATAGAAGTCATACATAAAGCCTAATCTAGGGAGCATACATATCGCATGCATACTATATACTCTATGCATGCATAAAGAGAGTATAAAACTTACATACTCTATGCATGCATACTATATACTCTATGCATGCTCTATACATATAGCATGCATACTATATACTCTATGCATGCATAAAGAGAGTATAAAACTTGCATACTCTATACATGCTCTCTTTTATTGCAAGCTCTATGCATGCATAAAGCATGGTGTATATAGTCTATGCATGCTCAAATACATCATGCTGCATAAAGCACCTTTGATGCATGCATAGAGAATAAAATCAATAGTGCATAAAATAAATAAAGTAAATGCTCCTCCCACAGCACTCGGGGATACATCATATAGAAATATGGTGTGTTTAGGACTTGTGGTGCAGAGCTTGCTTGATTCTAGCCTTCAACAAAGGAAACCTAGAAACAAAGAATAAACCAAAATAAATAATAAATAGCTTATGCAAAACTTCCAAAATCTTAAAACATTTTGTAAACTTGAAAAAAAACCTAACCTTAACACATAGGATGCTCTTAACTGCTTGTAAGGGAGAGAATGAGAGAAATAATGAGGGGGAAGAGGGGGAAGAGGAGCTTGTAAAACAAAACAAGCGTTGTGCTCTATGCTTGCTCTCTTTATGCCTTAAGAGAGCTTGCATACTTTATGCTTGCTCTCTTTATGCGTGGATAGAGTGTGCAAGCCCTATGCAAGCAGAATGCATGCTCTATACTATATGCACTCTTAAAGAGGACATGCATAGAGCACTTTATGCATGAATAGAGCATAAAACCAATAGTGCATAAAAATGTTCAAATAATAATCTTTTATGCATACCTCTATGTATGAAAATCAATTATGCATAATATAAAATTTTTTTCCATAGCACCCGGGGATATTAATTTAAGGCTTATGCAGTGGTGCATCATACGAAAATATGGTGTGTTTAAGTCTTAACCATAGAGAGCTTGCTTTCTTGTGGCGAGCTTGCTTGCCTCTAGTCTTCAACAAATATAACCTAGAAACAAAAAACAAACCAAAATAAACACAATAACAATAGCTTATGCAAAACTTAAAAAAATTTATAAAACTTAAAAAAAACTAACCATCTTGCAAGGGAGAGAATGAGAAAGAGGAGGGGGGATATCAGCTTGAAAAGCAAAAAACAAAACTCAAAATAATTGTTAACTTGAACTCGAGGTTAGAACGGACCAGGGACATGCATCAATGATGTGCATCTATGTGTATGATAAGCTTAGTGGAAGTGTGCATTAGTCAAAACGTGGACATGAATCATCTACAAGAAGCTAGGAGCATGCACAAGTAGTGTAAAGTCACTAAAGGATGTACACATGCACCACATAAAATATCCTTGTCCACCCTCACTTATGTGTTGTCCGCCTAAGAAAAAATTAATAACTTGTTCCAATCATTGTATTTCTCGCATAATTGCTATTAATGATGTACTCAATGGATGACAAAGCCAAGGGAAAGAGAAAGCATGCATTCAATGTGTGTTTAGACTAGCCTAGACAGGGTTAGACAATAAGTGGGTGCCCAATGAATTATTGGGTGTGGACACCCAAGCTTATAACTCCCTTGTATATAAGTGAGTTTCTCTAATGAGAAAGGGACATTCCCTTGGGTACTGATTGAGAGTGTTCTCTTGCTGATTTTGTGCTTTAGCTCTCTACCGTATCCTTTTGTTCTCTTGGTAGTGCTTATGTTAGAGTGAGTGTGTGTGGGAGTTCTATCCTCTTGCCCTCTTGGTCCTGCCATGTCTTACTAGTGAGAGAGTGAGAGTGAGATATTGTCTTTGTGCGGTGGAGCACAATCTTGCAACAACCGGGAGTGCCAAGCTCTACATAGACAACATATGTGGTGACATTGAGAGGTGGGTCTTCTCAAGTGCTAGCTTGCATTCATGCAGTTGCCTCTTCCATAAGATGGCGCGTAAGCTACTAAGTTCCCCATGACATGCCGAAAGGTGGCTACTTCTCACTTGGTTAGATTTGTGTTAGTGAGTGGTGCATTCGAGCTTTCCATTGGTGCCTTAGTGCTTGTTTAGACTCTTGGATAGGCTTTTCTTTCTTTGTTTCCATTTGGCGAAAGATCCGAATGCTGGCTGTTACATTTGGTGAAAGATCCGGTGAAGGGAGTGTTGTTTGGTTTAAAGGGTTAGTTTAGTTTTGTGGTTGGATTTGATTTGTGGTAGAACAAAGTTAGGATAAAGTTTGTGTGATTTTTTGCTGTTTATTGGTATTTTATTTTAGGGTTTTTTCTTTTTGCATATTAATTAGTGTCTTTTATTAGTGTCAGAAACTAGTGCTAGCTTTAAGATTAACTTTGGTATTAGTGAATAGGGTTAGTAATTAGTGTTAGTGTCAATAGGATTAGTAGTTAGTTATTAGTGTTTAAAAAATTAATATTAGTATTAGTATTAGAGGCACACACGCTAGTGGGAAATGAAGGCAAAAAAGAAAGGCGCCACACCATAAGGTTGGACCATTGGGCACAATGAAAAGGAAAGAGAGGAAGCAAAAAAAAATAAGGTTTTTTTTCTCTCTCTCTCTGTCAATCTAATTTTCTTGTCCTACGATGCTATAAAGAATCTCTTTCTACTACTAATCTCCTTTCTTAATGGTGTGCACACTGCATGCACATAAGATCATTAATGAGTCTAACTCACTAACAATCTTTCATTAGGTGGAGCACGCAAATCATTAGGGTTGATTCTTCTGAATTTCAAAGGCTAATCCTATATTTAATCATCTCTTAATCCATCACTCAAGTGATTTGCTAATTTGGAAAAAAAGATTGTGTGAATATGGAATTAGTGTGGAAATTGAGTTAATGGCTTGATTGATCTCTCAGAGAGTGCGTTAGGTAAGATCACTGTGCAAGTGGCTCTCTATCTCTCAGCAGTGTGTGCGTTAGGTAAGATCATTGTGCAGGTCTCTGTCCTTCTTGAGAAACATAACTAAGGCTCCATTATATCAATATCCCATTCATAAGGACCAAAGATTTGAGAGTATCACCCTCAGCTTGAACTCAAGAGAGACCTACAATACCGCCATTTATGCCACCAAGTAGTATGGTTGTCCCTTCACCAAGGACGGTTGTCATGCCTCAACCAAGACCACCACTTGGTATGCCATCCATACATTTGAGAGTATCAACACCTGTAGTTCCAGAATGACCTTTAATGGCTCCTCTGGGGCTAGTCATGATACCTCCGGAGATGTTGGCTATGGGAACAGGGTTAAGGGTGGAAATAACACATGTTGTTCCTAGAGAACCTCACAAAAAATTTTGATCCAAAGCCCAACAAGTTCAAAGACTCTTGGAAAAGTACGATGATACACATGACTCTTTGGATCATTTGAAGGTATTTGAGCAAATGCGTGAGGGAGAGGTGTCAGTGAACGAGCCTACTTAGATAGCTTCTGAACTGACTTTAGATGGAGTAATAGGACGATGATTCCGAACCCTACAGCCTCCTTATAAGGCCACTTACATTGCCTTAAAGAATACTTTAAGGGTAGAGTTCTAAAATAATGGACCCTAAAACATGCCCATCTTCATTAACAAAGAAACGTCCATGTAATAGATAAATTAATGAGTTTTTATGGTGTAAAAATCAGTGATTTTATTAAACAAGCCATTTTTACTTAGAATCTTCAGATTCTAAGTCCAAATTTAGAATCTGTGTGCGATTTTACCCTAATATAAGATTTTACAGCATCCAAAAAAACAGACACCGGATCAAGCTTGTACGCGAAATTTAGTTATTTTTAGTTAAAAAACAACGGCCTGTAAACCTTAATAAATGCACGATCGGGCATCTGATTGACGAACGGCCTCCTGCATCCCAACGACCAGGGAAACATCCCAGACATTTTCGTCGAAAATATATTTTCACCCCCTCCCCTCCCCGCGGCGGCAGTCCGGCAGGCAAATTGAGGCCAATGCCCTAAATTTGGGAACCCCTCCCCAAAAAGGATCGTAAACACTTACCAGGGCACCCGTAAAATGGACGCGCAAGGACCAAAGGCTGACTCTCCACCACTGTATAGTCCACACGTACTGCCACATGGACATCCATGCTACCTTTGACCAAAGGGTACATGCGTACCACTCCTTTGCCTATGCATTGCCACCGTACCTTTTCCCAGGCCCATTGCAGACCACTGATCGGCACACTTTGACGGTACACCATTATTTCAATGGTACTTTGCTCAACGCCCACACCCGTACCCCTCAGCTATATAAACCCCTAGGGTACTCCATGGGCAGCACACATTTGTGCATAGAGAATACCCTGCACAAGGTCGTATTGCACAAGGTCATACTACCAGTTCGTACTGTCCGTTTGTGCCTGCACACTACTGTACTTGCTACAGTACATGCAGCCGTCCCTTGTAGCCTTCCTCTCAGCACACCCTAATCTGCCGACTCTCAGATAGGCTCATTTCCAGCCAATCCACCCTTGTGAAGAGAGATTGTCCTTAGCTCTTCTCACCCCCCCGTGTGAAGAGACTTATAGCAGGCCAAGCCTCACCCCCCCCAAAACGTTTTTTCCTTTTCCTTAAGGACATCTCACAAATCCCCACCCCATTTGCGTGGATTTTAGCAAGAGGTTTTCCACCTTAGAGAAGGTTCGCACATGCTGCAGTTTTTGGCCCATAGAGTGAGCAAACAATCTCGGGATCGAGATCCGGCTAAAGCATTAGGATCACAACATCGAGCACTACAAGGCTACATTCAAGATGGCCCCATCCCGAAAATGCCAGAATATCGCCTCAGGAGGAGCACGCAACAATGAGATTGGAGAAGATGCTCCTACGGCTCCAACCCTCCCGTTGCAAGCTCCATAAGGGAGTGGTGGCCAGGTTAGCTTGGTTATCTTTTAAAAAGAGTTTTTCTTTAATATTAATGTCAATAAATGAAGAAAGAAGATGTGTATATTTTCCTTTGAAAAAAATGTATGAAGCTACTATTTGAAGTGATGATGTATTCAATGGTTTGTATTGAAATTGTTATCTTTAAGAGAAAGAGAAAGAGTGTAGGTTTTTCCTGGCTTTGACACTTACTTTGTTCCATGCTTGTGTAGCCGGGCGGTGTTGTTAGCAAAACCCGAGATTGGCCCATGGTATCCCTCATACCATTGGGAGAATAAGGTTCGCCGATTGAGGTGAGAGATTGTGATGATGTCTAGTTCTGAGGGCCCAAGCTAGTGCGGTGAATAAGCCACCCTAGTGCGTAGACATCCCTCTGAGGGGCGGGAGGATCGAGTAACGGAGCCTAAAAGGGCGACAAGCCGGCTTGAGTATTAATGAAAAATGTTGTTTTAATGAACCTTGTGAAAAGGGCCTTAATTAAGGAACATGTTTGTTTATGTCAAACAGTGTGGTAGGATTAATTAGAAAACAAATTTACGTGTGAGTAGGGTGGGAAGTGGGAGGATGGAATTCCCTAATGGCACCATCCTACGGATGGTGGGTGGACCCGATTAGTCGGGTAGCTTTCCAACAAATTAAGTAAAAGCCCTATGCTACATAAATAGGTTCTCCGGCAACTCTATTCTAGGAGACTAGGTCAGCGGTTGTGCCTTGCATGGATGAGGAAAAAAGTGGTCTCTATGAATCAAGATTAGTAGTTGCCCAAATTATGATCAAATTACTCTATGGGTAGTTTGACTTTTAGAAGACCATGCTCTCCCTGCGGGATAGACTAGGTCTTACCTACAAATTGTATGGTTGAATCTTTACATGGTCAAGGTGTCGATGAGTAGGAATTTTCTCCAAGCTAAGACTTAGTAGACTATCTTAAGTGTTTTCCCTATTTTGGAAGAGGTGGAACCTTACAATTGGTATCAGAGCTGATCTTAGCTCCTAGGACTTGCCATTTAAGGACTGTTTTGCAATGTATGTTTTACCTAACATAATGCTAATTGATAAAAACACCTTACTAAGACTAAATTGAATTGATGTTTGAATGATTGTAGGAAGAGGAAGATGCCTACTCAAAGTTTTTAGTTTTCCAGTGAGTCTTTGAGACTGCTTGTCACTCCTCAAATTTCGAGTTTCGTGACACCATGGTGCAGATACTAGAGAAGATGTCCCTCTCCCATTTCTCTCCTATATCAAAAGAGGATGGGGTAGAGATTTCTGGAGTCACGGGCCAAGATATTTCTTCATCCGAGCGGATTGAGTTGGGAACCTTACCACTGACCGAAAGCGGATTCGTTGGATTGAAAAGTTGAAGATGATCTGTTTATTTTGGTTCGTTGATGGGTACTCTGAGGCCTGACACCTCTGTGACTATAGACGAGATTCACATACCACAGGATTGCTGTGTATGACCGAGTGATGTAGATCTTACCTGCCAACATAGTAGCTGTGTTGGGACCTACCACAATCCAAAGTCTACTACCCTTGGAGTCTTAGAAACTACAGTGGAGCCCCCATACTTCACCTATGTGGATCACTCTACCCTTATGTCATAGTCGAACTTAGGAATTTCCCTTCATAACAAGTAAGACTAAGTATATTAGTCTCAGATCTTTGTAATAAAACTTGTCTTTGTAAATATTTGGGAAATAAAATGATTTCAATGTTTTACTTTAAAAAAAGCTTAAGCATTGTGCAAGGTATGAATCTTGTAATCTTAAAATTTTAATCTTATAATGATGGCCAGGATGATCAACCTCCACTTCCCAATGCACTTTTTTACACCGATATCCAAGAGAAGAAGCTTCTGCTCAAGCAAATGAAACCACCATCCTTTAAAGGAGAAGGTTCAGAGATTGAAAAGGATGCTGAAGTCTGGATTGAAGCCATGGACGATTATTGCTCTACTGTCGATATTGGAGCAACAAATCAGTCTATGCTTGCATGGTTTTGCCTCACCAGAGAGATGCTAAACTCTCACTACAAGACAATGCTGCCATACACGCGTTTCATACACGCGATAAATTACGAACGCGTGTATGGTCGCGCCTGTATTTGAATAGAATCGGGCGCGTGTATTTTTGCATTTAAATTCGCGTGTATATTTGCATTAATAAACGCGTGTATAAAAGCGTCTATATACACGCAGTAATACACGCACCTATACACGATAATATTTACGGGGTAATACTCGCTATTATACACGGATAAATACACGCTACTATACACGGATTAATACACGAATGGCAGAGAAAAACTGAAAAAAAAACTGAATTCCTTTACAAAATTAAAAACTATTTTCCTTAAACCATCTCATAGTACATTACAGTATAGATCATTACACAATCCCACTACATGCATTTACAACAATGAAATATATTCAAGAATAAATCATATTGCATATGAGATGATGGAAATGTCATCAATTTAGAACATACAGTGACGGATTGGTTAGGGTTCGATCTCATCTTCAATAAGATCCATCCTTGCCAAACGATCAACATCAATATCCATTTGATCAATTGGTAAGGCTACGATTAAATTTATTCCACTATCGATATTCTGTACTCCATTGATAATGGTATCGATGTCCTGATCATCCTCATCAACATCACCATCATCCTCAATGGTAGGGTCATTCTCATGATCATGAGAAATGGCATGCTCATCCTCATTATCACGATCATCTCTTATTTCTTGATCATCGATCACAACATCTTCAATGGCATATGCATGTTCGACGTCATCTTCATTGCGGCTTGTTACATCCTCCATATGCTCCATATCAGTGAATGTATTATACATCACTTTGGAACGTGGTGCAATAGGGATGACGTACCACCATTTGATGTCATGCACCATTGGTAGATAGATAACCTACTCAAATACACACAGTACAGTAATTAATTAGCATATCAAAAGTCAAGGGGTACGCGAGCTTAGATATATATGTACATGAAACACATTAGTAAAAAAATGCATACCTGCTCACATTGTTGTGGCAATACGAGCCTATCTTTCTTTGTTTGCCAGAACTTTGTAGAGTCAATAGTTACATATCCACTTGCATGGCGTTTTATCGTTGCATCAGGCCCTTTTTCCACCACGTTCATTTGCCATTTGACATCCAAAACATACACAAAGAAGCGACGAAAGTCGAGCCTAAATATGTCTTGGATTATGCCACAATAATCATCCATTTTTCCATTAGCTCCCTCAAAGCTACTAATGACACCGCAATCTTGTGTATTTCTCTTTTCATCAATTCTTTGTGTTCGAAAATGCTTGCCTTCACACCATATAGCATTGAACATAGTGCACTGGACCAAAATAGAAACAATATTTGTGTAAGCAATGTGAATAAATATTAAAAGAAAATCACTTACAACTAATGCAAAACATTAGTTCTATGTACCTTTGACATGCATCCTCGTGCATACTCCCATTCTTCCGCCGTGATATGCAGCCCCTCGTCACTCTCTGCTCTCTCCATTTCCTCATGCAACCAATCAACATGGATATCATTCGGAAGTGTTGCTAGATGCTTAGGGTACGCCTTCCGAGAGCCATGTTGCCTCCGAAAGAGAGCTCTTTCTGCTTGCCTTTTTGTCTTTGCATCCTCATATCTTGTAACCCATCTGCTCATCACATCACTATTAAGGATACAAGTGAAATTGAGATCATCAATCAACGTTTTGTCAATTACTTTACTCTGTCCTTTTCCTTGAGGCACAATAGAGGTCATCCTCAAGTCCTCTTCATTGCTCCATAGTCGTGGCAAAGAGCTGTCCACCTGACCAAGAAATTCTGAAATATATACAAGCGACTCTTGTATCAACCAACCCTCGGCCATGCTTCCTTCAGGCCTTGCACTTTGCCTCACAAAGTCTTTTAAGGTCTTCATGAAGCGCTCTAGGAAGAACATCCAACGTGCATGCACAATACCACATAAAGCAATTTCGTCCACTAAATGCACAATGAGATGTAGTTGACTTGTGAGAATGGTTCGCGGAAAAGTCTCCTCTACCAAACAAACCACCTCCACTGCCATAACACGCGCATCATCCAACGTGGCTGGATCAATTGCTTTGGAACTAACATATCTGAAAAATAAATAAATAGTACGTTATACCTCATGCACGTTCATTTTGCAAGGTATAATGAAGGGTGATCTGAGCATGGGTTTTACATACCTCACAAGCTCGCCCATCTTATAAATACATTTTTTCAAACTCTTATTCGCACAATGATCTCTGACATTAGATCCCGAAGCTCCAGCATCATCTCGTCGACGCTTTACGTGCTCTCGTCGCGCGTAGGGTACCATGTTAGGGTGTGGTACTGCATCCTGCTTCAATTTATCAAATTATATGTTATAACTCTATTAATTTAATTTGGATACCATGAGTCATTTGAATACCATCAATTTACATCTACTCACCTCCAAACCTGTTTGATTCCATTCTCCATACATGGAGATATGATTCAAGGTAATTCGACGTGCTCGTACAATGCATCCTTGACATCGATTACACATACATTTGATCCGTTGTCCCAACCACACATCGCGATTACGATGACGCATTGTCTCATCTTCCTCAGAACTGCTTGAAGAGGTTGATGACATCCTGTGTACAAATCAGAAAACACAAACTCATTATATATTTTTAATGAAAGCACAAAAACGCGTGTATTCACGCGGCTATCTCCTACAATTTGCGTGTATAAACGCGGCTACTTCCTAAAAAACGCGTGTATTCACGCGGCTAATATCTGCAAAACGCGTGTATAAACGCAGCTACAATCATGTACACGCGAATATACCTGCGTTTATATACGCGAATATAAACGCACACATAAACGCGGCGGCATATTTAAACTAAACATAGCCCGCCTTCCCCAAATATAGATTTTGAACTTAGAAATCAACAGTGCGCCTGTTTTCGCCTCTTCCAACAGCAAAGAGGGAGCAGAGAAAGGAGCACACACACGGGAGAAGGAGGGAGCAGAGAAGGAGCAGAGAGGACTCACTTTTTCAGAGGTGAGTCACTTTGTCCTGTGCCTTGTCTCTTTTGTCAGATTTGTTTACTTTGCTCTTTGCTCTTTGGGTTTGTCTTTTTGCACACGATTGGGTTGCTGCATCCTGACAGGGGCGACAATGGCTGGTCCTTTTGTAAGGACATTCTGTTTTTGTCGGGGGGTCGGTCTTTTCGAGAAATTTTTTTCGCAGGTCGCGTGTAAGAACGCGTGTAGGAGCGCGTGTAACCTGTCTGCAGAGTTTTTCCACGCGCATATACACGCGTTTTTTGCCGGGTATATACACGCGTTTTTTGCCGGGTGTATACACGCGTTTCTGCAGACAGAAAACTGCCGCGTTTCAGATTTCAGGGTTTGCAGGCATTTGACTTGTGTAATGACAATGTGTGAGTCAAGAGACAGCCCATGATGTACATGATGATGTTTGTTGCAGGTTCTTTATGGATATTCCAGGTTCTTCATCCGATCCATTTGCGTACAGCAATTGGTTGATGGAGATGATGAATCACTTTGGGCGCCAACCTGGTCCGGTTGAGCTTACAGAGTATATGTATGTCCATCCCCCTCCTTCCCTGCCTGGTGTCTATACCCCTGTCGCGAGTATCCAGGGCACTCCAGTGCCGTCTATTCCTCCGAGTCCGACGAGACGGCATGCAGCTTCTCCTCTTCCACGTCCACCGAGGAGACATACCTCGTCCCAGACACACTCACGTACACCCTCACAGCCACCATCACGTGCTCCCTCAGAGCCACCGTCACGTCAGGGCTCACAGCCACCGTCACGTAGACAATCCCCCAGTCGTGACTCCACCCGCAGCAGTAGGAAGAGTGGGAGTGGGGGAGGATGCGGCGGGTGCTTTGGTGGGGGAGGTGGGGGAGGTGGGGGAGGTAGTAGGGCACGGGGTGAGAGAGGAGATAGAGGGAGAAGAGTTAGAGGAGACAGTTCGGAAGAGGAGGAGATGAGAGAGATGGAGAGAGTGGTTTGCTATGATGTGACGGATAGGGGCGGGATAGTGATGGATGCGAGGGGGAGGGAGGTAATGGAATACATGCGTGGGGTAGTATCAAACTCATATAGAAATTGTTTTATTAAATTTAAAGATCAAAATAGCCGATTAGTTGGGGAGGTGATAGAGGCTGTACACAGTCGGTACCCCAATCCCCCACATGCTACATTCTCGGATGTATGGGGAAGGACGCGAATAAGGGAGATCTTAAGTAATAAAAGATCTCACCTTAAAAAACTCGCGTACGATGACCGGCTAAATGTAGCTGCGGGTGGCTATCCTGCCGAGAAACCTGCCACTGCGCACAAACGCGAGTGGAAGGAGGCAAAGAAACGAGCAGAGGGTGGCGTGAAGAGCAGGCAGCATGTGGAGGCACGACGGATCCAGATGGAGACCGTTGGATCTTCGCATTTCGGATCTGGCGGCGTCGAGTCATGGGAGGCAGAGTTCGTAAGTATCCTGTCACTTTATTTGATTGTTTACTTAATTCATTGATTCTATGAATTGTTTTAATCTTACAAATTGTGTTGATTATGATACAGCGACGGGTTACGGGGAGGAAGCCCACAACCCACGATACTGCGTATGCTCGCCGGCATAGCAGACGTGACACGTGGGCCATCTTCAGAGCCGAGGGACGTATTACGGACGCGCAGTTTGAGTTGGCCATGAGACCATACGGTCGACAGGTACTTGAAAATTCGTAACGAATGGTTTTGGTTTATTGAATTGCATATATATATATATATATATACTTATATACTATATATTACTTGAACAGGCACAAGCTGCTGATGATCCACCGGCCGCCGCTGCAGAGGGTGGACGTGAGCACTACTCCTCGGACATTCCGACCGATGCGAGCTCATCTGAGCATGAGGGGAGCACCGAGTCATCATCTGGGTCTGAGTAGTACTCAGATTTGTAGTATCACATTCCATATTTAGGATGTGATTGTATATATTTTTTTGTAAACTCAAGCCATGGGCTACTTCGAGATATGGACTCCCTTGTATACATGTATGAAATTTTGATAGTAATATTGAATTGATTGATCGATAGTATTACATTCATGGCTCTCTTGAATCGTGTAATGACAATGTATGCATTCATGTCGTTCTTGTCTTAATCTCCCTCGTGCATATGTTCTTCGTGGATGGTCTAATGCACCAAAAACCCTAAACCAGAGAGTGCTATTGGGTGCTGGAATGCTGGAACAGTATTCAGGCACCAAATAGCACTCTCTGGATTTTTTTTTTTGCTCTCTGTTCGCGTGTATAAACGCGTCAAAACTGCTAAAAATTGCGTGTATCTGCGCGGATACACTGGAAATAACGCGTGTATACACGCGTATAAACTGGCAGTAACGCGTGTATAAGCGCATCTAAATAAAATAAACGCGTGTACAGACGCAAGTAAAAACGCGGCTGGGACATTGGAACTGAACAGGATGCGGCTATACACCCGTGTATAACCGCGTCTAATAGAAGAAGACGCGTGTATACTGGCGTGTATTAATGCGTCTGAAAAAAAAAACGCGGCTACACACCCGTGTATACGCGCGTCTGAGAGGTACTTTACACGCGTTTTTACACGCATGTCTGTGGCCGCGAGAATACACGCGCTGATACACGGGCCCGCTACTTTTTTTCACAAGTCATTTTTAGCGGCTAAGAGCGCGGGTATGAGCCCAATCCCTTGTAGTGTCTAGTTGAAACAGTGGTGCCAACAAGGGAGTCGCCGAGCACTCTCAAACGCGGGAAGATGTCATTAGGGGAAGGTTAAGGTCTATAGGGGACCTTTAAGCTGTCATATTCTGATTTTAATGACTTTTTGTTAAAATGTTAAGTTTCTTTGCCGTTAGATACCTTCTTATTCTTCAAATGGCTAGAAGTTTGAATTTCAAAGTTTCCCGCCAAAATTGAATTTAAAATTGAGTGGGCAAAACCATATCATGTGACATATCTATGGAAAGAGCTCAGCTAGATTCTGGATCTCTAATCTCCGACAAATTTTGAGCTCATATGTAGAAGTTATGCATGTCCGAAATTTCAAAAACTTTTCCCCCACTTTTTGGGAATGAAAAGTACAAAAAGGCATCTTCTAGAGAATCTTTTGACCACCTTTAATCACCCAACATTTTTGTATACATGGCATCACATGATTGGCCCTTTTCCTTAATAACCTTTTAATCACATGGCATCTTAAAGGGTCCCTAAGCCTGGTAGCAACCACTAGATGAAAGAATCGAAATGCCTCTAACTCCCACTTCCACTGCTGGAACTCTCAAGACTCCCCCAATGAAGTCTAATCTGCTGGTAGAGCCAACTTGCCAAAATCATGCTATGGGCATCAAAATAAAACCCATGATTATCCACTCTATCCTGGTCAAGGATGCACTTTGTCATCCTAGTGCAACTCATTAGATAGTAGTCCACTCCCTCGCTATTGACCTCACTGGCAATAACAATAAATACATCACCCTCCTGTAGAAAATTTGTCAGGTCATCATAGATGGCCATGAACACAAGACTTGTGTGCTCATCAGACAACAGTGGATTCGAAGGATGCCTATGGGAGAGGACTGTCTGTATCCATATGTGACCAATCGCCATCCAAACATGCTCCACAGAAGCATGCAAACTACTGTGTGTATATTGTGGGGGCCGCCATGCACTTGATCTTGATGGAATGTAAGTCCAAGGTTCTAGGTAATGTGTCACAATCATGGGAGGCTCTACGATCAATCATGCCACCACCATCCACATGCCAAAAAACTCTCCTGACAATCCGAGCATCACGTTTGGGATACGATGATGCTACACTCCCACACAAATTTTGGGAGCACCACTCGACCAAGTGGCCCACATCTCTCCTGTTGCAATTGATGATGTCTCAGGACACGTTTCACACTTGCACCTGCACCATCATGCTCTCCCTTCCCGTGACTAGTCTCAAAGAATCACCAGATCACTAGGATACTAGATTGCACATGCCACCTATAAACCCATAAAACAAACTCTTCGTTATTGTTTTCTTTAAGATGTTATAGTGAATTTGGTTTAATTGCGAGAATATAAGAGAACCATAAGTACTACCTGTAGAGCCAATAGAACTGTCATGTGACGACTTGAACTGTGCGCCACAGCCATCCGACCAAACCCATCGCTGGCCACATGTGATCCCATAGTCTCGTAAAAAATCATCATGGGAGACGAAAACAGTGTTGCACAAAATATGCATTATGTGAATGATCATCACTGATTTAGAAATGATACTCTCAAATAATCACACAGGCCTCAAGGGTACTCGCTATCCCATCTACATGGGCCTCGGCATGTCGATAGCTAAGGTGGACCATAATAGCAACCTAGTGAGGTAAGCAAGAGAGAGGATTAGGACACAACAAATCAAATAAGTAATATAGTTCAAACACGAAACAAATATTATGAAATATAACCATTACCTGCTTCGAGAAGTAATACTCAGATTGTATCTCCTGAAAAGGTGTGAAGGTGTAGTTCTCTGCAAAATCAGCCACAAAGACAACCAGGCCAATAGGAAACTCTTCCAACATTGCTCGGAACTGACAATCTTACCACTTGGCATAATGATTGTGCCGTATATAGGGATAGTCTGCTCCCTAAATGTGATTGTGAAGTGACGTGGTGTATGTTTGTCCACGAGCTGCAACTTCCTAGACTGCCCACCACCCTGGAGCTGGTGTGTCACATATTCATAACGTCGCCATGGCACTATCTCTTGGTCACTTGCATCAAGATGTACCATTTGTAGATGTGCAAGTGAGCCACATGATGTGCAATTGCTCCCCACATGATGTGCAATTGCTCTCCACACAAGGAATCCTATGGAACTGGGCATCCTCCTAGCATGCACACAAAAGAGAGTGGATGAAATCACGAGGACTATGAGGCAACTCTCTATGCCCACTAAGAGAACGGAACATATCGTAAAAAAGTGGGAACTCAACATGGTAGAGACAAAAACATGTGTCACGCTGTTGTGAGTACCTCACAAACCAAGGCTTACACCCCTCAAATGACCTTAACCCAATTTTAAGCTTTGGATATGATGCCACAAACTGAGAATACAACTATGACTCGGTCATTTCAAGAAAGCAAGCACTGTGCTCAATGAACACTCCTCTTGTCACTTTCTTACGCAAAGCTTTCTTGAAAACTGGCAAGGCACGATAATTTTCCTCCCAAAAACTTTCTATCAAGGCTCTAGTAGTGGTTTCATCTAGTCGGGGATCATGCCTAGCTACACGACCACTACTCGCCCACAAAAGCACCAACCTCATTGGCATTTAAACTCTGTCGTCTAATAGACCCAACTCTAAGTGCATGTGGTGCTATGGAAAGGATGCGAGATGTGGAACTCACCTTACCCTTCATTTGGGAGCTCCTTATGGTTGCCACAATTGCCCGTCGAGTAGCCAAAGCGTCCGCAGTTCCTCTTCTTGTTAATTATATAGGAACAACAAACACTTTATAGCACCACCATCCTAGCTCTCCTCTCTCCTTCGACCTCCAATGTCAGAACGCGCCCTGCAATTGGCCATGTTGGGCAGATTGATCAAAGCATCAAGCACACATGTATGTGATGAAGACGTGAGGTCTTTGAAATAGGATTGGAAGATTGCATGGGCACGACGATGCACCCCTAACTTTGATAATTTTTCCTATCCACACTATGGGCACCCAAAGGAGGGGGGTGGGTTCTTATGGAAGAGAAGGGGGCTCACAAAGGGCGGGTTCATGTGGATTATCTAAACTAAGGGGTAGTGGGGGGAAAGAGGGCAGAGGGAGAGAAAGTGGATGAGGAGGAGCAAGGCTTGGATCATCACCAATTCTCGTTAACGTGATCTCCACTCTCTCTTTCTCTCACAAGCTACCCTTTTCCTCTCCTCCTCTTGAACTTGGTGGACGAGGGGAAGTCTAGTCCTATCACGTTTCGGACTCCTACAACTTTCAAAACCCGTTCTCTCAAGGAAGCTAAGAGAGAAAAAATTATGAAACTCAATGATGGAATAGTACTAGAGATAAGTACTAGAGATGTGTGATTATATAGGAAAAATAGGTTATCCACTTCAAATCTCATTGGATTTCCTATTTAAGATTGATTGGATAGTAAAGATAAAAATAAAGATAAACTATTATCCACTTAAAAATTAATATTATTAATAATAATAATTTAAAAGTCTAAATATTTATCATTACTAGATATATAAATATATCTTTAATTAAATTTATCTTTTGTTTTATAATTATATAACTATATTTTTTGTTATAATGTATTTTTTTCAAATTTTATTCAAAGGTTTATCCTACACATAAAATACTTTCAAGAAGTATTAAATTTAGAAAAATTATTTTTTAAAAATTAAATAACATGAACTTTAAAAATAATATAATTTATCTAAATCTAAAATATAATCCTTTAAAATTAGTGATTTTAAATTCTTTTATATTAATACGTTATATATATTTTATTATTAAAAATTCTATATTTTATTTCTCTTCTTTTGAAAAATACTAAAAATATACTAAATTTACTTTTCCAAAAATATGTTTTTGAAAAAAATGGGAAGGTGGGAAGGAGGGACCATGTGTCACATGCGTGCATGACACGTGGCATTTTCTTGACATGTGGCACTATTATGACTGATGTGGCATGCCATGTCAGCAAGTGCAAGGTGGCAAGAAGATGTGGCATTAATGATGACTAGGATGATGAGGTGGGGAGTCAACTAGGTTGACCATGTTGACATGGAGGGTGGAGGTGGCAAGGTGCTTATGTGGATCCTCTCAAAGCTGATGTGGACATAAAGTGGCATGCATATGTAAGATTTGTGCCTACCCAAGCCTCACACATGGCATGATATATCTAGGCTTTGAAGTTTACCAAGCATAGATTTCCAAATCTAACTAGGATTGGTTTTAGACTTGAAAAGGGGAGAGTGGACACAATATGGGAATTTTCACTTGGGAGGATTGAGAATGGACCTTCCCATAGTCAAATTAAGCCATTTTTTAAATAAATTCATGCTACCTATTATATTGATCCCTATAGTTTTTAGATTGAAAGATTCAATATTTGATTTTCTAGAATTAAATTACAATTGATTTAATGGGCCTCTAATAGTTATAACAAATTTTCCAAAGTAAATCTACAAAAATACAACTCTTAGATTTGTAGTTTTACCTTAGACCCACATTCTACTAATCTACCTAAATCTAATCATCACTAGATCCATACAAATTGAGCATTTTATGGTAGATGTGGTGGGAAGACAAAATAGTATGTTTTTTAAACAATTCTAATGCCTTTAAAATAATAGAGAAAATAGTAGAACACATAAAAAACTACTCGATAAATCAAGTTAAGCTCTATGTTATTTTAATTTGTGATATACAAAGTGGGAACATCATATGAGTAATAATGTAAAAGTTATAGGCAATTTACTCACATTTAGTGTACTTGTCCAAACCTCAGACATGGCCTGTATACAATTCTGGTTCCCAAAGAAAAGGGGATTTAAAATTATTGGATATTTGATCAGATTATAGTTTTAGGTTCCCGAATTTGCATATGATGTTTCATTAGAAGACCTTGAAGTGAAACGCCTTGGCTAACTAGGAGAGATTGGCTATTCTTCTTGAAAAATACATGTTTTCAAGCTAAACCCAATGGGACCCACTAAACGAAACTAGATAACCTCATCTTGCAACCACCCATCAGGCTTATGTCTGAGGCTCATTCATAAGCTTTAGGCTTATGATTTAAGCTTTAGTCTTATGCTTTAAGCTAATGTGCAAAGGTTATGTATATACATATATCACATAGGCATATGCGTAAAGATTATACATATGCATATGCCTCATAGGCTTATGCATGAGCTTATACATTATTCTTAATTCTTATACTATCATATGCCATTAGATGTGGCCATGGAGTGCAAGTTCCTCTATATCCACCACTAAGGATAATCTCAAACTTAATCAAGTATGTAGATTTATAAACAAGCATTGATATCATAAGTATGCATTAGTCTCTTTTCATTAAGCTTAAGGTGTATGTATGTTAACTTTGTGTAAAGGTGGCCAACTTATGGGGGGGCATCCACTGCACAACCTATACGACAAGATGACCTAGAATTGCAAAGCTTCTTTGCGGCACTACTGGATACTTGGAACTATTTGAGCTAATGGCACAGAGCAAAGTGCTTGTGTGACTTATCCCCCTCTTTTATGTCAACCTATGTGTATTGCACACTTATTCACTTCCATATATCCCTCTCTCTCTTACCTTCACTCCACCACTCTCCCAACCCCTCTCACATCCATTATGCTGACTCCTCTCCCCTCTGCTCCTCTAATAGCTAGACACACCCCTACCCCCTCTAGTCGTCCCACTGCTGTGCCTGATCCTACTCATGTCAGCATAGCCATCTCTTGCACATGGCTCTACCTCTTATTACCACTCCGGTAGTGGTAGTGGAAATGGCTCATAGAATTCTAGTCTAGGTGATTGGGAGGGAGGGGAATGTGCCTTAGTTGTTTTGAATCAGGTGAGTGGTCACCTAGATGTGATGTGACAACGGGGCCATCTAGTGCACAACCTATACCACAGGATGACCTAGAATTGCAAAGTTTCTATGCAGTACTACAGGATCCTTGGAATTGATTGAGCTAGTTGTAAAAGAATAGATGTGAAGGCGGATGTGGATATATGAATGGGAATGTAGAAATGGATGTATGGATAAGGATGTGGATATAGATGTATAAATGTAAATGTGGATCTGGATATGCTAATGAGGATGTGGATGTGGATGTGGATGTATGAATATGAACGTGGATATGGATGTATGGATGTGGCCGTGGATATGGATGTATGGATGTGGCTGTAGATATGGATGTATGAATATGGATGTGTATGTATGGATGTGGATGTATGAATGTAGATGTGGATGTGGATGTATGGATGTGGATGTATGAATGTGGATGTGGATGTGGATGTATGGATGTGAATGTGGATGTTGATATGGATATGGATGTATAGATATGAATGTGGATATGGATATGGATGTATAGATGTGGATGTGGATGTATAGATGTGGATGTGGATGTGGATGTGGATGTGGATGTGGATGTATGAATGTGGATGTGAATATGGATGTATAGATGTGGATGTGGATGATGATGTGGATCTATAAATGTGAATGTGAATGGATGTATGGATGTGAATGTGAATGTGAAAATGGATGTATGGATGTGGATGTGGATATGGATGTATGAATGTGGATGTGGATGTATGGATGTGGATATGGATATGTATGTATGAATGCGGATGTGGAAGTTGATGTATGAATGTGGATGTGAAAATGGATGTATGAATGTGGATGTGGATGTGGAAATGGATGTATAGATGTGGATGTGGATGTGGATGTATGAATGTGGATGTGGATGTATGGATGTGGATATGGATATGTATGTATGAATGCGGATGTGGAAGTGGATGTATGGATGTGGATGTACGAATGTGGATGTGTATGTGGAATAATGAATGCGAATGTGTATCCGAAATGATGTGACGTCGATATGAGTGAATGGATGAGATGTGATAGAGAATTCAGATGTGAATAAATGATATGTGATGTGAATGAGTCTGATGTGATGAGATGGAAAATGATGTTATTGGATGAGAATGAGTACAAATATGAATGGAATGTGGAATAAGTAATGTGGACTGATGAGGGATAATGTGGAAAGATGAGAATTCATTATAAAAACTGTATTTGTGAACTGTTTGTAAATGACTGTTTTATGTCAAGAATGTTGGGGAAGCATTTTAACCGTCTTGTGATTAAGGTTGTGGAGACCTAACTGATAAAGTTGAAACAGCTTCCGGTACGGTGGATGAGGGACCAAGGAAGCGGCCTATGAGTGAAGCACTAGGTGACCTGCGAAGGATCCTAGAGGGTGCTGACCATACGGTGCTCGGGCTCTCGGTCCCCGAAGATACCCACACGTGCGTCGTGGAAGATATTGGAACAAGGAGTAAGAGTTGTTTTCTGAAACCGAGTATGGATCTGGTTGATTGACCTTGCTGGTCCTCAACTGATGAGTCCATAGCTCTCTTATATGGATCTGTTGGTTGATCTTGCTGATCTTCAAGGAGGATTCCATCTTGATTTTTATAAGCTAGGATTCCATCTTGTTTTTCTAAGTGATTAGTTGCCGGGTACTATGAGCTAGCAACTATAAAAAAGGCCCCTGAGTGGACAGGTGGTGAGCGTTCTGGTTGCCAATGATGCCATAGATACTCTGATGAAGGAATGATTGGAAATTGAGATTCAACCGGATACTTGGAAGTTTATGATCAATAACACTATGATTTCATTAAATGATTGATTTAAATACAATTGAATCTGGGAAGAAGGCAATTTCATATTGGGTGTGTAAGTGGTGTGACTAGAGTTAAATTTGCTTGAAAATCCGACTAGGGTGCCTGGGAACTCTTTTCCCTGGTACCCGGGATAAAACCTAACCAAATTCTAAATTGGATCCCATCACCACAGTGGTTGGGTGGTTGGCTAACCCATGGGAATGGATGGGGTTAGGCTGGACTGATGGATCCCTAAAATGAAACTCAATTTCTATTGTAGTATGCTAGATGAAGTAAATCCCGGATAGTAATTGTTTTATGAAAAAAGGAATCTAAAATTCTCTCCAAATTGAAGAAATTGGAGCTTCCCTCTTTCTTCAATCTCCATTGGTGGCTCCATCAGCATACCAAACCAATTGATTGGTTGGGGGCCTCTACCGTGATCAAAGATTCAAGCAATTTGTAAGGTAAAGTGTGAATTTTGATCTTTTTTCATAAATTCTCAATGTTTCTCTCTTCTCAACCCCTCTCAAGCTTAATTGGAATGGTTTTTGAATGCTATTGAAGTTAATTGATGAATGATAGCGAAGAATTACATAAATTTTCATTTATGCTTAATTTTAATGGTTCTTATGTAATTTCTCTCTCTCACTCAAAGAATGGTCATTCTCATGACCTATTCTCAACCCAAATGAAGCTTCTCATAAAGCTTTTCCTTAATCCAAGATTAATCTATGCTTGTTTAATTGGAGGGCAAATTAATGGTTTTTTTTATGCTTTTAGTTTATGTATTTCATGAATATGGATGATTCAATCCATTATTCTGTTAATGATCCAATTAGGGATCATTCTAATCATTCCCTTAATGTTAAGCTTTATCCTTTAAAATAATTGAGATTTATCAGTCATAGCAGCGGAGCTATGGCAAAATTTTTGTAAAAATTACACATAAAACAATTTCATTCAAAGCATGAAAAGAGGACTTCCTACCATATTCTAGGAATTATCATTCTAGATTAATTCAAGGAATTTCATTGTTATCATGAAGAAATTGATTTTTATGTTATGCATAATTGATGAATTAAGAAAAAGAGGATTTCTAGTAATTAAATTTTATGTTAAAAAGAGTAATCCCCATCGTATGAGTATTCTTAAAGGGTTATTTTCATTCTAGGCATAGAAAAATGTATACTAGAAATATATTATTATAAAACTGTGATTTTCATCATAATTGATTTTTATGCATAAGTAGATGCATAAAAGAAATTTGTTTTATATATTAAAAGTGTGATTTTTATCATAAATGATTTTATGCATAAATTAGATGCATAAAAGAAATTCTTTTATATTAAAAGAATGATTTTCATCATAAATGATTTGTATGCATAAACATATGCATAAAAGATTTTATTATTATTAAAAGTTAGATTTTCATCATAAATGGTTTTTATGCACAAATTAGATGCATAAGATAAATTCTTTTATTCTAAAAGTGTAATTCCTACTGAATTGGATTTATGCATGGAAAGAAGCATAAAGAATTTATTTTAACCCAAAAGTGTTATTCTCATCAATTTTGATTTTATGCATAGAAAGATGCATAGACTTTTATTTCTAATTCAAAAGAGATATTCTTATCAATTTCGATTTTATGCATAGAAAGATGCATAAAGAATTTTATTTCTAATTCAAAAGAGATATTCTTATCAATTTTGATTTTATGCTTAGAAAGATGCATAAAGAATTTTATTTCTAATTCAAAAGAGATATTCTTATCAATTTTGATTTTATGCTTAGAAAGATGCATAAAGTATTTTATTTTAATTCAAAAGAGTTATTCTTATCAATTTTGATTTTAAGCATAGATAGATGCATAAAAGATTTATTTTTTTTCTAAAAGTGTTAATTTCATTAAGATGGAAATTTATGCATAGAAAGATGTATAAAAGATTTATTTTTATTTCGAAAGTATTATTCTCATTAAAATGAAATTTAAGCATAGTAAAATACATAAAAGGATTATTATAAAAGTGTTATTCCCACAAAAGTTATCTTTATGCCTAATAAGAGGTGTATGAGATGTGCTAGGATGTGATAAGATGTGTATGAGATGTGATAGGATGTGAAAAGATGTGTATGGGAAGTGATAGGATGTGATAAGATGTGTATGAGAAGTGATAGGATGTGATAAGATGCGTATGAGATGTGATAGGATGTGATAATGCGTATGAGATGTGATAGGATGTGATATATTGCGTATGAGATGTGCTAGGATGTGATAAGATGTTTATGAGATGTGATAGGATGTGATAAGAGGTGTATGAGATGTGATAGGATGTGATAAGATATTTATGAGATGTGATAGGATGTGATAAGAGGTGTATGAGATGTGATAGGATGTGATAAGATGCATATGGGATGAGTTAGGATGTGATAAGATGAGTTAGGATGTGATAAGATGTGTATGGGATGAGGTAAGAAGTGTATCTGATGGGATAAGATGTATATGGGTTGTGATAGGGCGAGAATGGATGTGTTGTAAAAGAATAGATGTGAAGACGTATGTGGATATATGAATGGGAATGTAGAAATGGATGTATGGATAAGGATGTGGATATAGATGTATGAATGTAAATGGGGATCTCGATATGCGAATGTGGATGTGGATGTGGATGTATGAATATGAACGTGGATATGGATGTATGGATGTGGTCGTGGATATGGATGTATGGATATGGCTGTGGATATGGATGTATGAATATGGATGTGTATGTATGGATGTGGATGTATGAATGCAGATGTGGATGTGGATGTATGGATGTGGATGTATGAATGTGGATGTGGATGTGGATGTATGGATGTGAATGTGGATGTGGGTATGGATGTATAGGTATGAATGTGGATATGCATATGGATATATAGATGTGGATGTGGATGTTGTTGTATAGATGTATAGATGTGGATGTGGATGTGGATGTGGATGTTGTTGTATAGATGTGGATGTGGATGTGGATGTATGAATGTGGATATGGATATGGATATGGATGTATAGATGTGGATGTGGATGTGGATGTATGAATGTGGATGTGGAAATGGATGTATGGATGTGGATGTGGATATGGATGTATGAATGTGGATGTGGATGTATGGATGTGGATATAGATATGTATGTATGAATGCGGATGTGGAAGTGGATGTATGAATGTGGATGTGAAAATGGATTTATGGATGTGGATGTGGAAATGGTTGTATGGATGTGGATGTGGATATGGATGTATGAATGTGGATGTGGATGTATGGATGTGGATATGGATATGTATGTATGAATGCGGATATGGAACTCGATGTACGAATGTGGATGTGTATGTGAAATAATGAATGCGAATGTGTATGTGAAATGATGTGACGTCGATATGAGTGAATGGATGAGATGTGATGACATGAGAATTGGGATGTGAATAAATGATATGTGATGTGAATGAATATGATGTGATGAGGTGGAAAATGATGTGATTGGATAAGAATGAGTACATATGAATGGAATGTGGAAAGTAATGTGGACTGATGAGGGATAATGTGGAAAGACGAGAATTCATTATAAAAACTATATTTGTGAACTGTTTGTAAATGAATGTTTTATGTCAAGAATGTTGGGGAAGCACTTTTACTGTCTTGTGATTAAGGTCGTGGAGACCTAACTGATAAAGATGAAACAGCTGACGGAGAGTCAACGGAGGACGTCTCGCGTAGCAAGGTCGGCCGAGGTCTTGAGCAGCCTCGGTTCGATTTAAATGGTGAGCTTCCGGTACGGTGGATGAGGGGGAAGCGCTAGGTGACCTGAAGGATCCTAGAGGATGCTGACCATACGGTGCTCGGGCTCTGGGTCGCCGAAGATACCCACACGTGCCTGGTGGAAGATATTGGAACAAGGAGTAAGAGTTGTTTTCTGAAACCGAGTATGGATCTGGTTGATTGACCTTGCTGGTCCTCAACTGATGAGTCCATAGCTCTCTTATATGGATCTGTTGGTTGATCTTGCTGATCTTCAACGAGGATTCCATCTTGATTTTTATAAGCTAGGATTCCATCTTGATTTTTATAAGTGATTAATTGCCGGCGGGTACTCTAAGCTAGGAACTATCAAAAAGGCCCCTGAGTGGATAGGTGGTGAGCGTTCTGGTTGCCATTGATGCCATAGATACTCCCATGAAGGAATGATTGAAAATTAAGATTCAACCGAATACTTGGAAGTTTATGATCAATAACACTATGATTTCATTAAATGACCGATTTAAATTCTGTTGAATCTGGGAAAAAGGCAATTTCATATTGGCTGTGTAAGTGGTGTGACTAGAGTTAAATTTGCTTGAAAATCCGGCTAGGGGGCCTGGGAACTCTTTTCCCTGGTACCCGGGATAAAACCTAACCAAATTCTAAATTGAATCCCATCACCACAGTGGTTGGGCGGTTGGCTAACCCATGGGACTGGATGGGATTAGGCTAGACTGATGGATCCGTAAAATGAAACTCAATTTCTATTGTAGTACGCTAGATGAAGTAAATCCCGGATAGTAATTAATCTATTGAAAAAGGAATCAACGGCTGTGCCTCTCGATGGGAAAAAAAGCGTTGATCTCTATGATCCAAGTGCAAGTTTCTTCCTTGATCTGGCCGAGTATCTTTATAGGTGCGGTCGGATCAGTTTGGTCAGTAATGATCTTGACTACGTTAGAGTAAAATTCTATCCTGGAGGAATCGCCTATGCTTTCCGGGCAAGAGAAGTTTTTCCGAGTTCGGTTTTGGAAGAATCGAGGAATTAGTCACTTGTCCAGATATCCGTGGGCGAGGCCCCAAGTGTAGGATCTTGTCCCGTGCTAGATGTATTACTTCCGCTGTGCTAGCACCCGGAACCAATGGGTGGTGGGGGATAGGGATCTTACAGTTGGTATCAAAGCAAATTTGGCTAATGAGGATCAACCGCCGAGAAGCCAAACATGTTAAAAATTTATCAAAAAGCACTAAAAGGTTGTAATTGTGTGATAAAGTTCATACAATTTGATATTCAAACTGAAATTCGTAAATTGGTAATTGGGTCTTCAGATGGAAGTACCGCAATTATATGGAATCCCTGGCTTGCTTGAGGCCTAGACATGATGGTATTTACCTTATAGTTCTAAGAACCATGACTACCCGTATATACCGAGGGTATAATTGTAGCTCTTTACTGGCAGTATATACGAGTAAATCTAAGACTTGAAATTGTAAGCATTAATGCTACCCAGATGATGAATTCGAATGTGGTTGATATGATTTTTAAATTCTGGTTGTGAACTGATGAGTTGATTTGGATTCTGATTGAAAAATGATGATTCTTGAAATTTGGTTGAAATGTATTAAGCTGAACAAAAACCACAATGAGAATGAATGCGGCAAGTCCCTGTGCTAATATTCATAATTGGAATAATGATAGTGACTTCAGCAAATCACTATGACATTAGTGGATTGTGCTGTCAGATTCCTACTATTAACACTTGAACCGGTGGATCAAGTTAGTTGGATGACAAATTCAGGATTTGTCGACTGAAATTTCCGTGGAGAAATGTTCTGAAAGAAAAAATAAAAAAATTCGGTCTAATGGACCATTATTGTGTTAAAAGTATGAATGTTATGATCTGAATGAATCGTTATCCGATGATGAGTTCTATATAAGGGATCTTTATCCCAGGATTGTGTTGGGTTGATCAGAATATAAGGAACCCCAGAATCAATTTGATCTTAAGGGGAAGAGTTGTCCTCTAGTTGTGACAAGAGGACATCTCACGTTTTTTAACTGGGGTAGAATGTAAGATTCCTCCCTCTAGCTTTTTGAGGTGTGCAGGTGTAAGAATCTCCCCTTCTGATCTTATAATTATTCCCTTCTCTGAAATAAAAGAAAGATTATGTTTTATCCTGTTTTGACCTAGAGAGAGAAAATGTCTAGAGAGAGGTAGTCCAAAATTGAGATATTTTTGGAAATCTAGAAAATTCTAGAAATCAATTGGTCTTGATTACAGCCTCCCTCTCCTATAAATAGAACCTGAGCCTTTGTAAAAAAATAGGAGAATTTTACTATACCAGAACTATGCTGAAATAATGATAATTTTTACTATTCTCTAAAATTCTCTCCAAATTGAAGAAATTGGAGCTTCCCTCTTTCTTCAATCTCCATTGGTGGCTCCATCAGCATACCCAACCAATTGATTGGTTGGGGTCCTCTACCGTGATCAAAGAATCAAGCAATTTGTAAGGTAATGTGTGAATTTTGATCTTTTTCCATAAATTCTCAATGTTTCTCTCTTCTTAACCCCTCTCAAGCTTGAGAAGCTTAATTGGAATGGTTTTTGAATTCTATTGAAGTTAATTGATGAATGGTAGTGAAGAATTACATAAATTTTCATTTATGCTTAATTTTAATGGCTTTTATGTAATTTCTCTCTTACTCAAAGAATGGTCATTCTCATGACCTATTCTCAACCCAAATGAAGCTTCTCATAAAGCTCTTCCTTAATCCAAGATTAATCTATGCTTGTTTAATTGGAGGGGGAGGACAAATTAATGGTTTTTTTTAATGCTTTTAGTTTATGTATTTCATGAATATGGATGATTCAATCCATTATTGGATTAATGATCCAATTAGGGATCATTCTAATCATTCCCTTAATGTTAAGCTTTATCCTTTAAAATAATTGAGATTTATCAGTCATAGCAACGGAGCTATGGCAAAATTTCTGTAAAAATTACACATAAAATAATTTCATTCAAAGCATGAAAAGAGGACTTCCTACCATATTCTAGGAATTATCATTCTAGATTAATTCAAAGAATTTCATTGTTATCATGGAGAAATTGATTTTTATGCTATGCATAATTGATGAATTAAGAAAAAGAGCATTTCTAGTAATTAAATTTTATGTTAAAAAGAGTAATCCCCATCGTATGAGTATTCTTAAAGGGTTATTTTCATTCTAGGCATAGAAAAATGTATACTAGAAATATATTATTATAAAACTGTGATTTTCATCATAATTGATTTTTATGCATAAGTAGATGCATAAAAGAAATTTGTTTTATATATTAAAAGTGTGATTTTCATCATAAATGATTTTATGCATAAATTAGATGCATAAAAGAAATTCTTTTATATTAAAAGAATGATTTTCATCATAAATGATTTGTATGCATAAACATATGCATAAAAGATTTTTTTATTATTAAAAGCTAGATTTTCATCATAAATGGATTTTATGCACAAATTAGATGCATAGGAGAAATTCTTTTATTCTAAAAGTGTAATTCCTACTAAATTGGATTTATGCATGGAAAGATGCATAAAGAATTTATTTTAACCCAAAAGTTTTATTCTCATCAATTTTGATGTTATGCATATAAAGATGCATAAAGAATTTTATTTTTAATTCAAAAGAGATATTCTTATCAATTTTGATTTTATGCATAGAAAGATGCATAAAGAATTTTATTTCTAATTCAAAAGAGATATTCTTATCAATTTTGATTTTATGCATAGAAAGATGCATAAAGAATTTTATTTCTAATTCAAAAGAGATATTCTTATCAATTTTGATTTTATGCATAGAAAGATGCATAAAGAGTTTTATTTCTAATTCAAAAGAGATATTCTTATCAATTTTGATTTTATGCTTAAAAAGATGCATAAAGAGTTTTATTTTTAATTCAAAAGAGATATTCTTATCAATTTTGATTTTATGCTTAGAAAGATAAATAAAGAATTTTATTTTAATTCAAAAGAGTTATTCTTATCAATTTTTATTTTATCCATAGATAGATGCATAAAAGATTTTTTTTTTCTAAAAGTGTTAATTTCATTAAGATGGAAATTTATGCATAGAAAGATGTATTAAAGATTTATTTTTCTTTTGCAAGTATTATTCTCATTAAAATGAAATTTAAGCTTAGTAAAATACATAAAAGGATTATTATAAAAGTGTTATTCCTACAAAAGTTATCTTTATGCCTAATAAGAGGTGTATGAGATGTGCTAGGATGTGCTAGGATGTGTATGAGATGTGATAGGATGTGATAAGATGCGTATGGGAAGTGATAGGATGTGATAAGATGCGTATGAGATATGATAGGATGTGATAAGATGTGTATGAGATGTGACAGGATGTGATAAGATGCGTATGAGATGTGACAGGATGTGATATATTGCGTATGAGATGTGCTAGGATGTGATAAGATGTGTATGAGATGTGCTAAGATGTGATAAGATGTGTATGAAATGTGATAGGATGTGATAAGATGTGTATGAGATGTGATAGGATGTGATAAGAGGTGTATGAGATGTGATAGGATGTGATAAGATGCATATGGGATGAGCTAGGATGTGATAAGGTGAGTTAGTATGTGATAAGATGTGTATGGGATGAGGTAAGAAGTGTATGTGATGGGATAAGATGTATATGGGTTATGATAGGGCGAGAATGGATGTGCTATAAGATGTGAAGACATATGTGGATATATGAATGGGAATGTAGAAATGGCTGTATGGATAAGGATGTGGATATAGATGTATGAATGTAAATGTGGATATGGATATGCGAATGAGGGTGTGGATGTGGATGTATGAATATGAACGTGGATATGGATGTATGGATGTGGCCGAGGATATGTATGTATGGATGTGGCTGTGGATATGGATGTATAGATGTGGCTGTGGATATGGATGTATGAATATGGATGTGTATGTATGGATGTGGATGTATGAATGTAGATGTGGATGTGGATGTGGATGTATGGATGTGGATGTATGAATGTGGATGTGGATGTATGGATGTGAATGTGGATGTGGATGTGGATATGGATGTATAGGTATGAATGTGGATATGGATATGGATGTATAGATGTGGATGTGGATGTGGATGTATAGATGTGGATGTGGAGTGGATGTATGAATGTGGATGTGGATATGGATATGGATGTATAGATGTGGATGTGGATGTGGATGTATGAATGTGGATGTGGAAATGGATGTATGGATGTGGATGTGGATGTATGGATGTGGATATGGATATGTATGTATGAATGCGGATGTGAAAGTGGAAGTGGATGTATGAATGTGGATGTGAAAATGGATGTATGGATGTGGATGTGGATGTGGAAATGGATGTATGGATGTGGATGTGGATATGGATGTATGAATGTGGATGTGGATGTATGGATGTGGATATGGATATGTATGTATGAATGCGGATGTGGAAGTGGATGTATGGATGTGGGTGTACGAATGTGGATGTGTATGTGAAATAATGAATGCGAATGTGTATGTGAAATGATGTGACGTCGATATGAGTGAATGGATGAGATGTGATGACATGAGAATTGGGATGTGAATAAATGATATGTGATGTGAATGAATATGATGTGATGAGATGGAAAATGATGTGATTGGATGAGAATGAGTACACATATGAATGAAATGTGGAATAAGTAATGTGGACTGATGAGGGATAATGTGGAAAGATGAGAATTCATTATAAAGACTGTATTTGTGAACTGTTTGTAAATGATTGTTTTATGTCAAGAATGCTGGGGAAGCATTTTGACCGTTTTGTGACTAAGGTCGTGGAGACCTAACTGATAAAGTTGAAACAGCTGACGGCGGAAGAGTCAACGGAGGACATCTTGCGTCGCAAGGTCGGCCGAGGTCTTGAGCAGGCTCGGTTCGATTTAAATGGTGAGCTTTCGGTACGGTGGATAAGGGACCAAGGAAGCGGCCTATGAGTGAAGCGCTAGGTGACCTGCGAAGGATCCTAGAGGGTGCTGACCATACGGTGCTTGGGCTCTAGGTCGCTAAAGATACCCACACGTGCCTCGTGGAAGATATTGGAACACGGAGTAAGAGTTGTTTTTTGAAACCGAGTATGGATCTCGTTAATTGACCTTGCTGGTCCTCAACTGATGAGTCCATAGCTCTCTTATATGGATCTGTTGGTTGATCTTGCTGATCTTCAACGAGGATTCCATCTTGAATTTTATAAGCTAGGATTCCATCTTGATTTTGATCTTGCTGATCTTCAACGAGGATTCCATCTTGATTTTTATAAGCTAGGATTCCATCTTGATTTTATTGTTATTTTTATAAGCTAGGATTCCATCTTGATTTTATTTTTATAAGCTAGAAATCCATCTTGATTGACCTTGCTGGTCCTCACAACTGATGAGTCCATAGCTCTCTTATATGGATCTGTTGGTTGATCTTGCTGATCTTCAACAACGAGGATTCCATCTTGATTTTTATAAGCTAGGATTCCATCTTGATTTTATTGTTATCATGGAGAAATTGATTTTTATGTTATGCATAATTGATGAATTAAGAAAAAGAGGATTTCTAGTAATTAAATTTTATGTTAAAAAGAGTAATCCCCATCGTATGAGTATTCTTAAAGTGTTATTTTCATTCTAGGCATAGAAAAATGTATACTAGAAATATATTATTATAAAATTGTGATTTTCATCATAATTGATTTTTATGCATAAGTAGATGCATAAAAGAAAATTTTTTAATATTAAAAGTGTGATTTTCATCATAAATGATTTTATGCATAAATTAGATGCATAAAAGAAATTCTTCAATATTAAAAGAATGATTTTCATCATAAATTATTTGTATGCATAAACATATGCATTAAAAAAAATTCTATTATTAAAAGTTAGATTTTCATCATAAATGGATTTTAAGCACAAATTAGATGCATAAGAGAAATTCTTTTATTCTAAAAGTGTAATTCCTACTAAATTGGATTTATGCATGGAAAGTTGCATCAAGAATTTATTTTAACCCAAAAGTGTTATTCTCATCAATTTTGATTTTATGCATAGAAAGATGCATTAAGAATTTTATTTTTAATTCAAAAGAGATATTCTTATCAATTTTGATTTTATGCATAGAAAGATGCATAAAGAATTTTATTTCTAATTAAAAAGAGATATTCTTATCAATTTTGATTTTATGCTTAGAAAGATGCATAAAGAATTTTATTTTTAATTCAAAAGAGATATTCTTATCAATTTTGAATTTATGCTTAGAAAGATGCATAAAGAATTTTATTTTAATTCAAAAGAGTTATTCTTATCAATTTTGATTTTATGCATAGATAGATGCATAAAAGATTTTTTTTTTCTAAATTTAAAGTGTTAATTTCATTAAGATGGAAATTTATGCATAGAAAGATGTATAAAAGATTTATTTTTACTTCCAAAGTATTATTCTCATTAAAATGGAATTTAAGGATACTAAAATACATAAAAGGATTATTATAAAAGTGTTATTCCTACAAAAGTTATCTTTATCTGTATGAGATGTGATAGGATGTGATAAGATGCGTATGAGATGTGATAGGATGTGATAAGATGCATATGGGATGAGCTAGGATGTGATAAGATGAGTTAGGATGTGATAAGATGTGTATGGGATGAGGTAAGAAGTGTATCTGATGGGATAAGATGTATATGGGTTGTGATAGGGGGAGAATGGATGTGTTGTAAGATGTGAAGGCGTATGTGGATATATGAATGGGAATGTAGAAATGGATGTATGGATAAGGATGTGGATATAGATGTATGAATGTAAATGTGGATCTAGATATGCGAATGAGGATGTGGATGTGGATATATGAATATGAACGTGGATATGGATGTATGGATGTGGTTGAGGATATGTATGTATGGATGTGGCTGTGGATATGGATGTATGTATGGATGTGGCTGTGGATATGGATGTATGTATGGATGTGGCTGTTGATATGGATGTATGAATATGGATGTATATGTATGGATGTGGATGTATGAATGTAGATGTGGATGTGGATGTGGATGTATGGATGTGGATGTATGAATGTGAATGTGGATGTGGATGTGGATGTATGGATGTGAATGTGGATGTGGATATGGATATATAGGTATGAATGTGGATATGGATATGGATGTATAGATGTGGATGTGGATGTGGATGTGGATGTGGATGTGGATGTGGATGCATGAATGTGGATGTAGAAATAGATGTATGGATGTGGATGTGGATATGGATGTGGATGTATGAATGTGGATGTAGAAATAGATGTATGGATGTGGATGTGGATATGGATGTGGATGTATCGATGTGGATGTATGGATGCGGATGTATGGATGTGGATATAGATATGTATGTATGAATGCGGATGTGGAAGTGGATGTGGAAGTGGATGTGAAAATGGATGTATGGATGTGGATGTGGATGTGGATGTGGAAATGGATGTATGGATGTGGATGTGGATATGGATGTATGAATGTGGATGTGGATGTATGGATATGGATATGGATATGTATGTATGAGTGCGGATGTGGAATTGGGGATGTATGGATGTGGATGTACGAATGTGGATGTGTATGTGAAATAATGAATGCGAATGTGTATGTGAAATGATGTGACGTCAATATGAGTGAATGGATGAGATGTGATGACATGAGAATTGGGATGTGAATAAATGATATGTGATGTGATGAGATGGAAACTGATGTGATTGGATGAGAATGAGTACACATATGAATGGAATGTGGAATAAGTAATGTGGACTGATGAGGGATAATGTGGAAAGACGAGAATTCATTATAAAAACTGTATTTGTGAACTGTTTGTAAATGACTGTTTTATGTCAAGAATACTGGGGAAGCATTTTGACCGTCTTGTGATTAAGGTCGTGGAGACCTAACTGATAAAGTTGAAACAGCTCACGGAGAGTCAACGGAGGACATCTCGCGTCGCAAGGTCGGCCGAGGTCTTGAGCAGCCTCGGTTCGATTTAAATGGTGAGCTTCCGGTACGGTGGATAAGGGACCAAGGAAGCGGCCTATGAGTGAAGTGCTAGGTGACCTGCGCGAAGGATCCTAGAGGGTGCTGACCATACGGTGCTCGGGCTCTGGGTCGCCGAAGATACCCACACATGCCTCGTGGAAGAGATTGGCACAAAGAGTAAGAGTTGTTTTCTGAAACCGAGTATGGATCTAGTTGATTGACCTTGTTGGTCCTCAACTGACAAGTCCATAGCTCTCTTATATGGATCTGTTGGTTGATCTTGCTGATCTTCAAAACGAGGATTCCATCTTGATTTTTATAAGCTAGGATTCCATCTTGATTTTTATAAGTGATTAATTGCTGAGTACTATGAGCTAGGAACTATCGAAAAGGCCCCTCAGTGGACAGGTGGTGAGCGTTCTGGTTGCCAATGATGCCATAGATACTCCGATGAAGGAATGATTGGAAATTAAGATTCAACCGGATACTTGGAAGTTTATGATCAATAACACTATGATTTCATTAAATGACTGATTTAAATACAGTTGAATCTGGAAAAAAGGCAATTTCATATTGGGTGTGTAAGTGGTGTGACTGGAGTTAAATTTGCTTGAAAATCCAGCTAGGGGGCCTGGGAACTCTATTCCCTGGTACCTCGGACAAAACCTAACCAAATTCTAAATTGGATCCCATCACCACAATGGCTGGGCGGTTGGCTAACCCATGGGACTGTGGATGGGAGTAGGCTGGACTGATGGATCCGTAAAATGAAACTCAATTTCTATTGTAGTACGCTAGATGAAGTAAATCCGGGATACTAATTGTTCTATGGAAAAAGGAATCAACGGCTGTGCCTCTCGATGGGGAAAGAAGCGTTGATCTCTATGATCCAAGTGCAAGTTTCTTCCTTGATCTGGCCGAGTATCTTTATAGGTGCGGTCGGATCAGTTTGGTCAATAATGATCCAAGTGCAAGTTTCTTCCTTGATCTCTATGATCCAAGTGGAAGTTTCTTCCTTGATCTGGCCGAGTATCTTTATAGGTGCGGTCAGATCAGTTTGGTCAGTAATGATCTTGATGACGTTAGCATAAAATTCTATCCTGAAGAAATCGCCTGTGCTTTTTCCGGGAAAGAGAAGTTTTTAGAGTTCCGTTTTGGAAGAACCGAGGAATTAGTCACCTGTCCGGATATCCGTGGGGGCGAGGCCCCAAGTGTAGGACCCGGCCCCACGCTAGATGTACTACTTCCACTCCTAGCACCCCGAATCTGTTGCGTGGTGGGGGATAGGGATCTTACAGTTGGTATCATAGTAAATTTGGGTAATTATCAAGAAGCACTAAAAGGTTGTAATTGTGTGATAAAATTCATACAATTTGATATTCAAACTGAAATTCGTAAATTGGTAATTGGGTCTTCATATGGAAGTACCACAGTTATATGAAATCCCTGGCTTGCTTGAGGCCTAGACATGATGGTATTTACCTTATAGTTCCAAGAACCATGACTACCCATATATACCGACGAGGGTATAACTGCAACTCTTTACTGGCAATATATACGAGTAAATCTAAGACTTGAAATTATAAGCATTAATGCTACCCAGATGATGAATTCGAATGTGGTTGATATAATTTTTAAATTCTGGTTGTGAACTGATGAGTTGATTTGGATTCTGATTGAACAATGATGATTCCTGAAATTTGGTTGAAATGTATTAAGCTGAAGAAAAACTACAATGAGGATGAATGGGGCAAGTCCCTGTACTAATATTCATAATTGGAATAATGATAGTTACTTCAGCAAATCACTATGAGATTAGTGGATTGTGCTGTCAGATTGCTACTATTAACACTTGAACCGGTGGATCAAGTTAATTGGATGACAAATTCAGGATTTGTCAACTCAAATTTCCGTGAAGGAATGTTCTGAAAGAAAAAATAAAAAAATTCGGTCTAATGGACCATTATTGTGTTAAAAGTATGAATGTTATGATCTGAATGAATCGTTATTCGATGATGAGTTCTATATAAGGGATCTTTATCCCAGGATTCTATTGGGTTGATCAGAATATAAGGAACCCCAGAATCAATTCGATCTTAAGGGGAAGAGTTGTCCTCTTGTTGCGACATGAGGACATCTCGCGTTTTTTAAGTGGGGTAGAATGTAAGATTCCCCCCTTCAGCTTTTTGAGGTGTGCAGGTATAAGAATCTTCCCTTTTGATGTTATAATTATTCCCCTCTCTAAAATAAAAGAAAGATTCTGTTTTATCCTGTTTTGACCAAGAGAGAAAAAATGTCTAGAGAGAGGTAGTTCAAAATTGAGATATTTTTTGGATATAAAAATCCTCCTAGTGTCTAAAATAAATTCCCCTGAAACAAAAATTCAAAAAGAACTTTCCAATGTGCAATTGGAATTAATTAGAAATGGGTATAAAGGACCTTAGCCTAAGGGTCTAGACTTTCAGAAATTTTGGATTATGGTCCAATTAAGGTTCCTATGGGCCAATAAGATCAATCCATGTGTGGGGAGGAGATAAATCCAATTTGTAAAAGAAAAATACCCAAAAATGAGTAAATGCCCACATAAGATGAAGAGTTGACTATGTATAAGGTTTATTAGTAAAAAACTATGAGTATTACTAAAAAAATGAGATATTTTGGGTATAATGATTCCATTTTGACACATGTGTAAGGAAAGGGGATCCCTTCAGGGAGGCGCCTACTTCACATGCTTGAATGAGTTTTAAACTAAAAAATAATGTGATATTTTTATCTCCCCTCTCTCTTGGATCAACAAACCGAACCAAACTAGGTCCAAATCTGGTCCAAATTCAACCAAACTAAAATCTGAAAAATTCTAGAAATGAGTTGGTCTTGATTAGAGCCTCCCTCTCCTATAAATAGAACCTAAGCCTTTGTAAAAAAATAGGAGAATTTTACTATACCAGAACTATGCTGAAATAATGATAATTTTTACTATTCTCTAAAATTCTCTCCAAATTGAAGAAATTGGAGCTTCCCTCTTTCTTCAATCTCCATTGGTGGCTCCATCAGCATACCCAACCAATTGATTGGTTGGGGGCCTCTACCGTGATCAAAGAATCAAGCAATTTGTAAGGTAAAGTGTGAATTTTGATCTTTTTTCATAAATTCTCAATGTTTCAACCCCTCTCAAGCTTGAGAAGCCTAATTGGGATGGTTTTTGAATGCTATTGAAGTTAATTGATGAATGGTAGTGAAGAATTACATAAATTTCCATTTATGCTTAATTTTAATGGTTTTTATGTAATTTCTCTCTTACTCAAAGAATGGTCATTCTCATGACCTATTCTCAACCCAAATGAAGCTTCTCATAAAGCTTTTCCTTAATCCAAGATTAATATATGCTTGTTTAATTGGAGGGGGAGGGCAAATTATTGGTTTTTTTTAATGCTTTTAGTTTATGTATTTCATGAATATGGATAATTCACTCCATTATTGGGTTAATGATCCAATTAGGGATCATTCTAATCATTCCCTTAATGTTAAGCTTTATCCTTTAAAATAATTGAGATTTATCAGTCATAGCAGAGCGGAGCTATGGTAAATTTTTTGTAAAAATTACACATAAAATAATTTCATTCAAAGCATGAAAAGAGGACTTCCTACCATATTCTAGGAATTATCATTCTAGATTAATTGAAAGAATTTCATTGTTATCATGGAGAAATTGATTTTTATGTTATGCATAATTGATGAATTAAGAAAAAGATGATTTCTAGTAATTAAATTTTATGTTAAAAAGAGTAATCCCCATCGTATGAGTATTCTTAAAGGGTTATTTTCATTCTAGGCATAGAAAAATGTATACTAGAAATATATTATTATAAATGTGTGATTTTCATCATAATTGATTTTTATGCATAAGTAGATGCATAAAAGATTTTTTTTATATATTTAAAGTGTGATTTTTAGCATAAATAATTTTATGCATAAATTAGATGCATAAAAGAAATTCTTTTATATCAAAAGAATGATTTTCATCATAAATGATTTGTATGCATAAACATATGCATAAAAGATTTTTTTATTATTAAAAGTTAAATTTTCAGGTAAGAAGTGTATCTGATGGGATAAGATGTATATGGGTTGTGATAGGGCGAGAATGGATGTGTTGTAAGATGTGAAGGCGTGTGTGGATATATGAATGGGAATGTAGAAATGGATGTATGGATAAGGATGTGGATATAGATGTATGAATGTAAATGTGGATCTGGGTATGCGAATGAGGATGTGGATGTGGATGTATGAATATGAACGTGGATATGGATGTATGGATGTGGCCGAGGAAATGGATGTATGGATGTGGCCGAGGATATGGATGTATGGATGTGGCTGTGGATATGGATGTATGGATGTGGTCGTGGATATGGATGTGGATGTATGAATGAAGATGTGGATGTGGATGTGGATGTATGGATGTGGATGTATGAATGTGGATGTGGATGTATGGATGTGGATGTGGATGTGGATGTGGATGTGGATGTGGATGTATGGATGTGAATGTGGATGTGGATATGGATGTATAGGTATGAATGTGGATATGAAAATGGATTTATAGATGTGGATGTGGATGTGGATGTGGATGTATAGATGTGGATGTGGATGTGGATGTATGAATGTGGATGTGGATATGGATATGGATGTATAGATGTGGATGTGGATGTGGATGTATGAATGTGGATGTGGAAATGGATGTATGGATGTGGATATGGATGTGGATGTGGATGTATGGATGTGGATATGGATATGTATGTATGAATGCGGATGTGGAAGTGGATGTATGAATGTGGATGTAAAAATGGATGTATGGATGTGGATGTGCATGTGGAAATAGATGTATGGATGTGGATGTGGATGTGGATATGGATGTATGAATGTGGATGTGGATGTATGGATGTGGATATGGATATATATGAATGCGGATGTGGAAGTGGATGTATGGATGTGGATGTACGAATGTGGATGTGTATGTGAAATAATGAATGCGAATGTGTATGGATGTACGAATGTGGATGTGGAAGTGGATGTATGGATGTGGATGTACGAATGTGGATGTGTATGTGAAATAATGAATGCGAATGTGTATGTGAAATGATGTGACGTCGATATGAGTGAATGGATGAGATGTGATGACATGAGAATTGGGATGTGAATAAATGATATGTGATGTGAATGAATCTGATGTGATGAGATGGAAAATGATGTGATTGGATGAGAATGAGTACACATATGAATGGAATGTGGAATAAGTAATGTGGACTGATGAGGGATAATGTGGAAAGACGAGAATTCATTATAAAAACTGTATTTGTGAACTGTTTGTAAATGACTGTTTTATGTCAAGAATGCTGGGGAAGCATTTTGATCGTCTTGTGATTAAGGTCGTGGAGACCTAACTGATAAAGTTGAAACAGTTGACGACGGAGAGTCAACGGAGGACATCTCGCGTCGCAAGGTCGGCCGAGGTCTTGAGCAACCTCGGTTCGATTTAAATGGTGAGCTTCCGGTACGGTGGATAAGGGACCAAGGAAGCGGCCTATGAGTGAAGCGCTCGGTGACCTACGAAGGATCCTAGAGGGTGTTAACCATACGGTGCTCGTGCTCTGGGTCGCCGAAGATACCCACACGTGCCTCGTGGAAGATATTGGAACAAGGAGTAAGAGTTGTTTTCTGAAACCGAGTATGGATCTCGTTGATTGACCTTGCTGGTCCTCAAGTGATGAGTCCATAGCTCTCTTATATGGATCTGTTGGTTGATCTTGCTGGTCCTCAAGTGATGAGTCCATAGCTCTCTTATATGGATCTGTTGGTTGATCTTGCTGATCTTCAATGAGGATTCCATCTTGATTTTTATAAGCTAGGATTCCATCTTGATTTTTATAATAGGTGATTAATTGCTGGGTACTATGAGCTAGGAACTATCGAAAAGGCCCCTGAGTGGACAGGTGGTGAGCGTTCTGGTTGCCAATGATGCCATAGATACTCCGATGAAGGAATGATTGGAAATTAAGATTCAACCGGATACTTGGAAGTTTATGATCAATAACACTATGATTTCATTAAATGACTGATTTAAATACAGTTGAATCTCGGAAAAAGGCAATTTCATATTGGGTGTGTAAGTGGTGAGACTAGAGTTAAATTTGCTTGAAAATCCGGCCAGGGGGCCTGGAAACTCTTTTCCCTGGTACTCGGGACAAAACCTAACCAAATTCTATATTGGATCTCATCACCACAGTGGTTGGCGGTTGGCTAACCCATGGGACTGGATGGGAGTAGGCTGGACTGATGGATCCGTAAAATGAAACTCAATTTCTATTGTAGTACGCTAGATGAAGTAAATCCCGGATACTAATTGTTCTATGGAAAAAGGAATCAACATCTGTGTCTCTCGATGGGGAAAAAAGTGTTGATCTCTATGATCCAAGTGCAAGTTTCTTCCTTGATGTGGCCGAGTATCTTTATAGGTGCGGTCGGATCAGTTTGGTTAGTAATGATCTTGACTACGTTAGAGTATAATTCTATCCTGGAGAAATCGCCTATGCTTTTTCCGAGCAAGAGAAGTTTTTTCGAGTCCCGTTTTGGAAGAACTGAGGAATTAGTCACCTGTCCGGATATCCGTGGTAGGACTCCCGCCCCGCGCTAGATGTACTACTTCCATTGCTAGCACTCGTGGTGGGGGATAGGGATCTTACAGTTGGTATCATAGTAAATTTGGGTAATTATCAAGAAGCACTAAAAGGTTTTAATTGTGTGATAAAACTCATACAATTTGTTATTAAAACTGAAATTCGTAAATTGGTAATTGGGTCTTCAGATAGAAGTACCGCAGTTATATGGAATCCCTAGCTTGCTTGAGGCCTAGACATGATGGTATTTACCTTATAGTTCCAAGAACCATGACTACTCGTATACACCAAGGGTATAACTGCAGCTCTTTACTGGCAGTATATACGAGTAAATCTAAGACTTGAAATTATAAGCATTAATGCTACTACCCAGATGATGAATTCGAATGTGGTTGGTATGATTTTTAAATTCTAGTTATGAACTGATGAATTGATTTGGATTCTGATTGAAAAATGATGATTCCTGAAATTTGGTTGAAATGTATTAAGCTGAACAAAAACCACAATGAGGGTGAATGGGGCAAGTCCCTGTACTAATATTCATAACTGGAATAATGATAGTGACTTCAACAAATCACTATGAGATTAGTGGATTGTGCTGTCAGATTGCTACTATTAACACTTGAACCGGTGGATCAAGTTAATTGGATGACAAATTCAGGATTTGTCGACTGAAGATTTTGTGGAAGAATGTTCAGAAAGAAAAAATAAATAAATTCGGTCTAATGGACCATTATTGTGTTAAAAGTATGAATGTTATGATCTGAATGCATCGTTATCTGATGATGAGTTCTATATAAGGGATCTTTATCCCACGATTCTGTTGGGTTGATCAGAATATAAGGAACCCCAGAATCAATTCGATCTTAAGGGGAAGAGTTGTCCTCTTGTTGCGACATGAGGACATCTCGCGTTTTTGAAGTGGGGTAGAATGTAAGATTCCTCCCTCCAGCTTTTTGAGGTGTGCAGGTGTAAGAATCTCCCCTTTTGATCTTATAATTATTCCCCTCTCTAAAATAAAAGAAAGATTCTGTTTTACCCTGTTTTGACTGGACCTTCACTCTTTCTTCAATCTCCATTGGTGGCTCCATTAGCATACCCAACCAATTGATTGGTTGGGGGCCTCTACCGTGATCAAAGAATCAAGCAATTTGTAAGGTAAAGTGTGAATTTTGATCTTTTTCCATAAATTCTCAATGTTTCTCTCTCTTCTCAACCCCTCTCAAGCTTGAGAAGCTTAATTGGAATGGTTTTTGAATGCTATTGAAGTTAATTGATGAATGGTAGTGAAGAATTACATAAATTTCCATTTATGCTTAATTTTAATGGTTTTTATGTAATTTCTCTCTTACTGAAAGAATGGTCATTCTAATGACCTATTCTCAACCCAAATGAAGCTTCTCATAAAGCTTTTCCTTAATCTAAGATTAATCTATGCTTGTTTAATTGGAGGGCAAATTAATGGTTTTTTTATGCTTTTAGTTTATGTATTTCATGAATATGGTTGATTCAATCCATTATTGAATTAATGATCCAATTAGGGATCATTCTAATCATTCCCTTAATGTTAAGCTTTATCCTCTAAAATAATTGAGATTTATCAGTCACTCATAGCAGCGGAGCTATGGTAAAATTGCTGTAGAAATTACACATAAAACAATTTCATTCAAAGCATGAAAAGAGGACGTCCTACCATATTCTAGGAATTATCATTCTAGATTAATTCAAAGAATTTCATTGTTATTATGGAGAAATTGATTTTTATGTTATGCATAATTGATGAATTAAGAAAAAGAGGATTCTAGTAATTAAGTTTTATGTTAAAAAGAGTAATCCCCATCGTATGAGTATTCTTAAAGGGTTATTTTCATTCTAGGCATAGAAAAATGTATACTAGAAATATATTATTATAAAAGTGTGATTTTAATCATAATTGATTTTTATGCATAAATAGATGCATAAAAGAACTTTTTTATATATATTAAAAGTGTGATTTTCATCATAAATGATTTTATGCATAAATTAGATACATAAAAGTCAAAAGAGATATTCTTATCAATTTTGATTTTATGCTTAGAAAGATGCATAAAGAATTTTATTTTAATTCAAAAGAGTTATTCTTATCAATTTTGATTTTATGCATAGATAGATGCATAAAAGATTTATTTTTTTCCTAAAAGTGTTAATTTCATTAAGATCAAAATTTATGCATAGAAAGACGTATAAAAGATTTATTTTTATTTCAAAAGTATTATTCTCATTAAAATGAAATTTAAGCATAGTAAAATACATAAAAGGATTATTATAAAAGTGTTATTCCTACAAAAGTTGTCTTTATGCCTCTAATAAGAGGTTTATGAGATCTGCTAGGATGTGATAAGATGTGTATGACATGTGATAGGATATTTTAAAATGTGTATCAAATGTGATAGGATGTGATAAGATGTGTATTAGATGTGATAGGATGTGATAAGATGCGTATGGAAAGTGATAGGATATGATAAGATGTGATAGGATGTGATAAGAGGTGTATGAGATGTGATAGGATGTGATAAGATGCGTATGAGATGTGATAGGATGCGATAAGATGTGTATGAGATGTGATAGGATGTGATAAGATGCGTATGAGATGTGATAAGATGCGTATGAGATGTGCTAGGATTTGATCAGATGTGTATGAGATGTGATAGGATGTGATAAGAGAAGTATGAGATGTGATAGGATGTGATAAGATGCATATGGGATGAGTTAGGATGTGATAAGATGAGTTAGAATGTGATAGATGAGGTAAGAAGTGTATCTGATGGGATAAGATGTATATGGGTTGTGATAGGGCGAGAATGGATGTGTTGTAAGATGTGAAGGCGTATGTGGATATATGAATGGGAATGTAGAAATGGATGTATGGATAAGGATGTGGATATAGATGTATGAATGTAAATGTGGATCTGGATATGCGAATGAGGATCTGGATGTGGATGTATGAATACGAACGTGGATATGGATGTATAGATGTGGCCGAGGATATGGATGTATGAATATGGATGTGTGGATGTGGCCGTGGATATGGATGTATGGATGTGGCCGTGGATATGGATGTATGAATATGGATGTGTATGTATGGATGTGGATGTATGAATGCAGATGTGGATGTATGAATGCAGATGTGGATGTGGATGTGGATGTATGGATGTGGATGTATGAATGTGGATGTGGATGTATGAATGTGGATGTAGATATGGATATGGATGATCGATGTGGATATGGATATGGATGTATAGATGTGGATGTGGATGTGGATGTGGATGTATGAATGTGGATGTGGAAATGGATGTATGGATGTGGATGTGGATATGGATGTGGATGTGGATGTATGGATGTGGATATGGATATGTATGTATGAATGCGGATGTGGAAGTGGATGTATGAATGTGGATGTGAAAATGGATGTATGGATGTGGATGTGGATGTGGAAATAGATGTATGGATGTGGATGTGGATGTGGATATGGATGTATGAATGTGGATGTGGATATGGATATGTATGTATGAATGCAGATGTGGAAGTGGATGTATGGATTAAATGATATGTGATGTGAATGAATCTGATGTGATAAGATGGAAAATGATGTGATTGGATGAGAATGAGTACACATATGAATGGAATGTGGATTAAGTAATGTGGACTGATTAGGGATAATGTGGAAAGACGAGAATTCATTATAAAAACTGTATTTGTGAACTGTTTGTAAATGACTATTTTATGTCAAGAATGCTGGGGAAGCATTTTGACCGTCTTGTGATTAAGGTCGTGGAGACCTAACTGAGAAAGTTGAAACAGCTGACGAGACGAAGAGTCAAAACGGAGGACATCTCGCGTTGCAAGGTCGGCCGAGGTCTTGAGCAGCCTCGGTTCGATTTAAATGGTGAGCTTCCGGTACGGTGGATAAGGGACCAAGGAAGCGGCCTATGAGTGAAGCGCTCGCTGACCTACGAAGGATCCTAGAGGGTGTTGACCATACGGTGCTCGGGCTCTGGGTCGCCGAAGATACCCACACGTGCCTCGTGGAAGATATTGGAACAAGGAGTAAGAGTTGTTTTCTTCAACAGAGTATGGATCTCGTTGATTCACCTTGATGGTCCTCAACTGATGAGTCCATAGCTCTCTTATATGGATCTGTTGTGGTTGATCTTGCTGATCTTCAACGAGGATTCCATCTTGATTTTTATAAGCTAGGATTCCATCTTGATTTTTATAAGTGATTAATTGCGCGGGTACTATGAGCTAGGAACTATCGAAAAGGCCCCTGAGTGGACAGGTGGTGAGCGTTCTGGTTGCCAATGATGCCATAGATTCTCCGATGAAGGAATGATTGGAAATTAAGATTCAACCGGAAACTTGGAAGTTTATGATCAATAACACTATGATTTCATTAAATGACTGATTTAAATACAGTTGAATCTGGGAAAAAGGCAATTTCATATTGGGTGTGTAAGTGGTGTGAGTGGAGTTAAATTTGCTTGAAAATCCGGCTAGGGGGCTTGGAAACTCGTTTCCCTGGTACTCGGGACAAAACCTAACCAAATTCTAAATTGGATCCCATCACCACAGTGGTTGGGCGGTTGGCTAGCCCATGGGACTGGATGGGAGTAGGCTGGACTGATGGATCCGTAAAATGAAACTGAATTTCTATTGTAGTACGCTAGATGAAGTAAATCCCGGATACTAATTGTTCTATGGAAAAAGGAATCAACAATTGTGCCTCTCGATGGGAAAAAAAGCGTTGATCTCTATGATCCAAGTGCAAGTTTCTTCCTTGATCTAGCCGAGTATCTTTATAGGTGCGGTCGGATCAGTTTAGTCAGTAATGATTTTGACTACGTTAGAGTAAAATTCTATCCTGGAGAAATCGCCTGTGCTTTTTCCGGGCAAGAGAAGTTTTTTCGAGTCCCGTTTTGGAAGAACCGAGGAATTAGTCACCTGTCCGGATATCCGTGGGCGAGGCCCCGAGTGTAGGACTCTACCCCGCGCTAGATGTACTACTTCCACTGCTAACACCCCGAATCTGTTGCGTGGTGGGGGATAGGGATCTTACAGTTGGTATCATAGTAAATTTGGATAATTATCAAGAAGTACTAAAAGGTTTTAATTGTGTGATAAAATTCATACAATTTGATATTCAAATAGAAATTCGTAAATTGGTAATTGGGTCTTCAGATGGAAGTACCGCAGTTATATGGAATCCCTGGCTTGCTTGAGGCCTAGACATGATGGTATTTACCTTATAGTTCCAAGAACCATGACTACCCGTATACACCGAGGGTATAAGTGCAGCTCTTTACTGGCAGTATATACGAGTAAATCTAAGACTTGAAATTATAAGCATTAATGCTACCTAGATGATGAATTCATATGTGGTTGATATGATTTTTAAATTCTGGTTGTGAACTGATGAGTTGACTTGGCTTTTGATTGAAAAATGATGATTCCTGAAATTTGGTTGAAATGTATTAAGTTGAACAAAAACCACAATGAGGATGAATGGGGCAAGTCCCTGTACTAATATTCATAACTGGAATAATGATAGTGACTTCAGCAAATCACTATGAGATTAGTAGATTGTGCTGTCAGATTGCTACTATTAACACTTGAACCAGTGGATCAAGTTAATTGGATGACAAATTCAGGATTTGTCGACTGAAATTTTTGTGGAGGAATGTTCAGAAAGAAAAAATAAATAAATTCGATCTAATGGACCATTATTGTGTTAAAAGTATGAATGTTATGATCTGAATGCATCGTTATCCGATGATGAGTTCTATATAAGGGATCTTTATCCCACGATTCTGTTGGGTTGATCAGAATATAAGGAACCCCAGAATCAATTCGATCTTAAGGGGAAGAATTGTCCTCTAGTTGCGACATGAGGACATCTCGCGTTTTTTAAGTGGGGTAGAATGTAAGATTCCTCCTTCCAGCTTTTTGAGGTGTGCAGGTGAAAGAATCTCCCCTTTTGATCTTATAATTATTCCCCTCTCTAAAAAAAAAGAAAGTTTCTGTTTTACCCTGTTTTGACCTAGAGAAAGAAAATGTCTAGAGAGAGGTAGTCCAAAATTGAGATATTTTTGGATATAAAAATCCTCCTAGTGTCTAAAATGAATTCCCCTGAAACAGAATTTCAAAAAGAACTTTCCAATGTATAATTGGAATTAATTAGAAATGGGTATAAAGGACCTTAGCCTAAGGGTCTAGATTTTTAAAATTTTTTGGATTATGGTCCAATTAAGATTCCTATGGGCCAATAAGATCAATCCATGTGTGGGGAGGAGATAAATCCAATTTATAAGAGAAAAATACCCAAAAATGAGTAAATGCCCACATAAGATGAAGAGTTGACTATGTATAAGGTTTATTAGTAAAAGACTATGAGTATTACTAAAAAAATGAGATATTTTGGGTATAATGATTCCATTTTGACACATGTATCTCCCCTCTCTCGTGGATCAACAAACCGAATCAAAACCGAACCAAACTAGGTCCAAATTCAACCAAATTGAAATCTGAAAAATTCTAGAAATGAGTTGGTCTTGGTTAGAGCCTCCCTCTCCTATAAATAGAACCTAAGCCTTTGTAAAAAAATAGGAGAATTTTACTATACCAGAACTATGCCGAAATAATGATAATTTTTACTATTCTCTAAAATTGTCTCCAAATTGAAGAAATTGGAGCTTCCCTCTTTCTTCAATCTCCGTTTTTGGTGGCTCCATCAGCATACCCAACCAATTGATTGGTTGGGGGCCTCTACCGTGATCAAAGAATCAAGCAATTTGTAAGGTAAAGTGTGAATTTTGATCTTTTTCCATAAATTCTCAATGTTTCTCTCTTCTCAACCCCTCTCAAGCTTGAGAAGCTTAATTGGAATGGTTTTTGAATGCTATTGAAGTTAATTGATGAATGGTAGTGAAGAATTACATAAATTTCCATTTATGCTTAATTTTAATGGTTTTTATGTAATTTCTCTCTTACTCAAAGAATGGTAACATTTCTTTATTAATGAAGATGGGCATGTTAGAGGGTCCAGTATTTTAGAACTCTACCCTAAAAGCATTCTTTAAGGCAGCGTAAGTGGTCTTATAAGGAGGATGTAGGGTTCGGAATCATCGTCCTATTGCTCCATCTAAGTAGGCTTGTTCACTGACACCTCTCCCTCACGCATTTGCTCAAAGACCTTTAAATGATGCAAAGAGTCATGTGTATCGTCGTACTTTTTCAAGAGTATTTGAACTTGTTGGGCCTTGGATCAAAATGTTTCGTGAGGTTCTCTAGGAACAACATGTGTTATTTCCACCCTTAACCCTGTTTCCATAGCCAACATCTCTGTAGGTATCATGACTAGCCCTAGAGGAGCCATTAAAGGTCATTGTGGAACTACAGGTGTTGATACTCTTAAATGTATGAATGGCATACCAAGTGGTGGTCTTGGTTGAGGCATGACAACCGTCCTTAGTGAAGGGACAACCATACTACTTGGTGGCATAAATGGCGGTATTGTAGGTCTCTCTTGAGTTCAAGCTGAGGGTGATACTCTCAAATCTTTGGTCCTTATGAATGGGATATTGATATAATGGAGCCTTAGTTATGTTTCTCAAGAAGGACAAAGACATATGAGGTAGTCCCAAACTAGATGCAATGGCCGTATGGTGTGGTAATATAGTGTGAATAGTTGGAACTTCCACATGAGAGTAATCTTTGACCAAGGGTGGATAGCTTGAGGCAATAGAATCAAGCTTTTCCAATAGAGCTTTCTCAAAAGGTCTATGGTTGGCAACCTACGCATCTCGCAACACCGAAGGTGATCCTCTTTCTAAGTGAGCATTTGTGTTGTCAAACGAGGATTCTCCTATGAGAATATTAGGGTAGTAGATGTTCCCAAATGATTCCATATACATTCTACACCCTTCCTTGTTTGTGAATCTTGAAACCTTAGGGTTTAAAGGTTTAATTATGTTTTCTTGGTTTACCCCTTCAAGTTGCATGATCTCATAGATCGTATGATGGCTAGCAACATATTCTACTTCATGTGTGATTTGATTGATCATCTTTTAACGATGCCAATATGCTCACACAAAACCAGAAGTCCAAAGACAAAGAACTCACACCTTGGAGGCAACACATAGGAGGTCGGGAGCCATGGCTGTGAAGAGACCCACGTGAAGCTAGGTAGGATCTTGTCAGATGCTAGTTGTTATGTCAGTGTGAAGTAAATGAGAAAATTGAATGCACAAGCATAACACCACCAAAGATTCCAATGCAGTAAGACAAAGTTCCAACCACCATAAGAAGCTAATGCATATGCAAACCTACCACTCTAATCAATTAAAACTCCCTGCCAGTTGGGTGGGTGGGTGCGTGAGTCTCATCTACTCCCACCCCCAATTCTGGCACAAGTTTAATAACTGATCTCTCTCCTCACCAACTAGCCACTCAACACTATCAATCTTGAATGCACAAGGAGAAAAATCAAATTTCAACATTGACCCCCACTTGCACAAGCTAAGCAACTCACTTTACCACAGGTGGCCACACATTGCTAAGAGATACAGAGCCACCTGCACAATGGTCTTACCTAACGCACACACTGCTGAGAGATAGAGAGCCACTTGCACAGTGATCTTACCTAACGCAACGCACTCTCTGAGAGATCAATCAAGCCATTAACTCAATTTCCACACTAATTCCATATTCACACAATCTTTTTTTCCAAATTAGCAAATCACTTGAGTGATGGATTAAGAGATGATTAAATATAGGATTAGCCTTTGAAATTCAGAAGAATCAACCCTAATCATTTGTGTGCTCCACCTAATGAAAGATTGTTATTGAGTTAAGACTCATTAATGATCTTATGTGCATGCAGTGTGCACACCATTAAGAAAGGAGATCAGTAGTAGAAAGAGATTCTTTAGAGCATCGTCGGACAAGAAAATTAGATTGACAGAGAGAGAGAGAGAGAGAGAAAAAACCTTAGTTTTTTTTGCTTGCTCCCTTTCCTTTTCATTGTGCCCAATGGGCCTAGGCGCCTTTCTTTTGTGCCTTCATTTCCCACTAGCGTGTGCGCCTCTCTTTTCTATGCACTGTTGTGCAAAGGTCTCAACGGCCCACGTACTGCTCACCTTTCAAGCCAACCAGCCCACAATCACGCCGCCTTGGTGCCTTGCCATGTGCTAGGCCCAGCCCTTACCTTGATGTGCGCCACCCGAGCGCTCACCTTGTTGTGTGCTTTCCGTAGCCTTACTTGGCCTTCACATGCAACCCCTCTTGCTTCACTTCGTGCGTCTTGCTTCACTCCTTGCGCCTTATGCTAAGCCTGGCTGCCGGTGCCCCACGTAGCCACTTGCTTTTGTCTTGGCCTGGTTCAAAGGTTAGGTTGCGGCAAAGCGATCTGGATGGAGAGAATTCTCGTGGGAGTCACCATCTTCGTCAAAGCAACAAGGTAAGAAAATACGCACACAGGAACGTGCCTAGAGATTCTAGGGGGGGTTATAAAAGAAACACAAATAAGCCCTGGCGAAAATTTGAACACAAAGAAAGAAAGAGAAACCCTAGCAGAGTAAAAAGGGGGAAGAAGGGAGTGTTAAACCGGCGTGCTTAAAACAAAAAAGAGACCATTGTGGTGAGAGCGCTTGGAAGCTTGCGATGGATGGATATGGCTGTGAACACGCCTGGCCTATGGCCTAGCTACCAGCGCTTCTTGCTTCAACGCCTTGCACTAGCTCGTAAAAGGCCTTCGCTTTTTTCATTTCGCTTCCGGCGGCTGTGCCTTGTGCTCCATGCCCTTGCTTCGCTTGGTGGCACTCCTGGCCAACCGCTTCTCTCACCTGCCCTACAACGTTGCTATTTTTGGTTTTCTTTTTTGCTTTTTCTTTATGAAAGAAAACCACTATCTAATCCTACTCTCACTAACCTATAGTAATTATTAAAATTAACTAATCTACTAGTAATGCTAACTCATTATTACCTAAACTAATACTAATTCTAACTATCAATAATAACATTAACTAAAACCCTTACTAATTCGTCAATATTAACTAGATGTCAGCTAAACTAACCCTAAAACTTAATACTAATATTAATTATTTTTTAAACACTAATAACTAACTACTAATCCTATTGACACTAACACTAATTACTAACCCTATTCACTAATACCAAAGTTAATCTTAAAGCTAGCACTAGTTTCTGACACTAATTAATATGCAAAAAGAAAAAACCCTAAAATAAAATACCAATAAACAACAGAAAATCACACAAACTTTATCCTAACTTTGTTCTACCACAAATCAAATCCAACCACAAAACTAAACTAACCCTTTCAACAACCAAACAAAACTCCCTTCACCGGATCTTTCACCAAATGTAGCAGCCAGCATCGGATCTTTCGCCAAATGGAAACAAAGAAAGAAAAGCCTATCCAAGAGTCTAAACAAGCACTAAGGCACCAATGGAAAGCTCGAATGCACCACACTCACTAACACAAAGCTAACCAAGTGAGAAGTACCCACCTTTCGGCATGTTATGGGGAACTTAGTAGCTTACTTGCCATCTTATGGAAGAGGTAATTGCATGAATGCAAGCTAGCACTTGAGAAGACCCACCTCTCAATGTCACCACAAAGTGGGATAAGGCTAGAAAGCCTATATCATTGTATGGTTTATTTGTGATATGCAAGAGATCAAGTGTTGAGTGTGCAATCTCTCTCTCTCTCTCTCTCTCTGATGGTGTTCTTAGTGTGGTTTAATCCACCTTAATTATGTTGCTTAATCTATGTCTATCACGATGATCAATCCCATTTTAGGATTGTTAACATGGTATCAGTAGAGCTTGGGTGGGCTCTTGGTCATGGTGGTGATTATTTATGTATAGATCTCTTGGTTATGAGTTCTTTGATTAAGCATTATTTTTCGGTTATAAGAAAAAAAAATATGCACACTCATATTATCATTTGGATTTGCATTTGTGAGGATTTGAGAGAGATTTGGAGCTGCAATTCTCAAGTTTGAGAGGAGATTTGCAACAATGAGGTTGCATATAAAAGGTGCCCCCAAGATCTGCAAATGGGATTTTTGCAACATGGGAAACCTTCTCATCATCAAAGAAGCTGAAAATGGAGATTTCAGCAAGTGTGAAGACTATGGAGTCTTCGGTGTCATCAAGTAGAAGCTGCCAAGGAGATTTGTGAAGGTATTTTGGTGTTTTTGCCTCTAATTTGGTATTTGAGCATGGAAGAATGCTCTTATTTGAGAAGGGTTGCTGATTTGTGGGATGAGAAGATCCCACGGTTCTTTGCATTTGGGCAAAGAGTGTAAGAGGTACAAGCTTGTCAACTTGGTGGCAAGCTATAATGGGCTAATTTGCAGCTCAATTTGGAGCATGTCGAAAGGGCATGGCTCATGGAATTGCTCATGGAAGAAGGGAAATAGAGGTGGAAGCAAGTTGGCTTTCACAAGATTATGCACCTTGGGTTTCTTGTAGGAAATCCATGAAGAAGAAGTAGCCTTGAAGATGGTATATGCAAGAGAAGCATGCACATAATGGAGCTCAAGTGAGAGCTCGTGGAGAAGACCATGAAGATGGTTCTTTTAAGAGGCACAAAGAAGATGGCATGATTACAACATGCAGGTGCTGCATATGAAGCTTTGGAAGCTCCACAATGCCGTGAGGCTATGTACAATGTTCACACCACAAGTGTGGTCAAAACTACCCACAGGAACCAAAACTTTTGTGTGTCCAACAATTCACCAACAAAGCTAGTGTTTCATAGTTGGGAAGATGAAGGGAAAAGTCTAATATCAGATGATACTTGACATTCTCAATCAAAGAAGTTAGAAGAACTTTCCAAAGGAGGTAAAAAGAGGTCTCCCCTTCTGCACTGAGAGAGAGAGAGAGAGAGAGAGAGAGAGAGAGAGGAGGTGGTCTCCCCGTCTCGCAGGGGCATTCTCTCTGCCCTTTCATGATGTATGTCATCAAGCGAGATGGGCGCTAGGAGTTTGTCCACTTCGACAAGATCACCACCCGCCTCAAGAAGCTCAGCTCTACAGCCTACGCTTGTTGCTCAGAAGGTCTGCGCAGGTGTCTACAAGGGCGTCTACTGTGACACTGTGCTTGTCGCTTAGAAGGTTTGCGCAGGTGTCTACAAGGGAATCACCACTAGCCAGCAGCTCGATGAGCTCGTTGCCAAAACGGCTGCTGCCCTAACGGCCAACCACCCCGACTATGCCCTATTCGTAGAGCCAAAATTGTAGTCTCCAACCTGCACAAAAATACCAAGAAATCATTCTCGTCATACTGTGCACAATGGTGAAGATAGTGGGTGGATAAGGGCCACCCACCACAGCCCGTGATGAGAAGAGAGATTGCAATGAAGTGAAATGAGATAAGGTTTGGCACCGGCAACGAGTAAATTTTTTTCAGGTGGTGCATGTGTACATCCTTTAGTGACTTTACACTACTTGTGCATGCTCGGAGCTTCTTGTAGATGATTCATGTCCACGTTTGACTAATGCACACTTCCACTAAGCTTATCATACACGTAGATGCACATCGTTGATGCATGTCCCTGGTCCGTGCTGACCTCGAGTTCAAGTTAACAATTATTTTGAGTTTTGTGTTTTGTTTTTCAAGCTGATCTTCCTCCTCTTCTTCCTCATTCTCTCCCTTGAAAGATGGTTAGTTTTTTTAAGTTTTACCAAAAAAAAAGTTTCGCATAAGCTATTGTTATCGTGTTTATTTTGGTTTGTTTTTTGTTTCTAGGTTATATTTGTTGAAGACAAGAAGCAAGCAAGCTCGCCACAAGAAAACAAGCTCTCTATGGTTAAGCCTTAAACACACCATATTTTCGTATGATCCACCACTACATAAGCCTTAAATTAATATCCCCGGGTGCTATGGGAAAAATTACTTTATTTATTCTATGCACTATTGGTTTTATGCTCTATTCATGTATAAAGTGCTCTATGCATTGTTGTTGAGAGAGGGAGAGAGACGAGACAAGAGACACCACATACGCTCCACAAGAATGAATCATATTAGTCATAAGTCACATATATATAGGCAAGACCTAGAGTGAGTTAGGGCTAGCTATATATAGCTCCAACACCCCCACTCAAATAAAGGTCTCCAGCTGCGAGTAAAAAAAACCCTTGGGAGCATAAGGGAAAAACCCGAGCTCCTACATATAAATGTACAATGCCACCTTAAAGTCCATGTGCAATGTGCTTCTATATACAAAGTACAAAGAATAAATGTGCATGATGTGAAGTAATGTGTGAAGTGTCCTAAAGTCTATAGGCTATGTACAAGTCTAGACAAAATTGACATGACGTGAGATGTACTAATCTCCAAAAACAGATGCCGCCGCAACTCCAAGTTTTGATCGCAAAAGTGTAAACCGAGCCTCATGGAGTCCTTTGGTGAGAATGTCTACAATCATTTGATCAGTTGGACAATGTTCTACCAGTATTGCTCCTTTCCTTACTTCATGTCGAACATAGTGATAATGAACTGCAATATGCTTGGACTTGCTATGTTGAACGTAGTCCTTGGCTAGACTAATAGCACTTTGGTTGTCACATCTAAGAGGAGTGCTTGAGGAAGGAGAATGACCAATATCAACAAGCAATTGTCGAAGCCAAACCAATTCACGAGCTACTAAAGATGCAGCTACTACATATTCAAACTCTGTAGTAGAAACTGCAATACAGCGTTATTTCTTGCTAGCCCAAGATACCAAACAGCCATTGATAAAGAAGCAATTACCACTGGTGGATCGCATGGGCAAGTTAGAGCTTGCCCAATTAGCATCTGAATAACCCAAAAGATTAAGAGAAGTTGATGAAGATATGTCTTCTTGACGGCGATATACAAGTCCGAAATCTGTAGTGCCCTTCAAGTACTTCAAAACACGTTTAGCTTGAGACCAATGTCTTGTAGATGGAGAGGACAAGTATTGTGCTAACAGATTTGTTGCAAACAGAATATCAAGACGAGTTCTCATGCCCGACAACCAACAAGATTAGCATAGGGTTGATTTAAAGCTAATGATTCAACCTCAATATTTTAAGAAGTACTCCTAGTAGAGCTTGCAAGACAAGGAGTGTTTGCCGAATGTGCAGTAACCAATCCAAACTTTTGAACAATATCTTGGATAAACTTTGTTTAACGAAGAAGCAAAATACCATTGTGACGATACCTTTGAACTTGAATACCAAGGCATGAATGGATGTCGCCAAGATCCACCATATCAAAGGCTAAGGATAAAAACTTTTTTACTTGTTGCTTGAAAGATAGATTATTAGACACAAGTATAGTGTCATCAACATAAAGGGGGCCAATATCACAAAACAGTTATCCACATTGCGCTTCATATAAATATTTGGATCAGAGAAGCAAGAAACAAACCCCTCAGATGTGCAAAATTGATCAATCTTGATGTACCATGATCGTGAAGCTTGTTTTAGTCCATACAAAGCACGGTGGAGTTAGCATACAAGATGTTCCTTTCCGGGAATTGTAAATTCTTCAGGTTGCTCCATATTTATTTCCTCCTTTAAGTCTCCATTAAGAAAAGCCATCTTAACATCCATTTGATATATTTTCAAATCCAACTGAGTTGCAAAAGCTAGTAGTACTCGAATGCTTGTACTACGAACTACGGGTGAAAAAGTGTCATGATAGTCAATCCCTGCAATTTGTGAGTATCCCTTTGCAACTAAACGAGCTTTGAATTTATCATCAAAGGATCTATCTGCCTTTGTTTTAGTCTTGTAAACCCAATTACATTTGATAGGAGTACGATCAGAAGGTAGATTGGTAAGAACCCATGTACCTTTTGAGATCAAAGACTCATATTCAGCTTCCATGGCTTCCTTCCATTGTTCCTTTTGTGGAGAGGACATGGCTTCTGCATAAGTTGAAGGATCTTCACAAATAGCTAATACGTGATTAAAGGTTTCAAGATCATCATCATATACATGATTTGCACCGTGCTCAAGTAGGAGATCAACATAGATATCAAGATCTGTAGCAGTCTCCTTTGAAACCGTAGGATGAACATCAATAGACTTGTCTCCAATATCCATCAAAAGAGTGTTGTCATCATGCAAATAATTGTCCAAAAGTAGAAAAGGAAAAGAAGTGAGTAATGTTTTTGTATCATCAGTATATGGACCACGAATCTCCCACCAAGTGCTCATTGAATATAGCATCTCGACTAACAATTTCCTTTTGAGAACTTGGATCGTAAAACTTGTAACCCTTTGAGTTGTGTGAATAACCAATAAAAATAACCTTCCAACCTGAAGGTTCTAGCTTGAGTCGTGTCTCCTTTAAAACATGAATATAAGCAATACACCCAAAGACTTTGAAATGTGCAACAGAAGGAGTTTGGCCTGTCCAAGCTATGATTGGAATCTTACCAAAGGTGCAGTAGTTGGAAGATGATTTTGAACAAAAACGGCTGTCAATACTGCTTCTACCCAAAAAGAGTGAGATAATCCAGAATTAATAAGCATGCATCTGATTGCATTCAAAATTGTATTCTGTTGGGGAGAATATGGAATGGTATACTCATGGTGGATGCCGCAGTTGATGCAATGATCATGACATAAGTTGGAAATATATTCACCACCATTATCACTTCGAAGAATTTTAACTCTTCAACCAGTGTGATTCTCCACAGATATTTGGTACCTCTTAAATGTGTCCAATGCTTTTGATTTATGTTGTAGCAAAAAGACATTTGTATACCGTGAATAGTCAATAAAAGTAATGAAGTAACAGTAGCAAGACTTGGATGGAGGAAAGGGTCCACATTTGTAGACATTGGAAATGGCTTACGATGATGTTTGCCTAGAGCACAATATTCACATATCCCCATATGCGGGTGAGATTTGAGGTCCATACCTCTCACAAGATCATTGACGATGAATATCTAGAAGCTTTGAGAAATTTGAGTAAGTAAACCGATGATGCCATAGCTTACAATCCAGATCTCCTAAAGCTGTAACAACATTTGCAACGTCCTCATTCAATGAAAGTTCAAAGAGATTACCATGTCAAGGAGCAACCGCAATAGCGGTGCCATCCTTTTCGATGCGACACTTTGTATTATCAAATCCAACAAATAGACCAAGATCTACAAGCCGCGCAACAAAAAGTAAGTTTCTTTGTAAATCAGGAACATATAAAACTCCTCGCAATATTTTGGTTGAGGAAGAGGTTCCCAAATACAAGTCGCCAATACCCATTACTTGGCAAGTTGTATTATCAACAAGATAAACCACTTTCTTGATAGGAATTGGATGATAATTGTGTAACCATTGCAATTGATATGTCATGTTGCCAGTAGCACCAGAATCAACAATAAAGAGAGAACTATCACAAACATGTAGTACCTTTTCTGGAGAGACATTATAATGAACCAAATTAGCCTCTTGATGAACATTGTCTTCATCATGAGGATTTTGTTGAGTAGCATAAGCTTGATTTTGAGCTTCATCATAACTCCCACAATATTCACAGGTTGCAGAAGAGGAAGAACCCCTTGATAAACGAGGTTGCTTATTTATAATACCGTGTTCCTCATCGTACTCTCGTGCCCAACATTCAGATACCAAGTGACCAGTTTTGTCACAATAAGAACAACGCTTTTGAGGAAATCTCAAACAAGAAGAATTACCTCCTCCATGAGATGTAAATTGGGAGGAGGAAGAAGGGCATTGCTAAAATGGACGTCTCCAGAGAGCAAAGGGTGTCTCTGATTCTGTGTACTCTTGGGCAATCATGACTGTTTCATGAGTTACCAACGTCTGACGATCATGACGTTAAGAATATTCAATCAAAGAAATACATGTATGCTCAAAGTCAATTCCATCCTTGTTAGATAATATAGTGAAAATATTATCATACAAAGGATCCTTCACTGTATCAAGAAGGTGTGTAACCAATTGAGTTTGAGGAATAGGATCCCCTACACAGCAGAAAGTTGATTCATAATACCTCTGAATGATTCAATGTGACTAGACATGGATGTACCTGCTGCCTTGAATTGAAGCTTGCCCAGAAGATTACGAAGATAGAGAATCTCTGTAACATTTTTCTTCTCAAACATAGTGATTAGATAGTCCCATATAGCATATGACGTGGATAACGGATAAACATCTAGCATGAGTGAATCGTTAAGGGCAGAAAGTATATACCGACGAGCAGCCTTATCATCACGAGACGAATCCAGTGTGCATGATCAATTTTCCACTGTTCAAAAATAGGACCTTTGGTAATAATAACATCATTCTAAAGTGGATCAATAGGTGGAGGAGGGCATACAAGAATACCAAGAACAATATCTGCCAGTTCGTCTCCTTCCAAAATTAATAGCATCTTGTATTTCCAACCAAGAAATCCTTGGCCTTGGAACATAACACTGCCCAGAAGGAAATCCGTTTACAAGTATGGTGTTTGCCATGTCGGGTTGTGAGAACACGTACAAGATAAGATCGCAGAACTTGCAGACCATGTACAAGATATGAGAAACGTAGCCAAAAATAGACATGCACCAGACGACGAGAATAAAGTGATCGTGTAAAGAATAGAACATGAACCAAAATTGGAACTCTAAAAGTGGAGACACGTGTCTCATGCACGTAAGCAAACTTAGAGGTCCATAAAAGACAAAAATAGTAATAAGAAAAAGCACCACGTTAAGAAAAAGCACCACGTTATGATGCAACTTGCACGACAAGTTTTGTATCTAATTGTAGCTTGTATAACAAGCATCTGTCTGAAGCTTTCACGGAAAGCTTTGACAATCAAATCCTGCTTACGACTCAGAGACAACTACCTGTTTGCTCTCGCAAAGAACCTGTTTTACTGTTTTAGATGCAGTTTGCCTGAGCTGTCCTAACTTTTGACTTAGAACTCCGATTGACAAACCGTTTTGATAGGATTCACCAGCACTGTACCATCTACGCACCAGCATGTTTTAAGGGTGTGATTAAGAAACAATTATAATTACAACAAGTGGAGCTATAAAATCATGTAGGCAACATATAATCAAAGAACCAATCAACCCTACACAAAACTTTTACCAAAGATCAATCTTGTAAGACATGAAATCATAATCATAAATTGAACAAGAAGACGTAGATGCTTCCCTTCTGATTAGAATCGCTCCGATACCATGTTGAGAGAGGGAGAGAGACGAAACAAGAGACACGACATGCGCTCCACAAGAATGAATCATATTAGTCACAAGTCACATATATATAGGCAAGATCTAGAGTGAGTTAGGGCTAGCTATATATAGCTCCAACATGCATGTCCTCTTTAAGCGTGCATAGAGTATAGAGCATGCTTTATGCTTGCATAGGGCTTGCACACTCTATCCATGCATAAATAGAGCATGCTTTATGCTTGCATAGGGCTTGCACACTCTATCCATGCATAAATAGAGCAAGCATAAAGTATGCAAGCTCTCTTAATGCATAAAGAGAGCAAGCATAGAGCACAACGCTTGTTTTGTTTTACAAGCTCCTCTTCCCCCTCATTATTTCTCTCATTCTCTCCCTTACAAGCAGTTAAGAGCATCCTATGTGTTAAGGTTAGGTTTTTTTTCAAGTTTACAAAATGTTTTTAAGATTTTGAAAGTTTTGCATAAGCTATTTATTATTTATTTTGGTTTATTCTTTGTTTCTACATTTCCTTTGTTGAAGGCTAGAATCAAGCAAGCTCTGCACCACAAGTAAGCAAGCTCTTCACCACGTCCTAAACACACCATATTTCTATATGATGTATCCCCGAGTGCTGTGGGAGGAGCATTTACTTTATTTATTTTATGCACTATTGATTTTATTCTCTCATGCATCAAAGGTGCGTTATGCATGATGTATTCGAGCATGCATAGACTATATACACCATGCTTTATGTATGCATAGAGTTTGCAATAAAGAGAGCATATATAGAGTATGCAAGTTTTATACTCTCTTTATGCATGCATAGAGTATATAGTATGCATGCTATATGTATGCCCTCTAGATTAGGCTTTATGTATGACTTTTATGCATAACAAGAGCATGCATAATGCTCTGCATGCATAGAGCTTGCATACTCTATGCATACATAGAGCTTACATACTCTATACGTGAATAGAGCATACATACTCTTGGAAGCTCTCTTTGTAAGGGTGTAAGTAAAATGATGGATTATTATTTTTGGAGGCCTTCATGGCAATTAAGTAGATTTATTCCTAAATCCGTAATTACCGTTTTGTTTTTTATAAATTGCATTTCACTTGCATTAGTTTTGTTGTGTTTTAGAATCATGTTACTACAAATCTTAGCCATGGGCAGCCAAAAGCCAAAAGCAATAAAAATATGAGAGTAGAGGTTGAAGCTACAAGGGGAAACAAACAATCATAATTTGTGAGAGTATTTAGCAAAGATGATGTTGATGACCAACTCCCTGGACTTTTATTTTGTTGAGGGTTTGCCGATGATAAGGGATTACTTTTTTAAAACCATAATCCAAGATGTTCTTCTTGAGAAATGGCAAGTCCCCAGCTCCGACACGTGCGATAAAAGCGCACAATCTACTCAGAGCATATGTTGCCCAACAACCTAACTCATGGGATAAGTACATTTTCAATACAAACCATTGAATACATCATCACTTCAAATAGTAGCTTCATACATTTTTTTCAAAGGAAAATATACACATCTTCTTTCTTCATTTATTGACATTAATATTAAAGAAAAACTCTTTTTAAAAGATAACCAAGCTAACCTGGCCACCACTCCCTTATGGAGCTTGCAACGGGAGGGTTGGAGCCGTAGGAGCATCTTCTCCAATCTCATTGTTGCGTGCTCCTCCTGAGGCGATATTCTGGCATTTTTGGGATGGGGCCATCTTGAATGTAGCCTTGTAGTGCTCGATGTTGTGATCCTAATGCTTTAGCTGGATCTCGATCCCGAGATTGTTTGCTCACTCTATGGGCCAAAAACTGCAGCATGTGCGAACCTTCTCTAAGGTGGAAAACCTCTTGCTAAAATCCACGCAAATGGGGGGGGATTTGTGAGATGTCCTTAAGGAAAAGGAAAAAACGTTTTGGGGGGGGTGAGGCTTGGCCTGCTATAAGTCTCTTCACACGGGGGGGGTGAGAAGAGCTAAGGACAGTCTCTCTTCACAAGGGTGGATTGGTTGGAAATGAGCCTATTTGAGAGTCGGCAGATTAGGGGGTGCTGAGAGGAAGGCTACAAGGGACGGCTGCATGTACTGTAGCAAGTACAGTAGTGTACAGGCGCAAACGGACAGTACGAACTGGTAGTACGACCTTGTGCAATACGACCTTGTGCAGGGTATTCTCTATGCACAAATGTGTGCTGCCCATGGGGGTTTATATAGCTGAGGGGTACGGGTGTGGGCGTTGAGCAAAGTACCATTGAAAGAATGGTGTACCGTCAAAGTGTGCCGATCAGTGGTCTGCAATGGGCCTGGGGAAAGGTACGGTGGCAATGCACAGGCAAAGGAGTGGTACGCATGTACCCTTTGGTCAAAGGTAGCATGGATGTCCATGTGGCAGTACGTGTGGACCATACAGTGGTGGGAGAGTTAGCCTTTGGTCCTTGCGCGTCCATTTTACGGGTGCCCTGGTAAGTGTTTACGATCCTTTTTGGGGAGGGGTTCCCAAATTTAGGGCATTGGCCTCAATTTGCGTGCCGGACTGCCGTCGCGGCGGGGAGGGGAGGGGGTGAAAATATATTTTCGACGAAAATGTCTGGGATGTTTCCCTGCTCGTTGGGATGGAGGAGGCCGTTCGTCAATCAGATGCCCGATCGTGCATTTATTAAGGTTTACAGGCCGTTGTTTTTTAACTAAAAATAACTAAATTTCGCGTACAAGCTTGATCCGGTGTCTGTTTTTTTGGATGCTGTAAAATCTTATATTAGGGTAAAATCGCACACAGATTCTAAATTTGGACTTAGAATCTGAAGATTCTAAGTAAAAATGGCTTGTTTAATAAAATCACTGATTTTTACACCATAAAAACTCATTAATTCATCTATTACATGGACGTTTCTTTGTTAATGAAGATGGGCATGTTACAGGGTCCATTATTTTAGAACTCTACCCTTAAAGTATTCTTTAAGGCAACGTAAGTGGCCTTATAAGGAGGATGTAGGGTTCGGAATCATCGTCCTATTACTCCATCTAAAGTCAGTCCAGAAGCTATCTAAGTAGGCTCGTTCATTGACACCTCTCCCTCACGCATTTGCTCAAATACCTTCAAATGATCCAAAGAGTCATGTGTATCATCGTACTTTTTCAAGAGTCTTTGAACTTGTTGGGCTTTGGATCAAAATTTTTCGTGAGGTTCTCTAGGAACAACATGTGTTATTTCCACCCTTAACCCTATTCCCATAGCCAACATCTCCGGAGGTATCATGACTAGCCCCAGAGGAGCCATTAAAGGTCATTTTGGAACTACAGGTGTTGATACTCTCAAATGTATGGATGGCATACCAAGTGGTGGTCTTGGTTGAGGCATGACAACCGTCCTTGGTGAAGGGACAACCATACTACTTGGTGGCATAAATGGCGGTATTGTAGGTCTCTCTTGAGTTCAAGCTGAGGGTGATACTCTCAAATCTTTGGTCCTTATGAATGGGATATTGATATAATGGAGCCTTAGTTATGTTTCTCAAGAAGGACAGAGACCTGCACAATGATCTTACCTAACGCACACACTGCTGAGAGATAGAGAGCCACTTGCACAGTGATCTTACCTAACGCACTCTCTGAGAGATCAATCAAGCCATTAACTCAATTTCCACACTAATTCCATATTCACACAATCTTTTTTTCCAAATTAGCAAATCACTTGAGTGATGGATTAAGAGATGATTAAATATAGGATTAGCCTTTGAAATTCAGAAGAATCAACCCTAATGATTTGTGTGCTCCACCTAATGAAAGATTGTTAGTGAGTTAGACTCATTAATGATCTTATGTGCATGCAGTGTGCACACCATTAAGAAAGGATATTAGTAGTAGAAAGAGATTCTTTAGAGCATCGTAGGACAAGAAAATTAGATTGACAGAGAGAGAGAGAAAAAAAACCTTATTTTTTTTTGCTTGCTCTCTTTCCTTTTCATTGTGCCCAATGGTCCAACCTTATGGTGTGGCGCCTTTCTTTTTTGCCTTCATTTCCCACTAGCGTGTGTGCCTCTAATACTAATACTAATATTAATTTTTTTAAACACTAATAACTAACTACTAATCCTATTGACACTAACACTAATTACTAACCCTATTCACTAATACCAAAGTTAATCTTAAAGCTAGCACTAGTTTTTGACACTAATAAAAGACACTAATTAATATGCAAAAAGAAAAAACCCTAAAATAAAATACCAATAAACAGCAGAAAATCACACAAACTTTATCCTAACTTTGTTCTACCACAAATCAAATCCAACCACAAAACTAAACTAACCCTTTAAACCAAACAAAACTCCCTTCACCGGATCTTTCACCAAATGTAACAGCCAGCATTCGGATCTTTCGCCAAATGGAAACAAAGAAAGAAAAGCCTATCCAAGAGTCTAAATAAGCACTAAGGCACCAATGGAAAGCTCGAATGCACCACTCACTAACACAAATCTAACCAAGTGAGAAGTAGCCACCTTTCGGCATGTCATGGGGAACTTAGTAGCTTACGCGCCATCTTATGGAAGAGGCAACTGCATGAATGCAAGCTAGCACTTGAGAAGACCCACCTCTCAATGTCACCACATATGTTGTCTATCTAGAGCTTGGCACTCCCGGTTGTTGCAAGATTGTGCTGCACCGCACAAAGACAATATCTCACTCTCACTCTCTCACTAGTAAGACATGGCAGGACCAAGAGGGCAAGAGGATAGAACTCCCACACACACTCACTCTAACATAAGCACTACCAAGAGAACAAAAGGATACGGTAGAGAGCTAAAGCACAAAAGCAGCAAGAGAACACTCTCAATCAATACCCAAGGGAATGTCCCTTTCTCATTAGAGAAACTCACTTATATACAAGGGAGTTATAAGCTTGGGTGTCCACACCCAATAATTCATTGGGCACCCACTTATTGTCTAACCCTGTCTAGGCTAGTCTAAACACACATTGAATGCATGCTTTCTCTTTCCCTTGGCTTGGTCATCCATTGAGTACATCATTAATAGCAATTATGCGAGAAATACAATGATTGGAACAAGTTATTAATTTTTTCTTAGGCGGACAACACATAAGTGAGGGTGGACAAGGATATTTTATGTGGTGCATGTGTACATCCTTTAGTGACTTTGCACTACTTGTGCATGCTCCTAGCTTCTTGTAGATGATTCATGTCCACGTTTTGACTAATGCACACTTCCACTAAGCTTATCATACACATAGATGCACATCGTTGATGCATGTCCCTGGTCCGTTCTAACCTCGAGTTCAAGTTAACAATTATTTTGAGTTTTGTTTTTTGCTTTTCAAGCTGATATTCCCCCTCCTCTTTCTCATTCTCTCCCTTGCAAGATGGTTAGTTTTTTTTAAGTTTTATAAATTTTTTTAAGTTTTGCATAAGCTATTGTTATCGTGTTTATTTTGGTTTGTTTTTTGTTTCTAGGTTATATTTGTTGAAGACTAGAGGCAAGCAAGCTCGCCACAAGAAAGCAAGCTCTCTATGGTTAAGACTTAAACACACCATATTTTCGTATGATGCACCACTGCATAAGCCTTAAATTAATATCCCCGGGTGCTATGGAAAAAAATTTTATATTATGCATAATTGATTTTCATACATAGAGGTATGCATAAAAGATTATTATTTTAACATTTTTATGCACTATTGGTTTTATGCTCTGTTCATGCATAAAGTGCTCTATGCATGTCCTCTTTAAGAGTGCATATAGTATAGAGCATGCTTTCTGCTTGCATAGGGCTTGCACACTCTATCCACGCATAAAGAGAGCAAGCATAAAGTATGCAAGCTCTCTTAAGGCATAAAGAGAGCAAGCATAGCGCACAATGCTTGTTTTGTTTTACAAGCTCCTCTTCCCCCTCTTCCCCCTCATTATTTCTCTCATTCTCTCCCTTACAAGCAGTTAAGAGCATCCTATGTGTTAAGGTTAGGTTTTTTTTCAAGTTTACAAAATGTTTTAAGATTTTGGAAGTTTTGCATAAGCTATTTATTATTTATTTTGGTTTATTCTTTGTTTCTAGGTTTCCTTTGTTGAAGGCTAGAATCAAGCAAGCTCTGCACCACAAGTCCTAAACACACCATATTTCTATATGATGTATCCCCGAGTGCTGTGGGAGGAGCATTTACTTTATTTATTTTATGCACTATTGATTTTATTCTCTATGCATGCATCAAAGGTGCTTTATGCAGCATGATGTATTTGAGCATGCATAGACTATATACACCATGCTTTATGCATGCATAGAGCTTGCAATAAAAGAGAGCATGTATAGAGTATGCAAGTTTTATACTCTCTTTATGCATGCATAGAGTATATAGTATGCATGCTATATGTATAGAGCATGCATAGAGTATATAGTATGCATGCATAGAGTATGTAAGTTTTATACTCTCTTTATGCATGCATAGAGTATATAGTATGCATGCGATATGTATGCTCCCTAGATTAGGCTTTATGTATGACTTCTATGCATAACAAGAGCATGCATAGAGCTTGCATACTCTATGCATACATAGAGCTTACATACTCTATGCGTGACTAGAGCATGCATACTCTTGGAAGCTCTCTTTGTAAGGGTGTAAGTAGAATGATGGATTATTATTTTTGGAGGCCTTCATAGCAAGTATGGCAAGTAAGTAGATTCATTCCTAAATCCGTAATTACCGCTTTGTTTTTTATAAATTGCATTTCACTTGCGTTAGTTTTGTTGTGTTTTAGAATCATGTTACTACAAATCTTAGCCATGGGCAACCAAAAAGAAATGAAAATATGAGAGTACAGGTTGAAGCTACAAGGGGAAATAAACAATCATAATTTGTGAGAGTATTTAGCAAAGATGATGTTGAGGACCAACTCCCTGGACTTTTATTTTGCTGAGGGTTTGCGTATGATAAGGGATTACTTTTTTTAAACCATAATCCAAGATGTTCCTCTTGAGCAATTAAGTAATGAAAACTAAAGCTTGCGTCAATCATGTGTAAGATTTGTTTTCTTTCATATCCTAATTTTTATATGCAAATATGATTGTCTTCACCTTTACTTGCACATGCACAATCAAGAAAATAGGGGGCATAATGCTATTATGTATAATGCTATGCATGCATAAGGAGAGCATGCATAATAATTTGATGTATGCTTTTCTACATAATGCTATGCATGCATAAAGAGCACGTTATCTTTATGCATAATGCATATGCATGCATAAAAAGAACATGCTCTCTTTATGCTTACCTCATTTTCTTGTTTTATGTTATAGATTTGCCTCTTTTAAGTCCAATGCATTGAAGTTCTTAATGTAGTCTCTTTTCATATTTATTCTTTTCTTGTTTTCACTCTTGGGTGTGGGGGTTTAGGGTTTTGTATAGTCTCTATGCATATTTTAGGCTTATGTATAAAGAGATCTCTCTATGCATAAGAGCTATGAATGAGACCTTTATGTTTTTATAATGCATTCTAAACGTTGTATTTTTCATGCAAGTGTTAGTTTTTTTTAATGTGGGGCAAAGAATGGGAGACAAAGAAGCAGATCCCATTCTATCCTCCGCCATTTTTTCAAAAAACATCTCTCGTGCGGCTATGCACTAGGCTATCTACAAGGCTATGTGTGTGGCTATACATGAGGCTATGTGTAAGGAAATACACAAGGTCAATTTGTCTATATCTAAAGTACCTGGCTAGGTACTATGAGCACAATAGGATAGGTTGGAGTAAACTCTCATTCTACCCATGTTTGTTATCTCACAGAGTTGATATAATTGTTGGTATATTCATCAATGTCTGATGCTTATATTGACACTTTGCTAAATAACCAGTGTCGATATAGGTGCCGGTATAATTGTTGTCTCAAAACTGATCCTTATACTGATGATTCAATACGGACAAGGATTTTGATGTCTAGGTAGTTTAGGCAAAAACAAACTAAGTCTAGATTTTCAGTATATGTGACATTATTAGGTTGATATCTTGTGTAAAAAACCTTAAACTTTAGATTTGAGCTGATTAAGACTTGGGGGTACAAAGTGAAACAAACATAGATTAGTAATTAGATGCTAATCAAGATGCTTTAATTGAAATGTTTGGACTCACCTAGGATGGAATTGTGGCTCTGATACAAATTGTGGAGCAAGACATGACCATTGAGTAGGTATGGTGGATCATAATATAATGAAATCATGATTAGCAACATGGTTTAAGACTTATGATAAATATTAGAGCTTATCGAATATGAGTTAGATTAGAGCATGAACTAGATTATTTTATTCATAAAATGGAGCTGCATTACAAGCATATGGACCAAGTTTTTGACTCTCCCAAAATCCTCCACTGTTCTGTCCATTTGACTCACTTTTATCTCCCCATATTGTAGGCCTTCATGGTGGGCTAATTTGTTCCTACTCCCACTTGATTTTGTAGAGCTTATTGCCTTTTTCAAGCTTGAATGACTCTAAGGTTATTCAGGCTGACACTCATTTGACTACATGACTCCTAGTGATGGGTAATGCATGCACTTCCAACAAGAAGCACAATGGAAAATATTTCCTTGAATTTTTTCTCATTTTTTTAAAGAATTGCTTTTCGTTCCAAAATCGCATTGTTCTATACAAGAAATGATATCAATAATTTTTTTAATCCATGTATAGACACAAATCATATAATAGAAACCATCTTTATTCTTGTCAATTAATACGATAAATGTAATATAAATATTTTTGTATCTAAAGCACATGTATGTTTGTTGTTATGAAAATGGATGCATTCATCTTGACCAATACCTTTTGTTTTATTGATGCACCTTCTATTGTATTAATTACTCATTCTTCAATATTTAAATACATAGACTCTTTCTCTGACTTGGCAGTGCACCCTTTTGTGTTATCAAAATGGTTGCATTCATCTTGACCAATACCCTTATTTTTATAGATTCGCCTTCTATCTATCAATTACTTGTTCTTCATTATGTTAATACACGTACTCTTTCTCTAACTACTAGTTCACCTTTTCTTCCATAGATCAATACACGTACCTTTCTTTTGGGATATTATAGTGTAACCTTTCCTTTTATAGGTTGGTGTAACACAAACTCCTTTATGACTTAGTACTCACATTTTTTATTTGGATGGGATATCTTCTTGAGATTTCATCCATAAATGCCACCAAGACTTTTACCATCTTGCTTCAAGATAAATATGCAAACCACAAGAGGATGTGTGCATGCATGCACGCACGCACGCATGCACACACACCCAAAAAATAAACATGATGAGACTTGTTATTCTTTCTTTAGGCCATTTTTTGGTGATCATAAGAGATAATTCAAGACAGCTTACTAGAAAAAAAAATCATAAAATCTCCACTTTAAACAACCAATAATATACTTCAAGGCGTCCCCAAGGCCATAGCCTAGTAGATAAGACCTTGGGCTTTCTACGGGAGGTCGTGGGTTCAAATCCTCTTAGTATGTTCGCGTGCAGGTGGGCACAAAGGCAACCATCCGCACTCCTTAGGCCGACATCCTTCGATCGCCATGGTGCTTGCATCCACCTTCCTCTTCGGCGATCCTCCGACGACAACAGTGTGCAATGCTTGCCCTTCAAGCTCACGCTCTGGATCAAGGATGATGGTTACTATGGACATCAAAGATCGTGACTTAACTTACAACGTCCAGTTCTACCAAAGCTGTGCAGGGTGTACGCTCCAATCGACTAAGCGACTAACTTGTGAGGTTTGTCCCACAACTTGTCCAATAAAATGGCCAATATTTGAAAAGGGTCGTACCGCCTTGTGTACTCTAGTGTGTGCTTAGTATGGTGTGTAGCTGGGTGAAATTCGTTGTGGGAATAGCAATGCAATAAGACCTCATGAAATATATATATATATATATATATACTTCAAGTCACATTAAGAGCCGCTGTTATTTGTGTAAACGGTGTTTAGGTTACAGGTAGAAGTTACGATGAAAGAACTAAGAGACAAGGCCGCTCACCCTGGGGACACCCTTACCACGACCATACTGTAGGCTTCCTGGCTTGGCGAAGGGTAAGGTGAACTCGATAACGCTGCTGTAGCCATTGCCATGGGTGTAGCTGCCGACTAGAGTGATGAGGTTGTTGGTGGTAAACAGACTATCGTCAGTGTTGAACGTGTCACGCACTTTTGTGCCTCTCTGGTTGTAAGGGTAGACGTTATTGTATATGGCCTTGCTGATGTCGTCGTCGAAGTAGAGCTGGGTGGTGGCTTCGTAGGAGGTGGTGTTGTCGGGGTTGTAGAGACGGACCCTCACGTGAATATGGACGGTGCGGCTTTTATACCATCCTGCAAAAAGAGGCTAGGGTAGCGTTACATCTAGGCAAAGGTGACGATTAAAAGCCGGAGAGGAAACATCGAACAAAAGAGATGGTTAGCAAAAGCAGAGACATATGGCGCAAGAGTGAAAGATGTCATATGATTTTCACTTGCCCGGATAGATTGTATAGAAGGTGGCATAGCCTGTGGAGTTGGTGTGCTGGTAGCCTCGCAGCCATTTCTCACCCTCGGTGTGCTCAAGGCTCTCGTCGCTGTAGCGGCCATCGTATCTACAGTGCCATAGATCAATCCTTGCCAGGGCAATGGGCACACAGCGGTTGTATAGGGCGCTCAGATCCCCGTCCACCACTCGGAAGGTGAGGTTGAGGGGCACACCATCAGAGACGTTCCACCTCACATTGGCTTCGTGTATGTTTTCGTCTATCCAGTAAGGCCCTTGCGTCTTGGATGTGAATTGGGTGCAATTCTTCGTAAGCTCTCCAGTCAATGGAGCAGCTGGAGATGGCAAGAGGAGGCTCATCACCACCATCACCACGGTCACCCACCCCAATCGGAAAGACGACATGCTGCACCCCTGATCCCTGGCATACACAAGTTTGTATCCACAGCAGCATATGATCAGCCTCCATAAATTTTTGCAAACTATCTACTATTTGTTTAAATAAAGAACCTAATTCAAGCAAAATGTTTGACTTCACTTCCAGGCATTCGAATTCAGCAAATTATCCGACCTGACCAACTTTCTGTTAGCAAATGTAATGTGACGTAGAACCTTAAACAAAAGTTTGACATCGACGAACTTTCTGTTGGCCTCTCTAATTTTGCAAATTTTCTCTAATGTAGAGCCTTATGCAATGTAAGGTAGGACCTTAAGCAAAAGTTTGACATCGACTCACTTTCTATTATGGCTAACTTGACTGGATTTGCAAGTCGCCATCTAGTTGCCCTTGAATGAATAAATGCAAAATTAATAAGTATATATGGTAACTTCCAAACTACAGAAAACCAGCTTACTTCATGCCTGATGAATTGACAGAGTGAGAAGGTGAGGCATGAAAACAAGGAAGGTCTCAAGCTTCCTTTTATGCTGGTTGTGGGCGTCAAGGTTCTATTTTTTCAAAACAAATCCAGCAGTCCAGAACGTCAAAATTCGTGATACAGGACAAATCTATATTTAATAAAGCTTCTTTATCATTTATTCCTTCTTTAATTATTAATATCAACCATTAACCACCTTTGTTTAAACGTGGGCATGACACAATATATATATATATTTTTATATTTAGTATAGTATCAGGAACCAGACTTACTCCTCTAAATAATAAATTATACATTTAATATCAATGTAGCACATATAATGCTACATATAATCACACTAATTAGTATATAGTTTATTGAGGTTAAGACTTTGCCATTTAAGGATTCTCTAACGGGACTGATGCAACCCCTCGGCAGCACGGGAACGACATGGTTGTAGCAGCATAGCTCGAGTCGGCGGCCCTCGGACACGCAACTCATGTGCGAGATGTGTGAGTTGTGTGCTCACGTAACTCGCGTTACCTGCCGCTCGAGTCCGGCAATCAACTAAACACGTGAAAATGCTTCGTGGGAGGTGTTTCTTACTAATTTTAAAGAACTTTTTAAAAATCTAATAATTTGGAAACCTGGATGTAAGAGACGCAGAAGACACTAGAACCTAGGTTCTTCTTGTTGCACACAATAGTTATAAAAGCTGCGTCTAAGCTCTCAAGTGTGTTTCTCGTGAATAATCTTGTGTTTCTTGTGATTATATAATCTTTTCATGGTACATGACACATCTAAAATTATAAATCATGTACCCTATACAAATAGGTTAAGGAAATTGTGGACAAAGAAAAAAAATTATTTTCCTTTGACGTGTTGTGTTCAAATAAAAGACATTGCAAACAGTGTATACATATGCCTTATTACAAAGGTCAAGGTTCCTCATAGATTTTTTTGGAAGATCTAAGCTTAGGAAGAAAGAAGTAATGATTAAGTGAGAGCTTAATATAATACAAGTTTTAATAGGGTGAGGATCTAGATTTCAAGAGATTCTCTTTAAAATATATAAGTGTATCAAGTATAAATACAACATTATAACATATTATTAAAAACTTAAAAGACATTTACGTGAACAAGCTTCATTAAAAAATACAAACATATATTGAGAGTAGTCCAAAGTTTCACATATCACTTGTACATAAGCCAAAACAAAAAACATGCTCATGTGGCAAATAAAGGAAGCAGGTAAGAGGTCAAAATATTATTTCATGTCCGCAAGGCGGTAGCCTAGTGGATAAGACTTTGGACTTTCTACGGGAGGTCTAGGGTTCAAATCCTCTTGGGGGCATCTTAAACTAAGGGTTCGCGTGCAAGTGGGCACGTAGGTAGCCATCCACACTCCTTAGGCCATCATCGTTCGATCATCATGGCGCTTGCTTCCACCTTCCTCTTCCGCAATCCTACGCGGTGCCAATGTTGTGCAATGCTTTCCCGTCAAGCTCACGCTCTAGATTAGGCACAATGGTTGCCATGGACATCAAAGATCGTGACTCGACTTACGACACCCAGTTCTACCAAACATTGGCAAAGTCTTTATTTGTATGTTTTTCCCACGGTCAAAAGATGTTTTTTTATGTTTGATTAACCACTTGGCGGAAGATATAGTAAAATATCCTCTTTATATCATCCATAAAAGGGTTCATCCATAAAAGGGTCACCATCTCAGTACCCAAGGAACACTTAATATTAAATCATGTCACGTCGTCTAGGTGATAGCTCACCTGATCCAAACCAACCAAGGCACATCCCTCTCCCTTCCGACCACCTACACTAGAATGCTTCCACTTCCACTACTTGAGTGGTGACGAGAGGCAGAGCCATGTGTAGGAGATGGCTGTGCCGACATGAGTGGGGTCTCGCAGGCAGTGGGATGACCAGAGGGGGCAGGGGTGTGTCTATCTATTAAGGGAGCAGAGGGGAGAGGAGTAAGCATAATGGATGTGAAAGGGGTAGGGAGAGTGGTGGAGTGAAGGCTAAGAGAGAGAGAGAGGGATTTGTGGAAGTGAAGAAGTGTGAGATACACATAGGCTAACATAAAAGAGGGGGATAAGTCACACAAGCACATTGCTCCATGCCACTAACTCAATCAATTCCAAGGATCCTGTAGTACTGCATAGAAACTTTGCAATTCTATGTCATCCTGTGGTATAGGTTGTGCACTAGATGGCCCCCTTGTCACATCACATCTAGGTGACCACTCACCTGATTCAAAACAACCAAGGCACATTCCCCTCCCTCCCAATCACCTACACTAGAATTCTATGAGCCATTTCCACTACCACTACCCTGAGTGGTAATAAGAGGTAGAGCCATGTGCAGGAGATGGCTGTGCTGACATGAGTGGGATCTGGCAGGCAGTGGGACGACCAGAGGGGGTAGGGGTGTGTCTAGCTATTAGAGGAGCAGAGGGGAGAGGAGTCATCATAATGGATGTGAGAGGGGTTGGGAGAGTGGTGGAGTGAAGGTAAGAGAGAGAGAGGGATATGTGGAAGTGAATAAGTGTGCAATACACATAGGTTGACATAAAAGAGGGGGATAAGTCACACAAGCACTTTGCTCTGTGCAACTAGCTCAATTAGTTCCAAGTATCCTATAGTGCCGCATAGAAACTTTGCAATTCTAGGTCATCTTGTGGTATAGGTTGTGCACTGTTGGATGCCACCCCCATAAGTTGGCCACCTGTACACAAAGTTAACATACATACACCTTAAGCTTAATGAAAAGAGACTAATGCATACTTATGATATCAATGCTTGTTTATAAATCTACATACTTGATTAAGTTTGAGATTATCCTCGGTGGTGGATATAGAGGAACTTGCACTCCATGGCCACATCTAATGGCATATGATAGTATAAGAATTTAGAATAATGTATAAGCTCATGCATAAGCCTATGAGGCATATGCATATGTATAATCTTTACGCATATGCCTATGTGACATGTGTATGCATAACTTTTGCACATTAGCTTAAAGCATAAGATTAAAGCTTAAATCATGAGCCTAAAGGTTATGAATAAGCCTCAGACATAAGTCTTATGGGTGGTTGCAAGATGAGGTTATCTTGTTTTGTTTAGTGGGCGCCATTGGATTTAGCTTGAAAACATGTATTTTCAAGAAGAATAGCCAATCTCTCCTAGTTAGCCAAGGAGTTTCACTTCAAGGTCTTCTAATGAAACATCATATGCAAATTTGGGTACCTAAAACTATAATCTGATCGAATATCCAATAATTTTAAATCCCCTTTTCTTTGGGAACCAGAATTGTATACAGGCCATGTCTGAGGTTTGGATAGGTACACTAAATGTGAGTAAATTACCTATAACTTTTAGATTATTACTCATATGATGTTTCCACTTTGCATATCACACACATAGAGCTTAACTTGATTTATCGAGTCATTGTTTTATGTGTTCTACTATTTTCTATATTATTTAAAAGGCATTAGAATTGTTAAAAGACATACTATTTTGTCTTCCCACCACATCTACCATAAAATGCTCAATTTGTATGGATCTAGTGATGATTAGATTATTAAGGAAGATTAGTAGAATGTGGGTCTAAGGTAAAATTACAAATCTAACAGTTGTATTTTTGTAGATTTACTTTGGAAAATTTGTTATAACTGTTAGAGGCCCATTAAATCAATTGTAATTTAATTCTAGAAAATCATATATTGAATCTTTCAATCTAAAAACTATACGGATCAATATAATAGGTAGCATGAATTTATTTAAAAATGGCTTAATTTGAATATGGGAAGGTTCATTTTTAATCCTCCCAAGTGAAAATTCCCATATTGTGTCCACTCTCCCCTTTTCAAGTCTAAAACCAATCCTAGTTAGATTTGGAAATCTAGGCTTGGTAAACTTCAAAGCCTAGATATATCATGCCATGTGTGAGGCTTGGGTAGGCACAAATCTTATATATGCATGCCACTTTATGTCCACATTAGCTTCGAGAGGATCCACATAAGCACCTTGCCACCTCCACCATCCATGTCAACATGGTCAACCAAGTTGACCCCCTACCTCATCATCCTAGTCATCATTAATGCCACATCTTCTTGCCACCTTGCACTTGCTGACATGGCATGCCACATCAGTCATAATAGTGCCACATGTCAAGAAAATGCCACGTGTCATGTGCACGCATGTGACACGTGGCATCACCTTCCCATTTTTTTCAAAAACCTATTTTTGGAAAAGTTAATTTAGTATATTTTTTATATTTTTCAAAAGAAGAGAAATAAAATATAGAGTTTTTAATAATAAAAGATATATAACGTATTAATATAAAAGAATTTAAAATCACTAATTTTAAAGGATTATATTTTAGATTTAGAGAAATTATATTATTTTTAAAGTTCATGTTATTTAATTTTAAAAAAAATTAATATTTAATATTTCTTGAATGTATTTTATGTGTAGGATAAACCTTTGAATAAAATTTAAAAAAAATACATTATAAAAGAAAATATAGTTATATAATTATAAATCAAAAGATAAATTTAATTAAAGATATATTTATATATCTAGTAATGATAAATATTTAGACTTATAAATTATTATTATTAATAATATTATTTTTTAAGTGGATAATAGTTTATCTTTATTATCCAATCAATCTTAAATAGGAAATCCAATGAGATTTGAAGTGGATAACCTATTTTTCCTATATAGTCACACATCTCTAGTACTATCCCACACTTATTTCTAGTACTATTCCATCATTGAGCTTCATAATTTTTTCTCTCTTATCTTCCTTGAGAATGGGTTCTGAATGTCGTAGGAGTCGGAAATGTGATAGGACTAGACTTCCCCTCATCCACCAAGTTTAAGAGAAGGAGAGGAAAAGGGTAGCTTGTGAGAGAAAGAGAGAGTGGAGATCACGTTAACGAGAAACAACTTCTATTGGCGATGATCCAAGCCTTACTCCTCCTCTTCCACTTCCTCTCCCTCTGCCCTCTTCCCCCCCACTACCCTTTAGTTTAGATAATCCACATGAACCCGCCCTTCGTGAGCCCCCTTCTCTTCCATAAGAACCCACCCCCTCCTTTGGGGGTGCCCATAGTGTGGATAGGAAAGAACTATCAAAGTTAGGAGAGCATCGTCGTGCCCATGCAATCTACCAATCCTATTTCAAAGACCTCACGCCTTCATCACCATAGACATGTGTGCTTGATGCTTTTATCGATCTGCCCAACATGGCCAACCTGCAGGGCACTTTCTGACATTGGAGGTCGAAGAGAGAGGAGAGCTGGGATGGTGATGCTACAAAGTGTTCATCGTTCCTATACAATTAACAAGAAGAGGAACTGCGGACACTTTGGCTACTCGACGGGCTATTGTGGCAACCATAAGTAGCTCCCAAATGAAGGGTAAGGTGAGTTCCACATCTCGCATCCTTTCCATAGCACCACACGCACTTAGAGTTGGGTCTATTAGTAGACGACAAAGTTTATATGCCAATGAGGCTGGTGCTCTGTAGGCGAGTAGTGGTCGTGTAGCTAGGCATGATCGCCGACTAGATGGAACCACTAGAGCCTTGATAGAAAGTTTTTGGGAGGAAAATTATCGTGCCTCACCAGTTTTCAAGAAATCTTTGCGTAAGAAAGTGACAAGAGGAGTGTTCATTGAGCACAGTGCTTGCTTTTTTGAAATGACCCAGTCAGAGTTGTATTCTCAGTTTGTGGCATCATATCCAGAGCTCAAAATTGGGTTAAGGTCATTTGAGGGGTATAAGCCTTGGTTTGTGAGGTACTCATGACAACGTGACACATGTTGTTGTCGCTACCATGTTGAGTTACAACTTTTTTATGATGTGTTCCATTCTCTTAGTGGGCATAGAGAGTTGCCTCATAGTCCTCGTGATTACATCCACTCTCTTTTGTGTGCATGCACGGAGGAGGCCCAGTTCCATAGGATGCCTTGTGTGGAGAGCAATTGCACATCATGTGGTTCACTTGCACATCTACAAATGGTACATCTTGATGCAAGTGACCAAGAGATAGTGCCATGGTGACGTTATGAATATGTGACACACCAGCTCCAGGGTGGTGGGCAGTCCAGGAAGTTGCAGCTCTGGACAAACATACACCACGTTGTCACTTCACAGCCACATTTAGGGAGAAGGTATACCCTATATACGGCACAATCATTATGCCAAGTGGCAGGATTTTCAGTTCTGAGCAATGCTAGAAGAGTTTCCTATTGGCGTGGTCGTCTTTGTGGTTGATTTTGTAGAGAACTACACCTTTACGCCGTTTTAGGAGATACAATCTGAGTATTACTTCTCGGAGCAGGTAATGGTTATATTTCATAATATTTGTTTCGTGTTTGAATAACTTATTTGATTTTTTGTGTCCTAATCCTCTCTCTTGCTTACCTCACTAGGTTGCTATTATGGTCCACTTTAGCTATTGACATGCCGAGGCCCATGTAGATGTGATAGCGAGTATCCCTTGAGGCCCGTGTGATTATTCAAGAGTATCATTTCTAAATCAGTGATGATCATTCACATAATGCACATTTTGTGCAACACTGTTTTCGTCTCCATGATGATTTTTTACGAGACTATATCACATGTGGCCAGCGAGATGGGTTTGGTCGGATGGCTATGGCGCACAGTTCAAGTGGTCACACGAGAGTTCTATTGGCTCTACAGGTAGAACTTATGGTTCTCTTATATTCTTGTAAGTAAACTAAATTCACTACAACATCTTAAAGAAAACAATAACTAATACTTTTTTTTATGGGTTTATAGGTGGCATGTGCAGTCTACTATCCTAGTGATTTGGTGATTCTTTGAGACTGGTAACGGGAAGAGAGAGCATGATGGTGTGGGTGCAAGTGTGAAATGTGCCGTGAGACATCATCAACTGCAACAGCATGTTAGCAGTTCAAAGATGTGGGCCACTGGGTCGAGTGGTGCTCCCAACATTTAAAAAGATGCAGGGGAGAAGAGAGCTTGAGCTCTTGCAAGCACACACACACTCACAAAACCCTAAAGGAGAACACACAAGGTGAGAGGCTGAAAATCGTCTTCTTCTTCACACAACACTCAATACACCATATACAAAGATAAGAGTACAACCATATGAAAAGGTACTCCACCAAATACATACTAGGATTCTCTATAGTGTGAGCCCAATTAAATGAGCTAGCGCTATAACTATGCCAGTCTCTAGAATGGCTGTCACACAGCCTGTCATCCCACTGGCCGCATATCACCCATGACCTCACCAACCATGCCAGTGGTGTAAGTGTGGGGCCTATCCCCCAGGCGGGTCATCAATGTCCACCACCTCACTAGATGAGCTCGATATCTCAACACTCCCCCTCGAGCTCAACTCCATCTCATGTACACCAAGCGAAGCCCTGAATCTGTGGAGCTTCTCTACCCAATGCTTTGGTGAAGATGTCAGTGACCTGATCCTGTGCGCTAACATAAACAAGGTCAACGTCTCCTGCCAAAACCTTCTCTCTGACAAAATGGTAGTGGACCTCTATATGCTTCATGCAAGCATGAAAAACTGGGTTCCTGGCCAATTGTATACTGCTAATGTTGTCACAGAAAATGACAACTTGTCTATCCACTGATAGATCCAAATCTGTAAGTAGCTTTCTCAACCAAGATACCTCACATGCTGCCATAGCAGCACCTCTGTACTCGGCCTCTATACTAGATAGAACAACCGTAGGCTGCTTCTTGCTGCTCCAAGTCACAGTAGCACTCCCCAAAGAAAATATGAAGCCACTAGTAGATCTTCTATCTGAGATACTACCAGCCCAATCAGCATCTGTGTACCCAGGTACACATATCTCTGTGCGAGTTTCATAAAATAGTCCACAATGCAAAGTAGACCTCACATACCTCAGTATGCGTCTCAATGCATCCAAATGTGGCTTCCGAGGAACCTGCATAAACTGACTCACTAACCCAACAGCATAGCTCAAATCATGTAGATCAAGCTTCCTACTATGTGCGTATACATAGTAAGATCCTCCAAAATCTCTCCTGAATCTGTAATCAACTTGCCATTCTTATCCAATGGCACTGAGATAGGCTTACACCATGTCATACCATACTTGGACAACATGTCCAAGCCATACTGTCTCTGCAGTAATCCAATACCATGTGGTGACCTAATCACCTCAATGCCCAAGAAATATCTGAGCTCCCCCAGTTCCTTCATCTCAAACTTCTATCTAAGCAAGATCTTTACATCAAAGATCTCTGCATCATGGTCCCCTGCCGTAGTGATCCAGTCATCTACATAGATGACAACAAGCACAACCCCTCTATCACTGTGTCTCACATACAGCGAGAAATCATTACATTGGCTACATGAAAGCCAATAGTGACAAGATATTCAGAAATCTTGTCTGAGCATGCTCTTGGTGCTTGTTTTAAGCCATATAAGGCTTTCTTCAACCTGCAAACTCTCACTGTTGCCATCTTGGCAACTGGGCTGAAAGTTTTCTCATAATCAATGCCATATGTTTGCGCATATCCTTTGGCTACCAATCTAGCCTTGTACTTGCTTATGCTTCCATCACTGTTATGTTTTACTTTGTACACCCACTTGCATCGAATGGCTTTCTTGTCTTCATGCAATTGCACTAAATCCCAAGTCTCATTTCCATATAGTGCATCCATCTCCTCATCCATAGCTATCTCCCAACACACATTTCCAACAGCCTCATCAATGCATGTGGGCTCTACAACCTGTACAACTTTTGCCATGTATGCATAGTGATGTGCCTCATAACCATCATAGGTAAACCTCTGCACAGGATTCTTCACTCTCTTAGATCTTCGCAACAGCTTTGCATTCATGGCTTCCATAGCCTTCTTTACACCAGATGTTCTCATAACTGGTATCCCAAGATCCTCATCAAGGCTCATCTCTGAGCCACTAGACTCTCCATCAACATGAGAATGCCCTGCAGAAATGTTAGGCATACTAAGGGGCTCAACCACTTTCTCTTTGCCTTTACATGATGTACTAATCACATTTGCAGCAGGAAAGTCAATATTAGGTAATTTGGGAAAAATCTCACATTTTGGGAATCAATTACTCCATATAGTTTTGGACATATCTTAAACATACTAACTCCAAATTTGTCGGAGATCATAGATTTAGATTCCACTCTTCAAGATCTTTCCAATGATATATCACATGAGGGGGTTTTGACAAACTTTTGGACAAGTTCACCATGCTCCCATTTTTCAAATGGGAATGGGATTTTTCCCAAATTATCTAATATGGTGTTAGGACTGGTATTATGACGCAGCCTGCCACTCTATGGTCTATCAACAACTGAACCACTAGATGAGGACTCTCCTGGTCCACTCAAAGACTGTGATTGCTTACTTGCATTCTGTGCAACCACATTTCCACTCACATCAGCCCCAACAGCTTCTTTCCACAGCAGCATACTAGCTGCTCATCTCATAAAAATCAGCATCCCTACTTACCCTCAACTCAAGTGTAGCAGGTTTATAACACCTGTATCCCTTTTGCTCAAGGGAATACCCAATAATCACATTTTTCAGCTTTTAGATCTAGCTTAGTTCTCAGCTCATCTGGCACATGCACATATGCAATGCATCCAAAGACTTTCAGATGAGACAAATCAAGTTTTCTGCCAGTAAACCTCTCCTCTGTGGAGTTACATCATGTACGGCTGCAGTTGGAGTCCTGCTCATGATGTAAACTACTGTAGAAACAGCCTCAGCCCAATAGCTATGCGGCATATTCTTCTCTTCCATCAATGCTCGCGCAATCTCAGCAATGTGCCTATTTTTTCGCTCAGCAACTCCGTTTCGCTGCGGAGTGTATCTGCATGTAAACTATCTCCGAATACCATTCTTCTTCAAAAATTCAGAGAACTCATTGGAGAGGTACTCTCCCCCTCCATATGACCTTAGGCACTTTACATATTTCCCTATTTGCTTTTCAACCATAACTCTAAAATTCTGAAAATGAGTGAACACCTCACCCTTCTCCTTCATGAAGTATACCTACACTTTCCTTGTGTGGTCATCAATAAATGTCACATAAATAATACCTGTAGCTCCCATAGACATGGTCTTCGTAGGACCCCATACATTTGAATGCACAACATCTAGTGCATTTCTACTCACATTTCTATTACGTGGAAATACATGCTTTGTTTGCTTTCCAAATTGGAATGCTTTACATATTTTATGTATACCTTCAACTTTAAACTTTGGCAGCCCTGTTACAATTCCTTTAGTCTGCATAGAATTCATTCTCTGCACATTCACATGTCCAATTCTTTTATGCCAAATGTCTGTGTCTGCAACAATTCCTGAACTATTTGCAACCATCGCAGCACTCACTTCAGGCATGTTTACATTCAATGTAAACATTCTGCCCACTCTGTTACCTTTTGCAACCAACCTGCACTTGTCTTTAAATTCTTCAACATAACAACCATCAGGATTAAACCGAACCTGCAAACCATGCTCAATCATCGGGCGAACTGAAACCAAATTCTTTGTTATGTTCGGAACATGAAGTACATCTGCAAGGTACTTCACTTTGCCATCCTGCATAGACAATGGCACATCTCCAACATGGGCAATTGGATGAGAAGTGTCATCCCTTGGTCTTTCAAGGTTTTTCATCTCCTTGAACCACTCCCCATGACTTGTCGTGTGGTTCGAAGCACCTGAATTAACGTACCATACATCATCTTTATGTGCTGCTTCAACATTTTCAGACATGGCATTAACGACATGCTGCATAACGAACAACCTTTCATTATCTTCATTGTTTTTGCTCGAGGATGCATAGTTGTTTTGCTGTAATTTCCCATTTTGCATGTCAACCTGCTTCTTATAACAATCTGCCTCTGCACATGTCCATGCTTACCATAATAAAAGCATCTACGTGTATCTTTATACTTCCTTTGCCAATTTCCACGACCTCTTTGACTCCCGAGTCCCCCTGCCTCCGAATTGGCCTCTTCCACGTGCGTGTTGTTGTTGTTATGAATTCTGGGACTAACTGTCGTTGTTGCTACTGCTGGCCATAATTCTGATTACCTGTTCAGCCACCTCCTTGGCCGCGTCCACATCCTCCTCTACCTCGTCCTCTTCCTGAACTTGTGTAGAAGGCCTGTTGCTCTGAACTGTTTTTGTTTTATGAAGGCTATTGGTCTTCACCCAATCTCTTCTCTTCTATAATCAACATAGACACCAAATTTGTGAAATTAGGAATGTTTTTCCGAGTCTGAATAAACATCTTGAACACCTTGTATTGTGGCCCGAGACCACGTAGACAGACTTCCACCTTATCATCATCATCTACTACTGAAACACCAATAGATGCAAGGGATTCCACAATACCCTGGATCTTCAATGCATAGTCATTCACAGACATACTCTTTTTCTCCACAATATGAAGTTCAATCTTCAACTGTATCTTTCATGCCTTGGTATTCGTTTGTTCATAAAGTTTTACCAAGGTGTCCCACGCCTCCTTGGGAGACTTGGCATCCTGTATGTGCCTAATCATGGTGTCCTATATACTGATAGAGAGCTAATACATAACTTTTCTGGGTCCTTGGTTCCAATCCTTAAACTCTTTCACATCTGCAATAGTCAAATTGATCTTCGGTATCTCCGGTGCCTCTTCATGCTCACCTTCTATGTAGTCCCAATAACCCTTTCCCATCAGGAAGTTTGTCAACCTGAACCTCCAAGCATGGAGGTTGTTCTTATCAAGCTTCTCAGTAACAATCTGGTTTATGCCATCATTTGACATCTTGCCAGACACACAAATTTACCAGAAATAGCACTTTGGTTTTTCCTGCACAAACTACTGTATTTTCTGCAACGGTACTATACTACACTCAAATGTCACAACCAATGACCTCAATGTGCATACATACACCCAATGGCAAATCATGTATGGGTTAGGAATTAGAACCCAGTGCGGATTTTTGAAGTCTCTTGGTGCTTGAGAGGCCATGGAAAATCCCGCTCTTTCCATACCATCGTACCCAAACATTCTCCGATGGTGACCAAACTTTGCAAGCATGGGGGGGGATTTTGGATGGCCTCTTAAGCACCAAGAGACTTGAAAAATCCGCACTGGGTGCCAATTGCTTACCCAAACATGCTTCGATGGTGATGAAACTTTGCAAGCATGTGGGGGGGTGGATACCCCCCACATGCTTGCAGAGTTTCATCACCATCGAAGCATGTTTGGGTTAGCAATTGGCACCCACCAGTGCGGACTACCCCCCCACATGCTTTGCAAAGTTTCATCACCATCGAAGCATGTTTGGGTTAGCAATTGGCACCCAGTGCGGATTTTTCAAGTCTCTTGGTGCTTAAGAGGCCATCCAAAATCCCGCTCTTCCCCATACCATTGTACCCAAACATGCTCTGATGGTGACCAAACTTTGCAAGCATGTGGGGGGCACCCTTCCCCCCAACATGATTATGAAGTTTGGTCACCATCTGAGCATGTTGGGTATGCCGCATGCTTCCAAAGTTTGGTCACCATCGGAGCATGTTTGGGTACGATGGTATGGGGAAGAGCGGGATTTTCCATGGCCTCTTAAGCACCAAGAGACTTGAAAATTCGGCTTTGGGTGCTAATTGCAAACCCAAACATGTTCTGATTGGTGACCAAACTTTGCAAGCATGTGGGGGTGGGTCCTCCCCACATTCTTGCAAAGTTTGGTCACTATCGGAGAATGTTTGGGTACAATGGTATGTGGAAGAGTGCGATTTTCCATGGCCTCTCAAGCACCAAGAGACTTGAAAATCTGCACTGAGTACTAATTGCTAACCCAAACATGCTTCAATGGGGACCAAACTTTGCAAGCATGTGGGGGTAGGTCCCGCCCACAAGCTTGCAAGGTGTGGTCACCATCAGGCATGTTTGGGTACAATTGTATGGGAAAGAGCTGGATTTTCCATCGCCTCTCAAGCACCAAGAGACTTGAAAAATCCGCACTAGTAGGTACTAATTGCTAACCAAAACATTCTCCGATTGGGACCAAACTTTGTGAGCATGTGGGAGTGGGTCCCTCCACATGCTTGCAGAATTTGGTCTGCATCAGAGCATGTTTGGGTACAATGGTATGGGGAAAGAGTGGGACTTTCCATGGCCTCTTAAGCACCAAGGGACTTGAAAAATCTGCACTAGGTGCTATTTTCTAACCCAAACATGCTTTGCAGAATTTGGTATGCATCAGAGCATGTTTGGGTTCGATGGTATGGGGAAGAGCAGGACTTTCCATGGCCTCTTAAGCACCAAGAGACTTGAAAAATCCGCACTAGGTGCTATTTGCTAACCCAAACATGCTATGATGGTGACCAAACTTTGCAAGCATGTGGGAGTGGGTCCTCCCCACACGCTTGCAAAGTTTGGTCACCATTCATCGGAGCATGTTTGGGTATGATGGTATGGGGAAGAGCGAGATTTTCCATGGCCTCTCAAGCACCAAGAGACTTTAAAAATCCGCACTGGGTGCTAATTTCTCACCCAAACATATCTGATGGTGGTAACCAAACTTTGCAAATAGGTGGGGTTGGGTCCCCCCAACATGCTTGCAAAGTTTGGTCACCATCGGGTACGATTGTATGGGGAAGAGCTGGATTTTCCATGGCCTCTTAAGCACCAAGAGACTTGAAAAATCCATAGAGTGTGCTAATTGCTAACCCAAACATTCTCCAATGGTGACCAAACTTTGCAAGCATGTGGGGGGGACCACTCCCACATGCTCACAAAGTTTCCTCCCCATCGGAGCATGTTTGGGTACAATGGAATGGGGATTTTCAGCAAACAATATCGTAGCTAAAGTGTTAAAAAAAAAACATAAACACAACTAAAATGTAATGATCCTCAATAATTAAAAAACTCATAATGATATAAACATCAACTAAGTACATCAGAATGTGAGCTAACCCAACTACTCTGGGTTTAGCCACTAACTTAGAAGATCAAGGCATAATGAAAATGAGCTACCCTAGCTAGTATGAGGTTAGTCACTGCCAATAAATCTAGGTACAATGTAAGTGAGCTAACCCATCTAGTCTGAGTTTAGTCACTATCAACGGGAACCCAATCAATATCGTCATGTCTCAATGGTAGTCGACGTGCGCGTCGAGGATGTTGTGCACGTTGAGGAGGCTCTGTTGGCTGCGAGGGTCGTCAAATATCTATGGGGAGGTCTGCCTCAAAGGCAGGATTATAAGCTGGTGTTGGTGTACTCGAGAGTTCACGAGTCCCATTATCTGATATAGCCCTCTCATTGTCTCTACGTCATGCTACTGTAAGATGTCTCTATCTGTAAACCCAAAATCTGTAATCAAGAATGGTACGTGCCTGCCACTCTACGCGTGTAAGCTCCTTTGCTGTAAGGACACACTGCTCATGGTGAGAAGCACCACTACTAGCAGCACCATCACCCGAGGTGCCACTAGGACTAGCACCATGCACACACTCATGTGATGTGAGCTGGCTCTCATGAAGGACTCTCTGGTATGCATTAAACTCGTGTGCACTCCACTCAATCTCTAGAGGAACCCCAGGCTCGTGATCTTTGTTCATCGGACGACGTGGAGTCCTAAGCCAGTAGTAGCTGAGGTTAAATCAAGTGGCCTACTAGTCCTAGCATCTACTCAAGCAAAGCCTAGGTGAAGATTTTCAATGCCCAAAACTCTGTATGTCGCTAGGTCAACGCGTGCACGGCAAGAGGGACATGCCAAGAAGCATACTAGCTCCTGGGTGATGCAAGACAAATGGAAAAAATGTCCACATCGCAGAGCATATCCACCAGGATTGTCAATGTCCTCCAGGCATAGAGCGCGTCAAGCATCACGGAGGAATGGTGGTGTATCCTGAGGGAGAGGTCGTCAAAACACCTACGTAACAAGTTGTGGATATAGAGGTAAGTAAGGCACTGTCACGTTTGAAGATATACGGAACTCCCGAACATGTAGCATCAACTGCTCTGCCTTATGGTTTGCAATCCACTCTCTATCATCATGTGCTGCTCTGCCTCAGCTCTAGAACTCTCTACCTCAGTCCGAGCCTACTTAAAAAGTAAAGCATATAAATAATTGATTAGTTTCTTTCTTTAGGTATTACTTAAAGAAATTTATAACTTTAGACCTTAATTATAACTCTTTTACGTACAAGAGAAACCTACCTATTGGGATGTCAGACTCTCTCACATGATGTGCCTCTACATTGGGTGCCTCTGCCGTCTGCAATGTAGATCTAAGCGGTAAATCTCTACTCTCGCCTCTATCAACTCTGAGTGAGTCTCTCACTGGTAGGTTTGGGACCCTACGTGACAAAATCAACCATGCCACTCAGTTTAAAAATATAGAAAAGTACATATAAACATGTAAACAAATGACTATGAAAAAACTTAAGTAATAAATGTGTAAATACCTCGACATTTGTCGTCGATATCGATCGTGAGAACAAGCGCACCACGTGCTAGATGCTCTTCATACTCCGTACCTCGATACCCACCTGGGTGCCAAAAACCTTGACCGTCGACAAAAGCACAAATGTAGGATCTGTAGTAGCAGCTACGCGAAGGGCTAGTGGAGGCCTCCTACCCTGGTCTTGGAGATGGCCTCAGCCAGCACCGCCACACCGGTCGGGGCCGCCGATGGCTAGTGTAATCCACCTCCTCCCCTGAGACAAACTCCACATATAATGTCTTTAAAAAGTATATGGGAATCTGGCGGTCGTTCAGCATCCTCCCATATGCGGTAACATATCGATTATAGATATGTGCCACCATACGAGGATGCGAACATCGCGAAATAGTAAGGGGCTTGCCTGCCCTAGGCCGCATCCCACGGCTATCAAGGAAAAGGTCTAAGTAGGCTCCATCCCTAATCGACGGACCAAGATCACAGACCTAACGATATGGCAGGCCATGTGACATAGGAGCAGTGTGATGGTGGGCTATCCACTCATCTACATAAACAATATCGTGAAGGCTACGAAGGGACGATAGCATCACCTCCAAGTTTGACATGATATGTAATGTAGATGGTGTGTCTCTAGAACTCCTCTGGAGGATGGGTCCACTTTTGCAATGGAAGGCTGACCATAAAAGGCTTGTATATGCATGAGAGTCTATTTTGGGCACCCCATAAGTGTTACGTAGTGGGGTCACTAGGCAAATCCCTTTGTATATAGGTGACTTATTATAATGTGAGGGACATAACTTCTTCTATGGGACAAGATTCTTTTTTCTTCTCTAAAGCTTCTACCACTGTTCTTGCTTGGGTTGGTTTGTATACATGTGGTAATGGATTGCTTATGTGTGGTGAGAAATGTGTACATGCTTGCTTTCATTTGACTAGCTTGTAGATGCTTGGGTTAGAAATAGGGAGTGGTTTTAATCTTTTTAGCTTAGCCATGGTCTATGGAAGGGTTATTAATGGAGGATTCTAGGGGGATTTAAGGCTTAAACTAGAGGAATTGAAACACCTCTATGCTTCTTTTACCACTCTTTTGTCTAGCATCCAATCATCAAGATCACGATCACCCAATGTACAATTTTTGATTGCCAGGATCGATCATCAGGATCGTGATTGTCCAGTGGCCACTTTATGATTGTAATCGTCTGGTGTCCAATTTATGATCGTCAGTATATCGAGCGATCGATTAGTGTCTCCAATTTATGATCGTCGCTAGGATCACGATCACCACTAGTATCCAATTTTTTATCGTAAAGATTGTGATCGTCACCCATTGTCCCATTTTTGATCGCCTTGCATCTTTGATTCAATGCTAATAGAAACTTGGATTGATGCCTTCCATGTTGATATAATTCCATGCAAAGACATCCTTGTACTCATTCTCAGTAATAACATGAGATTTTTTCCTCAAGTAGTGCACTAACCATAACATTTTGTAGATCATCATGCATGCCCATATTTATCTGCAAAAGTTTGTCTTCTTGCACTCTATAATACACTTACTACTGAATTCCTCTTTCATATTTCCTCTACCGCTTTTTTTAGCTCATCAAATTTGCTTTTGCCAATTTTTATCTTGTTCAATCGAGCAGTGAATTGATTCCATCTTTAGCACGAGAAATGAGATTGTATATTTGCACCTTGCCACAGTCATTTCTTTGTTTCCAATTATGTTGAGGGTTTCTCTAATGTTCTCTGACATGCCATTCTTATGTTGCATGGTGCTACCTATTTCAAGATGATGTTTACTCATGATACTCCTTCTAGAAGGGACTTGAGAAATATCTTGCCCCTCACAAAGTGTTGTGGGACTAGTTTGTCTACCTCCAAGAATTTTCTACTTCTTTTTATTAACATTGAGAGATAGAGAGAGAGAGAGAGAGATGCTAACCCAAGAATCATGTAGAAGAGGAAAATAATGCTGAAGGGAATAATGTAGAGACCCCAAGAATGCCACAAGAAACGGTATAGGCTGGGAGATGCCTAAAGGAATTTTTTCTACCATTTAAATATGCGGGTGTTATGGGCTATCGCACCTCCCAAGAGGGAACTCCACACAATCGCAAACGGGAGAAGCAATAGACACAACAATCGTTGGGTACTTACAAATGCTTCAATCTCATGTCCCTTGAGGCTTTCCAATCTCGCTTTGGAAGCTCCACTCCTTCGAACTCCACCTCCACGCTCTCACCAATGTGGAGTTGCTCACACCACATATGCAAGGAAATCGACCTCTCACTCTCTCATACACATGCATGTATGAAAGATGCACATGTACTAGAGCTCTCTCTCTCTCTCTCTCTCTCTCTCTCAAGCACAAGATTTATCCTAGCACAAACGGGGATTGTGTCATTTCATTTATGAGAATTGCCCTGTATACAACTAGCCCTTATTCACACTTGGGTGCCCAAAACTTACTAACGAAGGACTTGGGTGGCCAGTATCTCAATAAAACTTTTACAGTGCCTTTACATGACACTTATTAATGTCCTTAATTGGAGGAGCATCTTTGTTCATCCAAAATGGGATTAACACCCCCCTACCTGATGTAGGTCAAGATGCTGGCTAGCTACCAGAGCAAGTGCTTGACACATACATCAGCAGCTAAGCACCAGCCAGAGTTTGGTAGAGCAAAAAAGATTTAAGCAAATTGAAGATACTCATGCACATGCCACCACTACCAAAAGGGAATAAGAAGAGGCTACAAAAAGATACGATGAGCTGGCCATTGCTAGAGAGGTACAGGAGGATGCCATTTTTGACCTCCTCAAACACTAACATTATTTTTATCTACACTAACACTCTCTCTTCTTCAATATGAGATTAACCTCAAAGAATACCTCAGACTAGGAGACCTTACACTCATTCGTGGAGTGAGAATGAAGAAAGAGATGTTGACCCCAACATAATAATGGGAAGCCTTTGGGGAGATATAGTATTAACTGATCGAGCTAATATCTTTTTCTATCCTTTACATTCCATAGTGCTCAATCTTTGTAGTTGGTGTTTTTTTGGTGTTACAACAATCAAACATCTTGGATAACAATGTCAATAAACTCAACCTGTTTATACCAGATCATATCCCAATTACATCGGCCAACTACGAGGGTGTTGCAAGAAGTTATCAATGGGTCATTAGCCACAATTGCATAGAAGTATGGGTGAAAGCATGGATAGGTGGTACAAAAATTACACTTTTTGGTAGTTCAAGAAATGGTAGTTTTGGGGGGGGGAATTGGAATGAAAGATAATTTTGCATGAGAATAAAAAGTAAATTATTTCATGAGTTATCATTGCATGGACCCACTTATTGATGTTTATAATCTCACACATGTGAAAGGTAGAATTTCCCCCCTCATTATTTTCATCTCACAAAAAATCCCCTTCTCTATCTAGAAACCTTTCTTTAATTTCGAAAAAAAAAACAGTCTATGCTATTGCCCAATCTTTTCTCTACAACCTACATGCTTGTCATGCCCAACCATCTCTCTGCAACCTTTCTCTGAATAGATCCCTATCCTCAACATCTTTAGCTTAGGAGTTGTCTTCTTTGAGGGCAACATGGGAAGGACTCCCACCCACAAAGTCGGTTGAAGAAACCCTGCCATTGTAGACACCTAGTAGCACACAAGAGTTCGTATGAAAGAGAAATTCCTCTTCTAAAGATATGTTTGTGCTTTCATGGCTTGATTGTTCCTCTCTTTCTTTCAACAACAAATAATGTGTGGCTTTTTTTGTGTGTTTGTGTGTGTGTGTGTGTGTGTGTGTGTGTGAGAGAGAGAGAGAGAGAGAGAGAGAGAGAGAGAGAGAGAGAGAGATTTGTAAAATCTATGTAGCTTGAAATTGATGACTAGAGTTAGATTTCCTCTCTTTATTTTTAGCAAGAAATAATGTGTGCTTTTGTGTGTGTGTGTGTGTGTATGAGAGAGAGAGAGAGAGAGAGAGAGAGAGAGAGAGAGAGAGAGAGAGAGAGAGAGAGAGAGAAAGAGAGATTTTTTCTAAATCTATGTAGTTTCAAATTCATGACTAGAGTTGGATTCTTGATATAGATACTAGTAAAGCTAAACATATATACCCAAAGCTTCAGTGATTTTGCCTAACAAAAGAGCAGCTCCATGCGGAATATGGTTTGAGCATGGAGGGGAAGCTTCTGAAGCATCTATTGAAAGTAGACTTATGCAACAGATTGGCTAAGTGTTTTCAAAACACACTGTGAGAGGAACTCCAAGATTTTCTTGCATATGTTGCGGTTAGAGTTTGTGGATGAGTGCCGCTTGATTTATAAAAAGGTGTACTAAGATGTGCCCTCAAACAACGAGATTGGTCACAAGTACTAGGTGTTTCGCATATGAAAATTGTAAATCAGCGAAAAGTGATCCCAAAGGTCACCAAATTGCATGGGCGACATTTGGGGAGAGTGTCTTGGAAACTTGTAAAGCTCAACTAGGTGGCTTGCATAAAAAGATAAGTAACTAGTGGAAAGCTGATGGGCCCACAAATTTAGAAGTTGCAAGCAGTGCGGCTGACATGGAATGTGATGTAGGTGGAAGCAACCAAAAGGCCAAGCATTCAACATGGGAGCATGGCGACAGTAAGATGGCTCAACCTAGTTTGTGGATACTTGATCACAATCCTTGTTGTGTGCACATTTTGGAGGTGGAGTCCATGGCTACCAAGGCCAATGAGAGGTTGTCAAAAAAGACAAACGATCTCACCTGCAAAACAACAGATTTCAATAAGAAGAGGGACACGTTACTTCGCAATGAAGGCACATCATCTATTGCAACTGTATTGATAGCAGACATGGAAGGTCAAAAGCAGTAGCTGGAAGAGTTGAAGGTAGAACCACACACCAACATGGAGAAAATGCATAAACTTGAGCTTCAAATTGAAGCTTGCTCTTCGGATGCTCTAGTTGCTAGGAGTGAATGAGGCAATGTTGAAAATGAAGGGGGATGTTGCATTTAGTAGAGGTATGTGTTCTTTTCCCTAGTTCTTTTCGAACAAGTCCCTAACTGAATAGGAAGTACTTACTTAGAGAATGTTTAACTCCTCCAAGTAGTTTTTATTTCTTCTAAAGTAGTTTTAAGGTGTTCACTAGCACCTAGATATAGTTTAGTATCCATAAAAGTAAACCTTCTATAATGTTCTACTCTTTAAGGTAGTTTTTATTCCTTTAAAATTACTTTTTACATCGAGAAGTAGTTTAGTACCCACAAAATATTTTTCAGAATGTTGACAGCCCCAAAGTAATTTAAACTTCTTTTAAAGTAGATTTCAAATTGTGAAGAGAAGCTAGAAGTAGTTTAGTACACAAAAAACACTTTTCAGGTAGTTTTGATTTCTTTAAAAGTATAGTTTAACACCCAAAAATACTTTTTCAAGTAGATTTTATTCCTTTAAAAGTAGGTTTTAGATCGTGGACAAAATGTAGAACTAGTTTAGTGCCCAAAAAACACTTTTCAGGTAGTTTTTATTACTTTGAAAGTAGATTTCAGAATGTGAACAAAACCTAGAATTAGTTTACTACCCAAAAAATACTTTTTAGGTAGTTTTTATTCTTTTAAAAGTAGATTTCAGATTGTGAACATAACCTACAATTATTTTAGCACCCAAAAATTACTTTTCAAGTAATTTTTATTCTTTTAAAAGTATATTTCAGATTGTGAACAAAACCAAGAAGTAGTTTAGTACAACATAATACTTTCAACTAGTTTTTATTTCTTTAAAAGTTCTTTTTCGATTGTTAACCATATCTAGAAGTAGTTTAGCATATAAAAAGGTCCTTTTTAGAATGTGTTTATATCTTTTTAGATTATCCTTATATCTTTCTAACTTATTATGCTATGTCTTTTTGTGAGAATGTACATGATGAGCTAGAACAATTACAGACATAAGTTGAAGATACCATGCAGCATTTAGCATTTATAGAGAATATGGTGTTGCAGTTTAAGAAAGGTGAGAAGCTGTGTTTGGTACCCACACCCTACGAAGCACCGAAAGATGAAGAGGCCACAATCAAGGTGGCAGGCAACTATGCTGGGGTGTGGAGATCCATTGTGTGCCTACAAATGTAATTGGTATATATATGCTAGCCTGGAAATACAAATACCACCCTTTATGCTTTGCAAGTGTGATTGTCTTGAGTATGTTTTGTAGTTGCTAAGCAAGAGAGTATGTAATCTTTTGTGATGTTTGAGTATGTTATCTTTGATGATGTTTTATATGTTATGCTATTATTTGGTATGAATCTTACACATGTACTAGGATTGTGGATGCAAGGGATTTTAGGAGGGGTTCGAGATGTGCAGGGTTGGAGAAAGGGGAGAGTTTCGAGAGGTCAAATGTAGATGAGGGTTTGGGGAAAGTGACAAGTTTTGCAGTTCCGCAAGATGGGCTAGATTTGGATGGCATGGCAGATGTGTCAACTAAGCCTATGGTTGATGATTTGCATAAAAGTCACCAGCTGAAGTCATGGAGCAAACAGCCTACGAGGGTGTGTATGTAGCAATGAAGGTTGTGAAAAATTCGGACAATGAGGGCATAGAAGGGGAGTAGGAGGATGCTGATACTAAAGCCTCTCCGGATGTGACGTTGACATTAGGGGAAAACAAGACTCATTATTGGACTTTTTAGAGAAAGGAAAAATAGGCACCCAACCAATTAGTGTGAAGGATGCGTAACATAGAAATTCCTCAAAAAAGAGGAAAAATGTTGAAAAAGGTCGAATATGTTGCTCCAAAAAAAGAGGAAAAATGTCATTCTCTCTCTTCTTTTTCCTCCTGTATGTCAGATGATGTCAACATTAAAGTTTGAAGCAATAAATTTGCCTTTCTCGCCCATTGCATACATTTGGGAACACACCCAAATTCTTCTCTTTGTTGTACTCTCCTCACACGAGAACATACCATCTCATTGTGATTTCTCAATTTTTTGCTCTCTCGTCACAAGCAAACAACCCTCCAACTGAAATGTCGACGTGCCCTGAGAGGCCATCTTTACAAATCCAATCTAATATGATTCATAACACACTAGATGCACAAAACGCATGGAATCCTCTAACAATTTTGAAGGGGAGTTGGATTTTCTAGAGCTGTCATGGAAGAGAAAGCAAAGAGGATCATCAGCAAAAACGATTTTATATCATGCTGAAATGTAAGAATTCAAGGATTTAGACATAGAAGCAACAAATCAAGTATCAAAGAGGTGCTTGTTCAACATATGTATTTACATAACAAGTTAAACCTGGTTCGTTGGCCACACGATCTTCCACGACAGAGACCAACTTGTAAGCTTCTAATTCATTGTAGATTCATTCTAAACTCAACACAACTCAACTCTATACTACAACAGAAATCATGTTGCTAATTTCACGGTGTTCTAGACTATTGGCAAAGTATTTTTTCCTGTTTGTAAATAATTTGCACTACTTTAAAATTCCATAAACAACTTAGATTTTTTTTTACCTAGGATGAAGTACCTGGAAATTGTGTTGTTGACATAATGATTGCTTGTTTGTAAAGTACTTCAGACTTAAGCTTGTTGAAAGTTTTTTCTCTAGTACTTGTATAGAAGTTTGGACTATTTTCAATGCACTATCAACTACTTCAAAAGGTTCAAGACACACATTTAAAACTTTGATCTACTTAACGAAGTATATCCTTCAACATATATTGAATGGCAACCACTGGAATCAATAAATGGCATCCTTCATGTAGAGAAACAATACAAAGGTCTCTCTCCAAGATCATTGGCTGAGGCAGGTTTATTCTTTTACGACCACTGTTTTAAAAATCATACTAGAACGACAGCTTTTGGCGCATTGAGTAAGGCTCCTCCGCCCGAAATTCACAAGTCCAGAGTGGGAGTTACCAAGTGCAGCGATAAGTGAAAGTTATCAAGCAAAAATTTTCTAGGAGGTGCAATTTAATCTCAAACCACATAACTCTACAAGACTCGTTCAAGTAGCATTCGCAATGCTGGTAACGGTATTTATGGATTTGTTTGCAAAGTCAAGAATATGGGTTACAAAAACAATGTTTGTCTCTGAAAACATGCAAAACATGGATATGCTTGAAATCCTTGATAGAAGATGGGATACAAAGTAAGAGAGAAATGTAATTCGCAATGTGGTAATAAAGACAATGTGTTGTAGGTATGTCGTTCATTGTTAGAACTTCATCATGAATTTCTACAGACGTATGCACAGAGTACACAACAAATTAGTGCCAATGGATCAAGACATGATGAGATGAATGGAAATTCTCTTATTGATATTGCAATTAAACTCAATGATAGAGTGATTTCAACGATAACTATTGGTGAAACTGCAATCTACAACAGTTACGAGCGATAAGATATTATGGACGAGAGCCAAACAGAATTGCATTCTGACTTCCATTTTCAGAGTATGCAACAAGCAAGTAAACAATCCAATACTCTCAGAATGAATAATGTGAATATTCCTAAAATAATTTTCTTTACTGTATAGGTGTCATCGAGAGTGTTGTAAAGACCTATATAACAAATAGGTGACACTAACATGTAAGTGACCTTGATTATCATTATTTTGCAATGTTTTGACTTTGAGTGCATTTCAAAACAATCACTAGAAGGCTGAGGAGGACAATGAGACCAAATTCCAAGACACACTTTAAACAAAGAAGACACCAACATCAACGTGATATAGGTCTTTAGAAGTTGGGTCCTATGTCATATCGTGTTGTTGTGATCATTTGTTAAATGACATTCAAACAAATTAGAACATACACTTCAAGAGCTAAAAGACCACAACAACATGATACTAGGTCATTCTACCCGGCAAGTATACCCCGTATCGCGTTGTTGTGATCATTTTGGGGGTCAAGGAAATCGCACTTTATAGTGCCTCATAACACCATTAAAACTATGTTTTCCATGTCTTACGTTTGAACGCAAAATCTTATGTTTCGGTAAACGACCACAACAACGCAATATGAGACATTCTACATTGACTTTTGACCTACATTGCGTTGTTGTGGCTGTTTTGTGTCCATTTTGTTTTCATTTGAACTATATTCAACAGAGATTTTGTTAGAAATTAACCATATTTTTTTTAAATGTAGGAAGATATATGGAGTAAGGTGCCAAGTTTGAGCTATCTGTGCCAATTTTCTGAAGAATGCTGCTCCATGGTGAGATGGTTCGTTGTCACAAAGAGCGAAGCGTTGTGGCTGTTGTGCTGCCCTCCTCAAATGGCTATCTGTAACTGTTCATATTTCAAGGTCACAATTGTTTTACGCAATGTGTTCATCACTCCTCCTCAATGGAGAGTTTGCAAAACAAATGTTTTATGCGTATATAGTGATATTTCAATTATGATTTGTCATAAATTGGAAGAGATATGCTAAATGTGATTACATAAATATCTCAATGTAAGAAAAAGAAAAATTAAAGTGAGACTTTGAGTACACCACATTGAAAACTTAAGAAAAGAAAAAATTACATAGGAAGACACGATTTATTATGATCACATTTATACATCAAGCCTTGTAGTTTTTGAGGAGGAAGGCAGCTCTTCAACAGTGGGGAGAGCGAGCTCTTCTACAGTGGGGGGAGGGGGACCTTCTATGGTTGGTTGAGGGAGCACTCTTGAAACAGGTTGCCGAAAATGGACAAGCTCTTGTTTTCCATATGGGGGAAGCATCCTGGGATCCTTTAACCCACAAGCTAGTACATAGGCTAAATAATAATTACTTCTTTAAAAAAAAGGTATCCGGTGCCTTTTCCAAAGGCCCACAGAGAAAATTCTTTATCCAAAAGAAAAGCTTTTTCTACATTCCACCTCATTGGATATCCCCCTAGATACCTTGAAAGAACCTTCAATACATTAAGCACAGAAGTAACGTTCTCCTTCAAGAACCTTGAATGCTTAGACCAGCACCTACTAGGGATATCTGAGGGACTTCAGGTAACTGTCCAACAAGGAGTAATTTCCCAGTCATGCCGCATGATGAGCTCTAAAGGCACGAAGGATAAACAGATCCGACTCCACATACAACTGAAAGATAATGATAAGAACTTGCCAAACTCAATCGCTATAAATTAATAGAGCTACTAGCAATGCATGCCTTCTGATTTTTGTCTTCAACAACAATGTCTAGTTTCCAAAGATTGACACTTGTGTTTTCAACCACGCAACTCACCGTTGCAACATCTACTCCCATATGGTAAATTTTTAGCCTAACCTGGATAGCCCTAAAAGGGCAGAGTGGACTCGTAAGCAGATGCATGTTGAAACATTTGACAAAGGGTATCTGCTAGAGACAAGAAATCCCTTTCCTTGAGTTTTCTATCTATTTGGAGGTATTTGTTGTCTTCATGCTGGACAAACCCTTCATCTTTGTCCAGATGTTGAGCAATGATGGTAGGGCAATAGTCGTGCCGTAAATTGAATAGATCATGTATGTCTGACAAGAGGACATAATGCCTGCCTTCAATAAAAAATGAGGGTAAAATTCACAAGAGCACATCCCCAACGGCCTCATCCGCATGCTGGCATGTGTCCTGCTCGACAGGAATGATGGTGTCATAGCGAAGATCTTGGATGTCAACATTCTGGGCCTCCCTCCTCTCCTCCTCCTAATCAATATCATCCTCTATTTTTGGACCTTCCTGAGCTCCATCTTGGTGACGACCACCTTCACCTTGAGGTCCAGGAAAATCCTTAGAGTTCTCATTGAGTTGCAGATGGAGGTAGACGATGAATCCCTCATAAAAGCAAACAAAGCTGCATTTTCTTTTGTGGAGTGGGCATTTTCGCTCCACTTCATGACAACCTGCAAGAAGGCAGCTAATATTTTGTACGACTTCCTTTGTCCACTTTAGGTCAAGGGCATGAACAAACAGAACACCTTCAAACTCCACTTGACCAATAGAAGTAACATTTGTGAACTCAAGGTGCTGAGTAGCAAGTTGGGAATCAAGGGATCTCAGCATGTCTGCAACAAGAATAAACTTGGCATTGAAAATTTTGGAAATCCATGGCTAGCGATGGTGTTGTTTGACTTTGTAGTAGATAAAGGGAAATAGCCTGACTTTAGGTGTCTCAGCAACAGTTTCGACTTCCTCCTTCACAACTGCAAAATTGCTAGGGCTAGCCTATATTTGTCCAATTGTCAATAGCAGCAAACAATTTGTCAATGAGCACCAAAGTCAAACAATGTGAAGAATTTATCAGTAGAGCAAACAATGACAGAATAGAAACAACCATAACAATGCGAAGGGAGCAAGTCATACATGAAGAAATGTCTCTCATCATGTTGTTATGATCGTGTTTTCAAGTAATTAAATAACCCTCAATGACGATGGCAAAAACCAAGATATATCGACACTACAACTTAGAATGACCACCAAAATGCGATGGTGGCCATCCTTAGAGGAAGAGTAGTAGAAAACTACTTGAATCTTAAGCAAACAAGAACATGACAAAAAGCTGAGCATAGTAGACATTCTCTCTTAAAAATGACCACAACAACAACAATGCAACGGGAGTTCATCTTAATGGAAACAATATGCCTCCTCATGTTGTTATGGTCATTTTGGGGTAATATGCATAATTCAATCCAAACAAAGAGAAATATGAGGAAATTGGAAAGTAGAAACACATAAAGGGTAAGAGTAACCTTCATAATGGATGACAAGGAAGGATTCAGGGTTTGATGAAGATACAGTGAAGGACTCACATAAAGACAAAGGGAAAGTGATGAGGAAACAACAAAAAAGGGAATGAAAGTGGGAGCATTGGGTAGGCTCGGGTTAAGGGCTCGAAGACCAAGACTCTATCCACGTGGCCCAAAACTAACGAAATGTGCATGATGTAATTGACTTGGTGCATTCATTGCCAATTAATGCTATATTTAATTTTGCATGCCATCACTTTCGTCATTGTGGGCCTCCCAACCATTGTGGCTTCTGTGTCCTCATTGTTGTCTTTGTCTTCACTCATGACTACATTGTTGCTTTCATCTCGTCAAATTCATCTTCGTCCTCACGACTACACTGTTCTGTGGTGGCGGATTCCACAACCTCGCACACGTACTACAGTGACGTGCATTGGGTTTTTGGTTGATTCCATAGTTTTTAGATTTCTCTGTTGGTATTTGCTATTGGGGTCACCTTTCGATTTTTGTGCCATTTTCGTGTTTCTCTGGGATACGACCTTTACATAGGTGCCCGTCTAATGTAGGTTAGAAAACATTGTATCCACTAAAACGACCACAACAACATGTTGGGAGGTCAACCCACTAGCAATTATACTCTGTATCGCATTGTTGTAGTTGCTCTGCGGGATAAAAAGTTTTAGAGGTGAGGCCAGGCCGCTTCTATCTATGAAAACTACCACAATAACGTGACGGGAGCACATTCTACCAGCACAAGTATGTGTTGTATTGCATTGTTGTGGTTGTTTTTGAAGCAAAGAGAAATGCAAGATGGGAAGTCCTTTCCATCCCCCAGAATTACCACCACAACGTGATGCTAGGTCATCCTACCGGCAAGTATACCCCATATCGCGTTGTTGTGGTTGTTTCGGGTGTGAAGGTATGTTTTGTTTGAATGCAAAATATTATGTTTCAATAAATGATCACAACAGTGCAATATAGGCCAATCTTGGTCAGAGGTCGACCACCATCCCGTTGTTGTGGTCGTGTCTTGTTTTCATGTTTCTCTCTGAGATACAACCTTAGCATAGGTACTCCTCTAATGTAGGTAGATCATAAAACATTGTATCCACAAAAATGCATTGGGAGGTCATCCCACCAGCAATTATACTCTGTATTGCACCATTGTGGTCGCTTTTGGGGATATAAAGTTTGAGAGGTGAGGCCCCCTTCTATCTACTAAAACTACCACAATAACACGAGAGGAGGGCATTCTACCAACAAGTATGTGTCGTATCGTGTTGTTGTGGTCTTTTTTGTAGCAAAGAGAAATGCAAGACGGGAAGTCCTTTCCATCCCCCAAAACTACAACCATAACATGATGCTAGGTCATCCTACCAGCAAAAGTATACCCCATATCGCGTTGTTGTGGTCGTTTTGGGTGTGAAGCTATTTTTGTTTGAATGCAAAATCTTATGTTTCAGTAAATGACCACAACAATGAGATACAGACCAATCTTGGTTAGAGGATGACCACGATCATGTTGTTGTGGTCTTGACTTGTTTTTGTGCTTCTCTGAGATACGACTTTAGAATAGGTGCTCGTCTAATGCAGGTAGCTCGAAAAACATTGTATCCACCAAAATGACCACAACAATGCATTGGGAGGTCATCCCACTAGCAATTATACTCTGTATCACGCTGTTGTGATCGCTTTAGGGTGTGAAGGTATGTTTTGTTTGAACGCAAAATCTTATGTTTCGGTAAATGACCACAACAACACGATACAGACCGCAGAGGATGACCTCCATCACGTTGTTGTGGTCATTTCTTGTTTTCGTGTATTCGGTTCTATCTACAAAAAACTACCATAATAACGTGAGGGAAGGGAATTATACTAGCAAGTATGTGTCGTATCACGTTGTTTTGGTCATTTTTGTTAGCAAAGAGAAACGCAAGATGGGATGTCCTTTACATCCCCCATAACTACCACCACAACGCGATGCTAGGTCAGCCTTCCCGCAAGTAAACCCCATATCATGTAAGTTGTGGTCATTTTGGGTGTGAAGGTATGTTTTTTTTGAATGAAGATGTTTGAATGCAAAATCTTATGTTTCGGTAAATGACCACAACAATGCGATACAGACCAATCTTGGTCAGAGGATGACCTCCATCGCGTTGTTGTGGTCGTTTCTTGTTTTCGTGTATTTGGTTCTTCTATGTCATTTTCTCAACTTTCTCATCATCATATCGTTATTGTTGCCATTTATAATAGGTTGTCATGTGTTTTCATGGTTTCAGCTATCATTGCTAGGACAAAGTCCACAACCCGTCGTACCTCACCAAACGATCATGGCATAGCGAGACGAATAAGAAAGGGCAAGAACATAGATATTATGAATCAAGCTTGCGGGACCCGAAAGAGGAACTGTGCCAGCATGCTCAAAGAGATTCGCAAGGTGCAAAAGCACATGTTCGTTGCCATACCAAGACTTCCCTTCTAGAGGTTGGTCAGGGGCATCTGTGCGGATTATGTCCTCGATATGCGCTAGCAAGCTTCTATCCTGTGATGTCTCCAAGAGTCTGTGAAAGACTTCCTTGTGGAGATCTTTAAGGATAGTTGTGTCCTTGCAACACACGCTCATCGTGTTATCACCATGCCTAGGGACATGGCTTTTCTTCGGCATCTCCATTACATGTACGACAAGACTCTTGAGCCTATCATTATTTTGGATGAGAGAATGAGGGAGATCTTTGAGGTCCCTCCCATTTTGAGGCAAAGGGTGAGGGTCGAGGAGGTGCCAATCACCTATAATCAAGACACTCGCTCGAAGAGGAGGGATGAAACCATTGGTCGACCACACGTTCTAAATGCACAAGAAGGAGGAGATGAAGAGAATGCACAACAAAATTTTAGTTGGTGGGAAAATACTTTAATCAAATGTCCAATTATCTGAGATCTTTGCCTTAGACTCTCTCTCTTGGTGGGAAAATACTTTAATCAAATGTCTATTTCTCTTTGTTATGAAAACTACCACAATAACACGAGGGGAGGGCATTCTACAAGCAAGTATGTGTCGTATCACATTGCTGTGGTTGTTTTTATAGCAAAGAGAAATGCGAGATGAGAAGTCCTTTCCATCCCCCAAAACTACCACCATAACGCGATGCTAGGTCATCCTACCGGCAAATATACCCCATATCGCATTGTTGTGATCCTTTTGGGTGTGAAGGTATGTTTTGTTTGAATGCGAAATCTTATGTTTCAGTTAATGAAGATGCTTGAATGCAAGATCTTATGTTTCAAGATAAGATTATTCTCTGTTGCATTGTTGTGGTCTTTTGTAATAAACATGTATTTTTAATAGCATCTTCTTATAGACAAGGACAAAATGACGATCAACTTCCTTAGTTGTAAAAGTGAATGCAAACATGAGGTACTAAGATTTTTTGTATCATTATTCGCTAAACATTATCTTTTTGAGCGATCACAACAAGATGATACAGGTTCTCTTTCAACACAAGACTATCCCCTATTGCGTTGTTATGGTATTTTGTAATAAACATTTCTTGTTAATAGAATCATTTTATAGACATGGAAAAAAAAAGATGATGAACTTCCTTGGTATTATCTCTGTCCAGATACAAAAAGGCTTGTACATACTTCCTCTTGCTATGTTAACGTACAAAAAAAATTCAAAAGAGCAGCTTCATTCTATTCGGTCTACCTAGTATTGATTGATGCACACGTTGTGTGTGATTGCACCACTCTGAGTGTTTTTGTGCAGCACTTGACCCTCTATATGCTTGTTGCCTTTTTGCTTTTTGTGCTGCTCGATTTGCTTTGTAAGGCCTCATGTGCTCCAATTTGCTTCTTATTCATAATTTCTATAGAATCCTCCGATAGAACCATTGAAATACTTCATGTAGACTATTTTCTCTCACTTTTCCTCCTGTAGCATGTCTAGTGTGACAAAAGTATGCGTTTCTTGCTTGATAGTGAGACTTCTCCATTCCTTGTGTTGACCATATTCATGGAGTTCTGAACTCTTTCATAAATATTATGTGCTGCCAGAAAGACAATTATGAATGAAATTAGTTCTGACCTTATAATGCATGATAAATGAAATGAGTCCTTGCTGTGAATGAATGAAATAAATTCAACCATATAATGCATGATGTTTGATTCGCTCCATGCATCTTTCATAGATTTCTGAAATTTCTTGACGGTGGCTTCAAACATGTTAAGTTCATTCTTGTCCCAATGTTTCTTCTCACAGAAATGGAAGATCTTATCTATGGATTTCGACACATCTTCCTTCTTCATTTTTGCACTGCCATTATCCCCATGATCCATCACTAGATTATGGAATGCCTTGCATTTCTCATATGACACTGTAGTTCTCTTCCTCCTTGTTTTTACATTATGTTTATTGTTGGAAATAAATTGCCTTGCTTTCACTCCACCAATTGATGGCTTTGATGGTACATGGACGCTCTTTGTTGAAGCAACTGTTATCTTGACGTTGACCCCATGCAAGCCAATGTCAGATAAAACTTTTTCCAAGGCTTTGGAAGCCCTTTTGCTCCTGCATATAGGTGTTTATTGTTGCATAAGCAAAGTAGTTTTTCTCCATTCCTAGGTTTGACATTTCACAATGACACTCACTCTGACAAACCAACACAGTTTCATCTTACTCCAAATTTCACTACAACTCTACACACATGTCTCACACAACACTGCTGCACTTGCACCACTCTCAATACACAGAATACAGAATGAAATGACTAGAAGAGATGAAGCACAAAATCTGTCCCCACTGTATTGTCATTACAAAATCCGCCAAAGCTACACATAAAATCTGCCAAGAACCATATTCGTGTACCACTGAACAAAATGGCTCTAGCTATATAGACTTCCCACGACTCTCTACCTTCCAAGATCCCAAAGCTAACCAACTTCCAAAAATACCAAAAATCCTTACATATAACTTAAAAAATAATCCGCCTAAGGTCTACCCTAAACACCTGCAGTGGTGGCTTGAGCCAAAGGCTGACATCGGACCCACAATCCCTTGATCCGTAAACTAGACAGGCAAAGAATCTTGCAAAGATAAAACAAAATCAGCATAAACGCCATCAGAACATCCTCCTCTTTGAAATTTTGCATATCCGCTGACTTTCCATTTGAAATATAATGCTACTCTAGTGATTTCTGACTAATCTACTGCACTACTGACTTTTTGCTGATCTGACTTCCTATCCGTTCATTGAAATATTGCTTCCTCCGCATTTTGAAAATCGGACCATACTCCCTTGTCAAGCTGAATGAAAGAAACTTGATTGGCAAATTAGACAACACTTCTGGAACACTTGAAAATTTCACCACATAATTATGCCTTGAATCCGATCTAATCTTCCACACCTGTTGTGACATAGTCAGATTTGTAAAACTTGCTTCACATCCATCAAATATCTGCACTTGACATCCTCCAAGTTGAATGCTATCAAAACAACCTTTGTCAAATAAATCTGAACCCAAATCTGCCAAATAGTCAATTTGATCAACTTTCTTCACAAATGAAAACATATTTAAGATTAGATTGAACCTTTGACAGCAAAATCAGAGATTGAGACACTTCAAAACCAAAACTTTGACCCTCAACAACTTTTTCAACTTCCCATTGATGAATTTGGCATTCCGCTTGAATCCTACAACCATCAAAATCAGCCTCAATCAGCTCCTGTAGGTTTATTTGGCCATCATTACACCAATATGCGAGAAACCTACTGAGAAACCAAGTTTGCTCTGAAATCTGAAAATTCCATAAAAATCAAGAAAATAATCCGCATATAAGCCTCTGGAATCCTCTGAACCTGTTTAGATGTGATCTGATCCACAAACCATACAAACTGATCACTATGCATCCTATAATGCATTCTTCGTTGCCCAATCAGCAACTTCAAAGTCTACAACACATGAAAATCTGAATTGTGAATCCTCCTCCCTGCACTTCTCAGTCTCTGATCTGAATCTCCTTGAAAAGAAGAAGTTTCGAAATACTTCCAAAACATGGGGTGGAATTTTCTGAACACCTGAATACCTGGTAGAATTTTTGTCGAATCATTCGGTAAAATCTTTTTTTGAAAATCCTCTTGAATCCGATTTAACACTTTTGCATGATCTAAGATTGGATTAGCAATCCTCAGACTATCCTCCACCTTTGAAATAGTATATTTCAGCTGTTTTGGCCTCTACAAAACTAGGTACAAGTCCGCCTTAACAATCAAAAAATCCTCCAAGATCTATTTTTTCTGTCTGAAATGATCTGACATTAGTTCTGAACTATACAAAGTGTCATCTACATATTTCACACCTTTGTGCAATTTTTATGAACCTCACGGAATTTCCTCCTGAACATCCTTTGAAATTTGACTCTGAAACAGTGAAATCAGATTTGAAAACACTGAATTCTGATCACATTGCACCTTGTAATGCATTCTTTTAAACCCAACTTGCAACCACAAAATTGGAAACATATGAAAATCTGAATTATGACAACCCGTCATCCACATCACAACCCATTCTGTAAGAGTCCACTTCTATTGGCTCATCAGCTTTAAAACACACATCCTCTGACAAAAGTATGTTTGGGTTGACAACAACCTATCCCACATCTCGTTCAGAATGCACATCCATCGAGCTAAAGCTTGAAATTGCATCATCCTACATGTCAAAACATCATATGCTGATCCTCCAAACTTGTCAAACCTGCTTTATACTCTTCAATGACTTGCTCTTGACAATCCCCCTACTCAATCTGATCGATAAGACCTTTACTGATTCAACCCAATTCAGTCCAAAACAAAAAGCAATCCGCTTTTCAAATTCTCTGCAATTGAAACATCTCCTTGTTGAATATCAACTTGTGCAATCAAAATATGTCCTTCAAAACATCTCCTTGTTGAATATCAACCTGTGCAATCAAAATATGTCCTTCAAAACATTCAAAATCAAAAATCCGATTTCCATGATCATCGGTAACATCAAACACAATGGTCTAACTTTTTGCTTGAATTCGCAAACCATCACAATGAGCATGTGTAAACTCCTGTAAGGTTTGTTCAGCACATTGGGTTTCTAAGTTCAAAATCTGTTTATGGGATTCATGTATCGATCCCGCAACATCTTCCAAATACAAATTCTCTTGTGTAGATATGTTTGACAGAAATTCCACAGTCACTGCATGAGCATACTCTAGTGGTAGATTAGGGGTATCTAAGGGCTCTTTAAGGCTCTCTTGGCTAAGCTCCTTTTGCACGTCCTTCTCCACCCCATCTTTGGTACTCCCACTTGATGACTTTCAAACTCCATGCCAATCCAAATGTCATCATCATCACTTGACTCCCCTTCAAACTCATTCGCATATGCATCTCTCAACTTCTCACATGGTTTTTGTAACTTCCCAATGCTTTTTCTACTGGAACATGACTTTTGCCTGTCTCCTTTGTGATCAACTAACCATTCAGATGCACTCTCCAAGACATCCTCAAAGTCATCTAACCTTCCCAATGCATTCTTCATTTCCTCCCAAGCTGATACTGTATGCACTTTATGGATAATTTTATGAAACTTTGTGCATAGGTCAACCATATACCATTTCCTACATGCATCTCCCTTTGAGCACTCATCAATTACACACGGACAATCCTCTACCTCATGCTTCTGACTCATGTAAACCTCACATTTTTTCTTCTTCTTCTTACCCCCCATGACACACTCACATAATTAAAATACAACAATCATATTCAGCCCTCAAGAAAGATGCACCACACCAATCCGAGACCCATTAAATTTTCTAAACGGAGAGCCACGGATGCTATACCGGGATCCGAAAAGTTCATTTAATTGGCTGCTTAAAATTGATTGAAATATTTTAAATTGATAATATTATGATTTCTCCTTGAAAAATTTGCCATAAAAAGTTACCTTCTGGCTGCAAAGCAGATTCAGTCTGCAAATCAAATGTCATCTATGATTCAGATATTGTTTTTGAATTTTGACTACAGAACTTACTCTACAAATTCTGACTTCTGTTTGCAAATCAGATTTGTCGACCCTCTGACTCCAATTTTGTCACCTCGTTCTTGATTCCAATCATCTTCGTCTTGCTGCAAACCTTGCCGCCTCACTGCTCACCGTGTGAAATATGAATTAAGAAATTGTGAATTCTCCAGCACGAACTATCGCCTAGCATTTGACTTCCAAGAAAACATAACCACCTCTACAACCATCACTTCTACTGCTACTCTGCATCTTCTTGGCACCCTTCCTTCTAACAGAAGAAAGCGAACTCAACCATGAACACCCATCATAAGCACCGTGATCGCCAGTGTTTATTGTTGCATGAGCAAAGCACTTTTTCTCCATTCCTAGGTCTAACATTTCATAATGACACTCACTCTGACAAACCAACATAGTTTCATCTTACTCCGAATTTCACTACAACTCTACACACATGTCTCACACAACACTACTGCACTTGCACCACTCTCAATACACAGAATACAGAATGAAATGACTAGAAGAGATAAAGCACAAAATCTGTTCACTGTATTGTCATTACAGAATCCGCCAAAGCTACACATAAAATCCGCCAAGAACCATATTCGTGTACCACTCAACAAAACGGCTCCAACTATATAGACTTCCCCCACGACTCTCTACCTTCTAAGATCCCAAAGCTAACCAACTTCCAAAAATACCAAAAATCCATACATATAACTTAAAAAATAATCCACCTAAGGTCTACCCCAAACAATAGACAAGAGATTCCAAGCAAATCCAATGTATAGGAATACAAGTTTCTCAATTATCCTGCACAGTGTGTGCAATGTGCAGATATGTACTCTTGCAAGAGGAATATCTAGTAGGTTGGAAATTTGGATTTTTCTAATGCCTGTTAGGGGCCTGTGTGATGAGTTTCTTTTATCCATTGTACTTGCATGTTCCATGCAGTATAGGCAGGGGCACTTTACATTTCCAGCCTTTGAAATATTATACATACACTTGAGTGTTTTCAAGTCTCCTGACATATAAAATCAAAGAATTGTTATTAAATGCTTCCTGTTTAGAAGAACTATTTGAGAATGCTTTTTATGTCATTCTCTTAATACACGCCATAACTGCCATTTGCCATTCCACAGTGAGAATTCTTAGAGCTTCTCCTTCATTTTGCCTCTTCTAAATATGTTAGGTATGTCTCTATTATGGAACATCCAATGGGGGGTATCATGGTCCTCCGTCTCACAACCTACATGATAAAATTGAAAGTGAGATTTCTTTAATGAAAGAGTTCATGAAACCAAAAATAAAAAGAATAAATTCACACCTCAAATGACCCAAGCCACCAAATATTGTTCTCTGATTGCACACGAAAATTAATGCGATCTTCTTTTTGCATTGTGTTATCCAATGCCCTGTTCATTACTGTGATTATTATTCTCTCTATTTTCATTTGCTTCACAACTTCACAATCATCAAGTTTGATAACAAACTTAAGGAATCCTCTAGTCTGTACCAAGGTCATTCCAAAAAATTGGACCATTTCCTTTTGTAATATTTTCAAATCAAAGAAAATATTTTTGTTCTTATCATATCTTATTTCTTTGCCTGCCGTTATTAAGGTAGGTGTCTTCGATGCAAAAAGGCTGACCAAGCCAAGTTCTTATTCGCTTGTTTTGAGTGCCAAACATTCTCTCCTGACATGATATGGTTTTGGAAGAAGTGTAGCCCATTTTCCATTTTATTTGTATTTTGAGTGGTTTAGCTTGAAAATCTTAGAATACCCCTTTCTTCCTATGCCAACATCATCAAGTCTTAGACATTTTTGTACATCAAGACTTGACACCTGGCTTTTCTTTGTAAATTATTCTATGAATGTTCATCGTACTTTTTTATACTTGTTCTCCTTGAGCATCTAGCCTACCATATTTGAAGATAAAAGAATGGAATATTGTCTGGTTGTTGAAGCCAATTCCACGTTTTCTTTATTTGGATGTAGGAGACACCTAAAATGAATTTGTCTTGTTATAAATTTACAAGTTACATGCACTAAATGTTGTATCATAGAAATGTAGAAATCTATTACCTTGCAGCTTGTATTCTTTTCTTGACTCCTCCACCACTTGGATTACGTTGCTCCTCCACCACTTGGATTAAGTTGGTCTATGAATTTGTCTTGTTATAAATTTACAAGTTACATGCACTAAATGTTGTATCATAGAAATGTAGAAATTTATTACCTTGCAGCTTGTATTCTTTTCTTGGTTCCTCCACCACTTGGATTAAGTTACTCTATGAATTTGTCTTATTATAAATTTACAAGTTACATGCACTAAATGTTGTCTCATAGAAATGTATAAATTTATTATCTTGCAGCTTGTATTCTTTTCTTGACTCCTCCACCACTTGGATTAAGTTGCTCTATGTTCCTAAAATTCCTTTTTCTTTCTCTCATGCCAATGCTTGTTGCTTTTACATGTGCACCCTGTAGTTTCTTGTCAAGATCTTGTATTGTTTTAGATTAGGACTCTATTCTGCACAAGAGATGTGGTTTTCTTTCTTGAAGAGAGATATACATTTGTTGAAAATGACTATACTAAAACAGTACTCCATAATTTAAGTCTTTTAGAACTCTTTTCGATTGGCTTGGTGCATTGCAATAGCCAAGCAGCCCTTGGTGACCATCGCAAACATATCTAATCAATGAGGTTAGATTTGAGAATGAGGGTGTGCTTGAAGTTAGAGGATTATTTCGATACATAGATCCATCACACAATAGGTCTATATGCTTTGAGCCTGAAGCTCTAATTTCTTCCTTCTCGCTTCCATTAATTGAAAGTTGGGCCTGATTTCTTTTCTTCCAAGGTGCATATTCTTCTTCAAGATCAATATGCATATGATATGGCTTGCTCTTCTCTCCCGTATCAATGTGATGTAATTAATGTAGCACAATGATAAGCTCGTAATCGCCTGAGTTCATGAGAAATTCACGACTTGAATGTCTAAAATGGGAGAGAAAAGTCACTAGAAGGGAAATCCTTTGCCAAAGAGGAAATAAACACACTCAAAAAGTGCATTAATGAGAGCTCGTTTAACTATACATACATATTACGCCTTTATTCCTTCTATTTATTATGCACCCATAGGACAACGCTATATTCTCTTTGTTCTTGAGCATTTAAGAAGGTCTAGAGCACCGTGTTGATTATCTCTCTCTACAAAAAGACACAAAAAGGGTCAAAAATCCTTCCTTTTTCCAATTTTGGGCCACAAAAAATAAGGTGACGTGGATTATCTTACATGGCCCCAAAATGAGTCCCGATTTCCCCTAATGGCCAATTCCAAAACAAACATAAAAATAAACGTCTAGCAACAAATGGAAGAAAGCAAAATACAAATGAAGGTACCTTGTTTTTAATTTTTACTTGTATTTTAATATCATTATTATAGTTATTGAAAGGCTATCGTGTTTGTAGAAGTCGGCCCTCTAAATAAGACAAAGCTAGCACCAATTGATGGTAATGAAGAGATTGAATCGTCCCCTACGGTGTCAAAGCAACCACAACCAAGCAATAAAATTACCCGACCCAATCCCATTGACCCCCATTTGCACTTACATAAGCCTCGTGCATGCAAGAAATTGTAAAGTACTTATTTTATGCACATGTTTGTATCACTAGCCCTGCCAACTTTTGGCCTCTTGTATTTAATGTGCATCTATAAGCACTGTTGCTACCACTATATATATCTGCTTCCCCTATTTTAATGAAATGCATACTTTTTTGAAACTCCTTGTCATCTATGCCTATTTTTAATGCGTTGTCTCCTTGCGTAAAGTTGTGATAAATTTAGGTTAATGTGTTAATAATCATTTTGTTTATTAGAGGTCCGAAAGGCTCATGTGGCAATATAGACAGTTGAGGAGATCGAGATTGGCAGAGTGCCACCACGCTATCAGACTCTGTCAAAGTCCATAGATACAAAGGACCTAGATTGAGTGGCATTGGTTCTTGACTTGCAAGGGGTTCTTTTGTAGAAATTCCATTTGAAGAAAGAGGAACCTCCAAATCTGGATAATAATGATTACATATAGGTAAACGAATTAGGAGAGGAGGTGATCCACTTTGTGCATAAGGATGCAGAGCCCTCCTTGCTGATGACATGTAGATTTGCGAATGTTTATATTTGGAGTTCTTCCCTCCTCCAAAACATTCAAAAAAGGATGGATCTTTTTTTCCTTCGTGCTTCAAAGTGGCCGTGTGTCTTGATTGGTCAAGAGTTATGTGATGTTGTAGATTTCAATTTTGATTCGGGGGCAAACCGGTTTTCTTCAAGAACCTTTATAACTTTTGTAAAAGGTTCCCAAAATACAACGAGAGGAACACACTCTTGATTGATGACAACTACTATAAGTGTAAGGTGAATAGGCCAGGTACATACTTGATTTTGCTAAATAGTGAAAGCATAATTCCATGGTAAATGAGCTTGGAAAATGGCTTAAGGCTTTTGATCATCGCATACCATTTGTAAAATGTTGGGAGGGTCCCATCATGCAAGATGATTTAGATAGGTTTATTAATAACAAATTGAGAAAAGGTGGGGTCATCTTGTCTTATGCAACACACATGAAGTAATGAAGGCAGTCCCGTAGGTAGCACTGATCTTGAGTTTTTGTAAACTCATTTTATATTTGAGATTTGTAAACACTCTGCCATAATTGTAAACTCATTTTGGATGGAATATACAAGTAGTTTACAGTACTTGAGATGTAGTCTACATTACTTCTCGAGTAGTTTTAAGTGCTTGAAAATATGAGCTTACTACTTTACAGGTAGTTTAAGTACTTCTCACATATTTTAAGTTATTGTATGCAATAATATGAAATGAGGTTTTATTCATAAGTGGAGGATTTCTCTGGATTTAATGTAAAAGCAGTTTATAGTACTTCGAAAGTAGCCTATGGTACCAAATATTTTATAGGTGGTTCTCAAGTAGTTCTTATTACTTGAAAATATGTTCTTACTACTTTACAAGTAATCTACAATGAGGGTATTTCTCGGGTGTTTTGTCTTCATAAGTGGAGCATATCTAGAGTCAGTTTGGATTTATCATACAAGTAATTTTAATTCCTTAAAGAGTAGTCTATAGTACTTGAGAGTTTGGATTTATTATACAAGTAATTTTAATTCCTTAAAGAGTAGTCTATAGTACTTGAGAGTTGGAAGTAAAAAACTTTAGAGGTGGTTCTGAAGTAGTTTACAGTACTAGAAAATATGACCTTACAACTTGATAGGTAGTTTGATATAGTCTAAATATACATGGTTCTCTTCACAAATGTTATACATATATGATTAGAAAATTATGGTCCTAATAATATTGTTTAAAGTACTCTTTGTATCAAATGAATTGACAAAATGTCTTCAAATTTCATTTGAAAATGAATACAAATTTGTCTAGAGCTCAAGGGGCGTGCTATTGTAAATGTTTTCTTGGACCTCTAGTCACAACCTAAATAGGTTATGCTTACCCTATATACATTCCATTTCAAACTTAATGGCTCTTACTAGGTGTGAGGGTAAGACTATAGGAGGTTGATTTTTTGGGATGTAGTAGTACAAGTCATTTGACCATCAACCTGCTCATAATAGTATCCCTAAACCACATATAACTGTGCCGATACATAGTTACCCCACCCATCTTCACGTGCTCTCATTGTTATGTACGTTGCCTTGGAGCATTTAAGGATGTAGAAATCAACATTGTTCTCTGTAGGGTTGGTGACAAAGTAATCTCCTACACATTAAGCAGACCTACATACATAGGGTTATTGTCAACCTCTTCATCACTTGAGTTTCATCTAAATAATCAACAGCCAAGGGGACAATTTGATGATACTCCCAGGCATCTACATATGTTCGATTGCTACATCTTCTCCAACGTTGCAACCTACATGAATCACAGAATCAAGTGAGTTGTCTGTATCTCAAGGCACACTTATCAGTGCAGTATCCATTCACACAATGTATTGACCATGAACTGATCACACACGTACAATCCCACTTCTTTTCTCTATGTACATCACTCTCCATGATTTCCCAAAAGGTCGTGTGAACTCCTCCATTGTGGTTGTTCATGTGTTAGTGTTCTCTTGATGACTACTCTAGCTCCATCATGCTCGCACTTTCCGTGGCCTTAGGTAAAAAAATTCCACATCATCTCTACTCTTGTTAGTTGGAAGTACCTTGCAATGATCAGTAGCTCCATCTGACCATACCCAATGTCTCTTTGGCATAAAGTTTTTTTGCTTAAGCCACCCTACATGTAAGAGCACACAATGCTGGACAAACAAAGTATCATGGGTCTTGTCATCAGAAATATAAAAGTGTATACCCTTGTGCACTTCATTTGACACCTTGTGAACATATGAAATGTGAACCAAAATAGTGACATGAGAAGAATACCAATACCTTGACTGTATTTCATTTTGTTCTTTGAATGAATAGTTCTCTATAAAGTCAATTTTAAAGACACCACCATGTCGTTTGGAAACTTTAACAAGCAATTTTAAAATTGTTGAGCCTGCCACATGACTATGAAGTTATTCTTGGTGAAAGAGGCAATATGCTTCTGAAAGAAGGATATGAAATCCTTGCCTTTCAAATATCACACTACCAGATCCTTTCATTTCTTCTTTTTTCCTTCTTCATCATCATAGTGTCCTGACTCAATGTCTTCAAAGACCTTGACTGAAAGTAGCAAATCATCATTGCACACTTCATTTTAGGACATATCATAAGCCTACTTGTGCCACAATCATTGCACTCTCTTAGCAAACAAGACTTTGCATGGAACTTTGAAGATGTTGGCTTTGAACAAAGTACTGACTCCAAAAGATCTATGATACTATGATGTGTATGCTAACAACTCTACATAAAGTGGGAGCTGCCTCTCCGGGCATACTAGACACCTACATGTACAAGGAGGGCCATGAAGGCCAAATGATTGATGGTGCATGTGATTGAATGCATCTCTTAAAAACATCATTTGCACATGAGCAATACAACATCAAGTATAACAATCTTTTAGTTTTTGCACAAGAAAGGCCTTTGCCCCTCAAAACGTCTCAGAGAGATCTGTAAATCTGGTTGTTGGTCTTGAAATCTTTTAAAAAACTCCACCTGCCAGACAAAAATATTTACAATCAAGTATAAGTGCTTCATACTACTGCAAACTACTTTTGAAAGTATTGTAAACTTCTTTTGAAAGTACTGTAAAGTACTTTTGAAAGTATTATAAACTACTTTTGAATTAATTGTAAACTAATTTTGAATTATCTGTAAACTGCTTTTAAATTAACTACAAACTACTTTTGAAAGTACTATAAACTACTCGCAAAGTAGTTTGGACAGCTTATGGTCTATTTAAAAATTACTATGAACTACTTGAGAAAGTGCAGGAAATTATTTTGTAAAATACTTTAAGTATCCTAAACGTTCTTTGTAGACTACTTGTATGAAACTTTGGACTATTTTAAAATCATGTAAGCTACTTTAGAGAGTGTTTTAGAGTTTTTGAAGACCTCTTTTGTACTTTGGCCTACTTATAAAGTATTTTTTGCAAGTACTATATACTACAACAAAAATCACGGTGTTGTAGACTATTGGCAAAGTATTTAGTTCTGCTTGTAAATACTTTCGACTACTTTAAATAACTATATACTACAACAAAAATCATGTTGCTAATTTCACGGTGTTGTAGACTATTGGCAAAGTATTTAGTCCTGCTTGTAAATACTTTCGACTACTTTAAAATTCCATAAATAACTTAGATATTTTTTTCACCTAGGATGAAGTACCTAGGACTTCTGTTGTTGACATAATGATTGCTTGTGGAGTACTTCTTCAGACTTGAGCTTGCTGAAAGTTTTTTCTCTAGTACTTGTATAGAAGTTTGGACTATATTCATCGCACTATCAACTACTTCAAAAGGTTCAAGACACACATTTAAAACTTTGGACTACTTATAACGATGTATATCCTTCAACATATATTGAATGGCAACCAGTGGAATCAATCATTGGCATCCTTGATGTTCTGCATGTATATATTAGAGAGAAACAATACAAACGTCTCTCTCCAAGATCATTGGCTGAGACACGTTTATTCTTTTACGACCACTGTTTCAAAATTTATACTGGAACGATAGCTTTTGGCACATTGCGTAAGGCTCCTCCGCCTGAATTCACAAGTCCAGAGTGGGACTTACCAAGTGCAGTGATAAGTGAAAGTTATCAAGCAAAAATTATCCAGGAGGTGCAACATAATCTCATTGAGATATTTTTGGATATAAAAATCCTCCTAGTGTCTAAAATGGTTTCCCCTCAAATAGATATTCAAAAAGAAATTTCCAATGTGCAATTGGAATAAATTGAAATCGGGTAAAAAGGACCTTAGCCTAAGGGTCCAAATTTTTTAAAATTTTTGAATTAAGGTTCCTATGGACCAATTAGATTAATCCAAATGTAGGGAGGAGATAAATGGAAGAATAAAAGAAAATCCCCCAAAAATGAGTAAATGCTCACACAAGATGAAGAGTTGACTAAAGACAAGGTTATTAGTTAAAAAAGAAGAGATATTTAGACGAAATGATGCATTTTTGACACCTCAGTGTGGGAAATTTCCCTCATGAAGAAGGCACCTATTTCACATGTGTGGTTAAGTTTTAAACTCACAAATAATGAGATATTTTTATCTCTCCTCTCTCCTGCTTTAACTAGATCCAAAAAGTCAGCTAAACTGACCTAAAAATGGTCAAAAATTGACCAAACTGATCTGGAAAATTCTAGAATCAGTTTGCTTGGTTAGAGGCTCACTTTTTCCTATAAATGAAGCCTCCCCCTTTGTAAATGGTTAATAGTGTTTTATGTACTGTTACTCTACTCCTTCCCGAGAGCCAAAAATAGTGAATTCATTGATAATTCATTTGTTTTTGACCATTTCCTCTTCAAAGAATTGGTGGCCACTCTTGTTACAAACAAGAGTAGATCCCTCAAACCATCAAGCCAAAGGAAAGCTCACAAAACTCCTAGTAAGTTAGAAATTCTACTTTTTCTTATTCTATTTTATGGTTTTCTGATTATTGCTTTCTTTAAAATGAAAATGGATGTTATGCCTTGCTGGAAAGGCTTTTTTCCTTCTCTTCATTATTGAATTCAGCATTTATTTATCCTAGATGTGTATTCAAATTGATGGAATTAAACTTTTCGTATTGTTTACTCTTAATAAAGTGGAAATTGATTAGATTAGAATGATTTAAATCATCTTGGATAATTTCTAGTAAATTTGAGTTAAAATTTTAAAAAATGGTCAGGCATACAAAGGAGGTTATGGCAAAATTTTCTTAAATTTGGTGAAATAAGTTTTATCTTTTTATTATTCAAAAAGAGTAATCCCCACCGCTTGTGTATTCTAAAAGTGTTATTTTTATTCTATGCATAGAAAAATGCATATTAGAAATATTTTTATTATAAAAGTGTTATTTTCATTAGAATTAATTTCTATGCACAAAAAGATGCATATTGGAAATATTTTGATTATAAAAGTGTTACTATTATAAAAATTGATTTTTATGCATAAATAGATGCATAAAAGATTCTTTTTTATTATAAAAGTGTTACTTTCATTAAAATTAAATTTATGCATAAATAGATGCATAAAAGAATTTTTCTTATTATAAAAGTGTCACCTTCATCAAATTTTGATTTTATGTATAGAAAGATGCATAAAAATTTTTATTTTTATTTCAAAAGAGTTATTCTCTTTAATTTTGATTTTATGCATAGAAAGATGCATAAAGAAATTTATTTTTATTTCAAAAGAGTTATTCACATTAATTTTGATTTTATGCATAGAAAGATGCATAAAGAAATTTATTTTTATTTCAAAAGAGCTATTCTCATTAAAATTGAATTTATGCATAGAAAGATGCATAAAAGATTTATTTTTATTTCGAAAGTGTTATTTTCCTTAAAATTGAATTGATGCATAAATAGATGCGTAAAGAATCTTTATATCAAAAATAAGAATTCTCTTATTCTATAAATAGATGTGATGAGAATCAGATAGATGAGAATGAATAGAGAATGGATGTGATGAGAATAGAACTGATGATGATGAGAATGAGAGGTAAATAGATGTGATGATATGTGATGCGAATCAGATAGATGGGAATGAATGGATGGATCGATGCGATGAGAATAGGAGTGACGAGAATATGAGGTGAATAGATGTGATGAGATGTAATGCAAATCAGATAGATGGGATTGAATGGATGGATGGATGAGATGAGAATAGATGTGATGAGAATGAGAGGTAAATAGATGTGATGATATGTGATGCAAATAATAGAGATGGGAATGGATGGATGGATGGATGCGATGAGAACAGGAGTGACGAGAATGTGAGGTGAATAGATGTGATGAGATATAATGCAAATCAAATAGATGGGAACGAATGGATGATGGATGTGATGAGAATAGAAGTGATGAGATGTGATGTGAATTAGATAAATGTGAATGAATAGATGAGATGTGATATCATGTGAATCGGGATGTGAATGAATGATATAGGATGTGAATGAATGTGTAAGCATGTGAATCGGGATATGAATGAGTGATATAGTATGTGAATGAATGTGTTAGCATGTGAATCCGGATATGAATGAGTGATATAGGATGTGAATGAATGAGTTAGCATGTGAATCGGGATGTGAATGAATGATATAGGATGTGAATGAATGTGAATTAATGAATGAGTGATATAGGATGTGAATGAATGTGAATGAATGAATGAGTGATATAGGATGTGAATGAATGTGTTAGCATGTGAATCAAGATATGAATAAGTGATATAGGATGTGAATGATATAGGATGTGAATGAATGTGTTAGCAAGTGAATCGGGATGTGAATGAATGATATAGGATGTGAATGAATGTGATAGCATGTGAATCGGGATGTGAATGAATGATAAGAGATGTGAATGGATGTGATGTGATGTGAATCGCGATGTGAATGAACGATAAGGGACGTGAATAAATGTGTTAGCATGTGAATCGAGATGTGAATGAATGAGATGTGATGTGAATCGGGATGTGAATGAACGATAAGGGACGTGAATAAATGTGTTAGCATGTGAATCGGGATGTGAATGAATGAGATGTGATGTGAAATGGATGTGATGCATGGGTAGATGCAAGTGGATGAGATCTGATGAGGATAAATGAGGAAATAAGTGATGAGATAGAAAAAGATGTGATTAGATAAGAATGGGAATACTTATGAAATGAATGTGGATTGATGTGGATTGATGTGTCACAGTGGGTAATGTGGAATACAGTGGGTAATGTGGGTAATGACGTTAATGGATGTATGGATAATGTGGGTTGATGTGTGGATAATGTGGATTCACATGAATGGATGTATGGATGATGTGGATTGATGTGTGGATAATGTGGATTGATGTGGATGGATGTATTGATGATGTGGATTGACATGTGGATTGATGTGGATGGATGTATGGAAGATGTGGCTGGATGTGTTGATAATGTGGATTCATGTGGATGGATGTATGGATGATGTGGATTGATGTGGATGACGTGGGGATGGATGTATGGATGATGTGGATTGATGTGTGAATGATGCGATTGGATGTGATTTGATGTGGGAATGATGTGATGTGATAGGGATCAACAAAGAAAAAAAAATTGTGGGAAGATGAGAAAAGATGGAGACTAATGTGAAAGGATGTGGAGTGATGAGAAAAGATGGAAATATTGTTAGAATTGTATTTGTATGTGAAATCTATTTTTAAATGATTGTTTTATGTCAAGAATGCTAGGGAAGCATTTTGACCGTCTTGTGAATGAGGTCATGGTGGGAGACCTATCTGTTAAAGTTACAACTGCTGACGGAGAGTCAATGGAGGATGTCTCGCGTAGCAAGGTCGGCCGAGGTCTTGACCAGCCTCGGTTTGATTTAAATGGTGAGCTTCCAGTACAGTGGATGAGAGACCAAGGAAGCGGCCTATGAGTGAAGCGCCGGGTGACCTGCAAAGGATCCTAGAGGGTGCTGACCGTACAGTGCTTGGCTCTGGGTCACTAAAGATACCCACACGTACGTCGAGGAAGATATTGGAACAAGGAGTAAGAGTTGTTTTCTGAATTCGGGCATGGATCTGGTTGATTAACGTTGCTGGTCCTCAACGAATGATTCAATGGCTCTTTTATATGGATCTGTTAGTTGATCTTGCTGATCTTCAACGGAGACTCCATTTTTGTTAAAAAGAATACTTGCGTTACTATGAGCTAGGAACTATCGAAAAGGCCCCTGAGTGGTCAGGTGGTGAGCGTTCTGGTTGCCAATGATGCCATAGGCACACCGATGAAGGAATGTTTGGAAATAAGAAGTCAATTGGATAATTAGAGGATTATGATTAGTGACGCTATAGTTTCATTAAATGATTGTTTTAAAGACTTTTGAATCTGTGAAAAAGACAATTTCATATTGGGTGTGTAAGTGGTGTGACTAGTTTTAAGTTTGAATATCCGGTTAGGGGGCCTGGGAACTCGTTTCCCTGCTACCCGGGACAAGCGAACCAAATTCTTAATTGGATCCCATCACTATAGTGGTTGGGCAGTTGGCTAACCCATGGGACTCAATGGGGTTAGGCTGGACTGATGGATTCCTAAATTGAGACTCAATTCGGTTCTGGTTCGATAGATGAAGTAAATCCAGGACAAAAATTGTTCTATGAAAAAGAATCAACGACTGTGACTCTCAATGAGGAAAAAAGTGTTGGTCTCTATGATCCAAGTACAATCTTTTCCCTAATCCGACTATGGGATTTACGGGTTCAGTCAGATCAGTTCAGTTAGTTAAGGCTTTTGACTACATTAGAGAAACGTTATCCTGGAGGAATTGCCCATGCTTTCCGGGTAAGGGAAGCTTTTTCGGGTTCGATTTTGGAAGAACCGATGGATTAGTCTCTTGTCTCGATATCTATGGGAGCGAGGCCCCGAGTGTGGGACCCTGCCCCGCGCAAGAAGTGCTACTTTCGCTGTCGTGCCATGGCACGTCTATGGTGTGAAACCATGCATATGAGGCCATTAAATGCAAATCCAGATGCAAGGGATTAAGTGCCATGACTTGAGTCATTTTATGATGCCTAAGTACATATGTTCATATTGTAAATGAGGTTCAATAAGATGACCTGAGGCTGAGCCAGGTCTCGAAGCCTCTGTACATAAGTATGGTGTGAATCATGGAGTTTTTATGCTTATAGTAGGGAACACCCCTCTCAACATGTATGGGAAATGTGAGAGCATGTATGATGCAAGGATTGGTTTTGAAAGAATGCCTTTTCAAGATATCGTGTCTTGGAATGCCATGATTTCTGTTCTTACTCGGAATGAGCAGAACAAGGAGGCTCTGGGTTTGTATGATGAGATGCACTGTTGGAGGCTGGGGGTTGGCCTGGGCATTAATAAGGCAATGATGAAGCTAATGGAGGGAAAGGTCTTGGGTGGTGGCTTTCATTTCCACCACCCAGAATTAAGAACAACGTTGGGGTGTGGATGGGTGGTTATCAACACCAAGGACCTCCATCATGATTAAGGTTGGGAGAGACTAGAGAGGGCGCCTACTGCTTAGCTAACTGTGAGCTTTTGAGAGAGAAGGCAAGGGAAGAATCAAGAGAGCAAGAGCCCGTTTGCGCTTCATGCTAGCGTCAAATATGCTGCTTGTGACCTAGTTGTGAGAATGTCTTGGCGGTGCTTCTATACATGCTTCTTCTATGGATGCACTTGAGACTTGTTGTGTCGTGAGCAAGTTGTTATTGAGTGTTTGCTAGAGATGTGAGAATATGAAGGATTTGAGTGCAGTGTGTATCTATTGAAACTGGGGATCACTCTATTAGAGTGACCAGGGTGCGTCATATGAGAGTGGGGAGTGATGCGCATCACTCTGACAATGATTATGTGGAACATGCTTTTACAAAGGTAAAAGCGTCATTCGCATGACGCCTACCCACGGCGAACAGTGCCATCATCATCATGATCAACATCACAAGCCCAACACCAAGCTCAAGCTTTCATCCATGGCGGGTACCACAGAGCAGCCACAGCACAGCCACCGAATCGGGCAGCATAACCAGGGGCAGCAGCGCAGACGCAAGGTGGTGGCTTGCGTGGCAAAAAAAATGCGAAGGATTTTAAAAAAAAAGGAATATCCGAGTATTAAGCTGGAAAAAAAGAAGTGCAGCGTATTTTAATTTGGGAAATCCGATTTTTTGGTTGCAAAAGGGAAGGGGGACCGAATTCCTTGCGGGAAAGAGAAGAAAACCAGGCAAACGACGCTTATTGTAGGGGGGGTGTAAAAATCAGAACCAGAGCAGAAATCGACCAGAGATTCAAAAAATGTGAGGAGCGCTACTGTTTAGGGCATCCTGGGGTTTGAATTAAAGAGAAAATAAAGCTCTATCCAACGTCATGTTCTTCAAAATTCTCACAGTATACAAGTGAAATGAAATCAAAACCTTATGAATGCTGAATTTGGCGCATACTCAAGCGAAGCAGAATATGGGGAAAGCGAAATTCATGAATATGCTTGTTTTTTTTTACTCTGAGATAAGTATTTTGTTTTTTTTGTTACGATTTAAAAAATCGTATAGTCTTGGAATAAAAATATTTCCCCTTAAAGTCTTTTTTTGGGAACAAGAAGGCTTTTGAAAGTTTTTATGGTTTTGGGAGAACCTTGGAATATGAAGAGTTTCGTGGATTTTGGATTGCTAGACATGGAGTTTTCTAAAATCACATGAATATGTTGTACATATGCCATATGTCATCTTTTGCCTTGTGAGTTGTTGGAATCTGAATGCAGGTTTTCATGAGATCAAGAGACATCTTGAAATGATGGAGTTGGCAATATAAGATTTAAGTGATGTGAATGGTCACATGTATATGGAAATCTTTTGTAGATTGTGTTATGCCTACATGTGATATGTTTGAGGCATTTGGAAAAAGAGTCAGGAGATCTATGCTTGGAACTCGTCATGCTCTTGATACACAATTTATGTGCAATGATCAAGCTGAATTTGGGGAATGATTGAAGTGAATTGGCACATGTACATGTCATCAAAAATGGAGATGTCTTATGCTCCTTGAAGAGTTATGTGTTTGTGTTTCCTTGCTGGGATTTGAAGCTACTCTCACAGCCAGAAGTCTCGCACTTTCCCAACGATACCGCCCACGTCACGATAGCTTTTTTGGTGAACCCCGACGTGAAACTGCTGGGGTGAGAGTGTGGTGAAATACACAGGGAAGCTATGGCTGAGAATCGTGAGGGTCAGGGGGTTCATTTTGACCCCGGGGTTATGCAAATGTTTCAGATGTTTACTGTGTATATGCAACAGCAGCAAGCTGCTGAGAGGGGGCAAATTTCCACGACTAAAGCACTGCAATCAATTGTGAAAAAGGTGGATCAATTTGATGGTAAGGACATCACAAAGTACCTGCGCAATTACACAAAGGAAATGGAGCTAAACAAGGTGACTGAGGAGGATATGGTTGGAAGCTTTGAGCTGGTATGTGTTCCTGAAATAAGAGAGCGCATAAGAGGATTACAGGCAGCACATGGTGGCAGAAATTGGGAGGAGTTCAAGCTTGCTTTGAAGGATGATTATTTCTTGGAGGATTCCGAGCGGGTGACCAAGCAAACTTTCTTGGAATGGGTCACAAAACCCAAAACGGGAATTTCTGCCACCCACAGAGTTGCTAAGAGAGTTTGAGAAGCGCTATGCCCAGCCATCAAGGATTGAGCGCACAACCTTGGACAGGGAAAAAATAGAGCTCTTCTTACAAGCAGCTGGGAAAGATCTCCAAGAAAAACTGGAAATTCTCCTTGAGGATAAGGATACAGAGCAGGGGCTAAAGAATGATTGGAATGATGTCAAGGATGCGGTCACCATTCTAGCAAAGCGGCAGCGAAGGAGGGATAAAATGGTGATGAGCTCGGTAACTCCTATAACTGCTGTTACCCCTGAGAATCTACCAAAACCAGCTCTGCTGCAATCCCAAAGGTAGAAGGGCCGATGGATGAGCTTATTAAGGGCATGCGAGACCTAAAACTGACGATGTCCAGGATTGAGGAAAAAGGGCTACCATTAGGGCAGGCTTCTATGCAAAGGCCTCAAAGCAAAGAAGGGTTTACATTCAGATAAATGGTGTGATGACCCAGAACATGCAAAGAAAAACTATGCTAGCTATAAAGAAGCCCTCAGAAATCAACTTGTGTTTTTCAAAGATGGGAAAATCCACCTTACAGAGACTGGTCTTCCATTAAGCACAAACTTTGGAAAAGGAGGAATGAAAAAGCTGGTTGAAGACATGGTTGCAGGACATGCCATCTCTATGGTTGAGGCAGCGACCTATGGGTTAAAGGTTGGTCAATCAAAGCAGGAATCTGAGAATGATGAAGATTATGAGAATGAAGATTTTTGGCCATCAACAATGGAGCTAATTGCGTCAAAGAAGGTGTCTAAACAGGCTTTGCATGAGGCAGGTGACTGTATACGTCTTGAGACTGGCTGGGAGGAGCCTGTGGATTCTTTATCTATTCATGCCTACATTGCAAAATGCCAGAATAATGAGGCACAAGTAGAGGAAAAGCGTAAGAGGGAAAATGAGGAAGGAGGGCCATCAAAAAGGGTTACCCATGGTAGTGAAAAGAAGGATCCTGGGCCATCACATATGCCTCCACCGCATAGCAGACCTCCACAAGAAGTATCAATGGAAGAAGTGCCAGCAAAAATGAAGCATGAGAAGGAGAAGGGTAAAGGGAAAAGTCCACTCTACAAGCTTCAATCTGATATTGAAGCCGCCAACAGACCTCAAAAAGGTGCTTGAAGAGAGGATTCTAAACAGTAGGGTGGAATAGGGGAAGTCTTGGGGATTGCAAAGAAAGAATTCCATGATGAGATAATTGATATTATATGAAGGAAAAGGCAGTCCATAATTGAATCTATTCCATCACAAGGGGAGACAAGCACTTCCAAGACTCATGGAGTACAGGTACAGCAAAAGGAAGAGAGAGAGAATGTGGTGGAATGTAATCACTCTGTTGAAGGGGCACGACAAGTGCGCTTTGTGGATGAGGATGATGAAAAAGAAGTTCTTACAAAGAGTCATTACTCCAGGAGCCATTGGCCAAGGGCCACCACTGAAACCCTTGTCAAGATAGGTGATTTGGAAGAGCCGTATGTCGCTCTAATCGACCATGGGTCTGAAATAAATCTTATGGCTAAAAATCTCTACAACAAATGTAAGTGGCCAATGGATGTAGATCATGGGTGGATGAATAAAGCAGCTAATAACTCATCTGGAGAGCTCTATGCAGCCTGTCCAAATGTAAGGGTAACTATAGGGGATTTGAAAGATGATCAGAACTTCTTTGTCCAAGAGATGTCATCGTATCCCCTCATCCTTGGGCAACCCTACATTACAGCTGTGAGGATGGAAACAAAGGTTTTGGATGATGGCTCGGCATATGCAAGAATAAGGAGTAAAGATGGCAAGAAAGCTGTTCAGTTCTTGACAGTTTGCATTAACCATGAAAGGAACCGTGAGTCTCTTCGAGCACAGTCACTCCCAAAGATAAACAGAGAATTCATGAACTACAGGGAGATGAGGGATTTTGGCCAGGTGCCATTGTAAAGCGGGATTCCAATGGTACAAGGGAAAATGAGTTCTCGCAGGACTCAATCAATGTAAATAACTTTTCAGCAAATTTTCAGGGATTTTCTAGCTATGGGTCACTGGTCTTTGTAAAAAGCAAGGATTTGAAGCGTGGCATGCGTCCACATGTACAAAATGAACAAAAAAGTCTTGAGCAGTGTGGTCTTTTGGAGAAGAATGAGTTTATTTTAGGGGTGCTTGATGAGGTGTCATTTGTGGACACTATGGGTGTGCTTTTTGCTATGGAAAGAGCATGCTTACAGGGTGGAAATGAGATGATAGAGGTGTCATCTGTGGGGATGTATGATATAATCCGGGATTTTGAGGGGATGGAATGTAAAAACATGAATTGTGAGATGGATGCTCATGTTGATACAAAGTATAAAACAGTTGCAAAAAAGGTGAAACCAGTTGCCTTGCCCTTGCCACCAGGAAGCAAGGAGAAAATAGATGAAGCCTCTATGCAACCGAATCTCAGAGATCCGAAGACAATTGGGCATAAGTTTACACAGGAAACCCTAAAAGAGCTGAAGATTGGTGAAAAGGATTTTATGTTGCCAGTTGAAAAGGAATGCTTTGAGGAGATACTTGTAAATCATGGGAAAGCCTTTGCTTTTCAGCCGCATGAGATAGGCTGTGTTGATCCAAGCATAATAGCGCCAATGGTGATCTTCACTGTTCCACATGTGCCCTGGAACCTACGGCCGATTCCAGTACCAAAGGCTCTCTTGCCAAAGGTGATGGAATTACTAAAAGAAAAGATCAGGATGGGAATTTTGCTCGGGGGGGTCACTCACAAAAAAATGTGAATATCACGTGCGTTCAACAGAAGCATAATTTTAATTTATAAAACTTACAGAAATATATTTACATAAGGGTATGATTTAAATTTTTTTCAAAAAAATTTACAGATTCATAAAGAAAAGGGGATATTATATAGATTTAAAAATTCACAAATAAGGGATTTAAAATATAGGCCTTGAACGCACGCGATAGGGATATTTTATATATAGTGACCCCCCCGAGGAATTTTGGAGCCATCATGCGCTCCATACTCCAACAGATGGTTTACCGTGCCAAAGAAAAATGGAACATTGCGCTTCATTCAAGACATGTAACCTGTAAACAAGGTCACAATCAGGAATGTGGGAGCAGGTCCGATTGTGGACGAGTTTGCAGAAGCATTTGCAGGGAAAGCTATATACTCTATGGGTGATCTGTATTCGGGATATGATCAGTTCCAGTTGGATATACAAAGCAAGGACTTGACCACAATGAAAACTCCTTTGGGATTGGTAAGAATGTGTACCTTACCACAGGGAGCCACCAACTCAGTGGCGCATATAATGAATGGAATGAATAAAGTCTTGCGAGACTTCATACCACAAATAACTATGCCTTTTCTGGATGATGTGCCAATAAAAGGCTGTGATAAGAAAAATAAAGATGGGGATTTGGATTCGAGGGGGTGCCGCAAGTTTGTGGCGAATCATATAAAAGATTGTGATATGATTCTATCCAGAATTGAAGAGGTGAATCTTACTTTATCTGGATTGAAATCAGTGTTTGGGGTTGGTGAAGTGCTAATAGTGGGGCATCTTTGTAGTACTAATGGACGCCGACCTTGTCCAGCCAAGATAGATGCAATACGAAGAATGAAAGAGATATGCATTAATGTTATAGAGCTGAGGAGATTTCTTGGTGCATGTGTCTTTTATGTTATATGGATCCCGCATTATGCACATGTAGCAGATCCTCTTTATCAACTTTTGAGGAAAAATCAAAAATTTTTGTGGAGTGCAGCACATATTAAAGCTATGCGGAAGCTGAAATATCTACTCCAATCATCACCTACTCTAAAGAAGGCAGATTATGAGTGTGGCAGGCCTGTGATTGTTACAGTTGATACTAGTCCTACTGGGATAGGATGGGCAGTAGGGCAAGATGATGAGGATGATCACAGGTATGTAATCAGATTTGGAGCAAAGGTATTAAACATTCGTCAGCGAAATTATCCGCAGATCAAGAGGGAGTTATGGGGAATAGTCACCGCTCTAAAATGTGAAAAAGAATATCTTATTGGGGCATCTGTACTTGTGGAAACTGATTGCTTGCCACTCCTTGGGATGATTGCAAGCTGCACCACTCCAGATATCGCTATGCTTAGGTGGATTGCCTATATCAAGTCACTAAATCCTGAGTTTAAGCATATTGCAGGAAAAGATAACCCAGTTGGTTGCAAATATGCTATCAAGAGCCAAGTATGAAGATGAAGAAGGGATGATTAGTGACATTGATGATGTAGGTACAAAGTTCTATACTACTGCATATGCAAAAGGGGACCATATTTACCTATCAAATGCACTTGAGTCTTTTACTGAGGAAATGTATGAAGGAGATTGGTTGCTTATTGGTCAATACTTGAGAACTTTGACAAGACAGGAAAATTGGTCTGACTCAGAATTTAAGAGGATCCACAGAAAAGCATATGGGTATTTTCTAAAGGATGGGTACCTGTGGAAGCATCCTAAGCAGAGGAATGCTATGCCACAGAGAGTCATATGTGATAAAGAGACTCAAAGGAATCTCATGAAAGAATTCTATGAAAGTCTCTAGGCTGGACATCGAAGTGTGTGGGCCACCTTTACCAAAATAAAGGAAAGATATTGGTGGAAAGGAATGTACAAGGATGTTTCCCAATATGCGGAAACATGCATGATATGTCAAATGTACTCAAAAGCAATCCACAGAAAAGCATATGGGTATTTTCTAAAGGATGGGTACCTGTGGAAGCATCCTAAGCAGAGGAATGCTATGCCACAGAGAGTCATATGTGATAAAGAGACTCAAAGGAAGCTCATGAAAGAATTCCATGAAAGTCTCTGGGCTGGACATCAAAGTGTGTGGGCCACCTTTACCAAAATAAAGGAAAGATATTGGTGGAAAGGAATGTACAAGGATGTTTCCCAATATGCGGAAACATGCATGATATGTCAAATGTACTCAAATGTGTGACATCGTGATGACTTGCAACCAACCTACCCACCTTCCATGCACTACAAATGGGTAGTGGATCTAGTTACAATGCCTTTGGGAATTTGGCAGATGCGGTACATAGCACTTGCAAGAGAAGATTTGACAAATCAGGTAGAAGGGCGTGCTCTTAGAACAAAGAGTACAGAAACAGTATGCAAATTTCTCTTGGAAGATGTGATTTGTTCTGTTGGGAAAATAACAGCTGACAGGGGTGAGCTAGATGTTAAAGAAGCAAGGGAATTCTTCTCTAGAATTGGCATCAAATTGGCCCTAACACGTGCTTACAACCCTGAGGGCAATGGTAAAAGTGAGCGAGGACATCCTCCAATCATTAAATCTTTGGCTAAGGCATGCAGAGGAAGAATGCGAGAGTGGCCAAGGCAGCTACCATATGCTTTGTGGGCTGACCGTACAACTCATAACTCAGTGACAAGATACATGCCTGCAGAATTAATGTATGGTCAGAAGCCAGTAATGCCAGTTGAAGTAGTTCCAACTTGGAATGTATTACCCTGGATGGAAGAATTGAATAGGGAAGACCTCCTTACATTGCGAATAAGGCAGCTGGAGAGGAGGCCTGAAGATGTAGAGCTTGCTAAAGCTCGTTTGAAAGATGCAAGGTTGAAAAATAAAGAAAGGTTTGATAGAAGACACAGACTCTGGCCAAAATCTATTGAAGAAGGTGATTGGGTCCTAATGTATGATAGTAGTCTTGACAACCAGTTCACTATTCAAAGAAAGTTTGCAAAAAGATGGTTTGGCCCTTACATTGTCAAGCATGTGCATGGAAATGCCACGTATACCCTATGTGAGCTTGATGGAACACAGATAAAGAATCTTATAGCAGGCAAAAGGATCAAGATGTTTAAAAGAAGGCATGACAGTGATCCTTTTGATTCACAGGAGACTCAGGATGAGAGGCTTGATAGTGATAGCATGGATATGGTTGAAGAGGAAGAGGATGATCTCCCTGATAATGTAGAAGATGAAGACGACATCCAGATATATGTGGATCTTGATGATGATTTGGCACATACCAGAGGATGTGCAGGTTTTAGAGGGGGTGATGTCGTGCCATGGCACGTCTATGGTGTGAAACCATGCATATGAGGCCATTAAATGCAAATCCAGATGCATGGGATTAAGTGCCATGACTTGAGTCATTATATGATGCCTAAGTACATATGTTCATATTGTAAATGAGGTTCAATAAGACGACCTGAGGCTGAGCCAGGTCTCAAAGCCTTTGTACATAAGCATGGTGTGAATCATGGAGTTTTTATGCTTATGGTAGACCTTGTAGTAGGGAACACCCCTCTCAACATGTATGGGAAATGTGAGATCATGTATGATGCAAGGATTGGTTTTGAAAGAATGCCTTTTCAAGATATTGTGTCTTGGAATGCCATGATTTCTGTTCTTACTCGGAATGAGCAAAACAAGGAGGCTCTGGGTTTGTATGATGAGATGCACTATTGGAGGCTGTGGGTTGGCCTGGGCATTAATAAGGCAATGATGAAGCTAATGGAGGGAAAGGTCTTGGGTGGTGGCTTTCATTTCCACCACCCAGAATTAAGAACAACGCTGGGGTGTGGATGGGTGGTTATCAACACCAAGGACCTTCATCATGATTAAGGTTGGAAGAGACTAGAGAGGGCGGCTACTGCTTAGCTAACTGTGAGCTTTTGAGAGAGAAGGCAAGGGAAGAATCAAGAGAGCAAGAGCCCATTTGCGCTTCATGCTGGCGTCAAATATGCTGCTTGTGATCTAGTTGTGAGAATGTCTTGGCGGTGCTTCTATACATGCTTCTTCTATGGATGCACTTGAGAGTTGTTGTGTCGTGAGCAAGTTGTTATTGAGTGTTTGCTAGAGATGTGAGAATATGAAGGATTTGAGTGCAGTGTGTATCTACTGAAACTGGGGATCACTCTATCAGAGTGACCAGGGTGTGTCATATGAGAGTGGGGAGTGATGCGCATCACTCTGACAATGATTATGTGGAACATGCTTTTACAAAGGTAAAAGCATCATTCGCATGATGCCTACCCATGGGCGAACAGTGCCATCATCATCATGATCAACATCACAAGCCCAACACCAAACTCAAGCCAAGCTTTCATCCATGGCGGGTACCACAGAGCAGCCACACAGCACAGCCACCGAATCGGGTAGCATAACCAGGGGCAGCAGCGCAGACGCAAGGTGGTGGCTTGCGTGGCAAAAAAATGCGAAGGATTTTTTTAAAAAGGAATATCCGAGTATTAAGCTGGAAAAAAGGAAGCGCAGCGTATTTTTAATTTGGGAAATCCGATTTTTTGGCTGCAAAAGGGAAGGGGGACCGAATTCCTTGCGGGAAAGAGAAGAAAACCAGGCAAACGGCACTTATTGTAGGGGGGTGTAAAAATCAGAACCAGAGCAGAAATCGACCAGAGATTCAAAAAATGTGAGGAGCGCTACTGTTTAGGGCATCCTGGGGTTTGAATTAAAGAGAAAATAAAGCTCTATCCAACGTCATGTTCTTCAAAATTCTCACAGTATACAAGTGAAATGAAATCAAAACCTTATGAATGCTGAATTCGGCGGATACTGAAGCGAAGCAGAATATGGGAAAAGCGAAATTCATGAATTTGTTTCTTTTTTTTAACTCTGAGATAAGTATTTTGTTTTTTTTGTTACGTTTTCAAAAATCGTATAGTCTTGGAATAAAAATATTTCCCCTTAAAGTCTTTTTTTGGGAACAAGAAGGCTTTTGAAAGTTTTTATGGTTTTGGGAGAACCTTGGAATAGGAAGAGTTTCTTGGATTTTGGATTGCTAGACATGGAGTTTTCTAAAATCACATGAATATGTTGTACATATGCCATATGTCATCTTTTGCCTTGTGAGTTGTTGGAATCTGAAAGCAGGTTTTCATGAGATCAAGAGACATCTTGAAATGATGGAGTTGGCAATATAAGATTTAAGTGATGTGAATGGTCACATGTATATGGAAATCTTTTGTAGATTGTGTTATGCCTACATGTGATATGTTTGAGGCATTTGGAAAAAGAGTCAGGAGATCTATGCTTGGAACTGGTCATGCTCTTGATACATAATTTATGTGCAATCATCAAGCTGAATTTGGGGAATGATTGAAGTGAATTGGCACATGTACATGTCATCAAAAATGGAGATGTCTTATGCTCCTTGAAGAGTTATGTGTTTGTGTTTCCTTGCTGGGATTTGAAGCTACTCTCACAGCCAGAAGTCTCGCACTTTCCCAGCGATACCGCCCACGTCACGACACCGCTTCTAGCACCCTTGAATTTGTTGCACGGTGGGGTTAGGGACCTCACAGCTGGTATCAGAGCAAATTGCCTAATGAGGATCAACGGAGAAGCCAAAAATGTCAAAAATTTATGAAGAAGCAGTAAAAGGTTGTAATTGTGTGATAAAATTCATACAAATTGATATTCAAAGTGAAATTCGTAAATTGGTAATTGGGTCTTCAGATGGAAGTACCGCAATTGTATGGAATCCTTGACTTGCTTGAGGCTTAGACATGATGGTATTTTCCTTATAGTTCCAAGGATTGTGACTACTCGTATATACCAAGGGTATAACTGCAGCTCTTTACTCGCAGTATATACGAGTAAATCTAAGACTTGATATTATAAGCATTGATACTATCCAGATAATGAGTTCAAATGTAGTTTGATATGATTTTAAATTCTACTTGAGAACTGATGAGTTGATTTGGATTCTGATTGAAAAGTTAACATTCTTGAATTTTGGTTGAAATGTAATAAACTAAGCAAAACCACAATGAGGAGATGAATGGGACGAGTCCCTGTGATGATGTTCATAGCTGGAATGACATTAATGACTTTAGCAAATCACTATAAGATTAGTGGATTGTACTGGCAGATTACTGCTGTTAACACTTGACCCAGTGGATCAAGTTAAGGGATGTCAAATTAAAAATCTGTATAATTGAAAATTTCCATGAAGGACTGTTCAGATAGAAATTTTGATCTAATGGACCAATATTGTGATAAGGATTTGAATGTTATGATCTAAGTGAATTATTATCTGATGATGAGTTTTATATAAGGGATGTTTATCCCAGGATTCTATTGAGTTCACCAGACTATAAGGAACCCCAAAATCAGTTGGATCTTGTGAGATCCCTGTTCCCACCGCGCAACGGATTCGGAGTACTAGCAGCGGAAGTAGCACTTCTTGCGCGAGGCAGGGTCCCACACTCGGGGCCTCGTCCACGGATATCCGGACAAAAGACTAATCCATCGGTTTTTCCAAAACCGAACCCGGAAAAACTTCCCTTATCCGGAAAGCACGGGCGATTCCTCCAGGATAACTTTTTACTCTAACGTAGTCAAGACCATTAATAGTGATCAAACTGATCCGACTGCACCTATAAAGATACTCGGTCAGATCAAGGAAGAAACTTGCACTTGGATCATTGGGATCAACGCTTTTTTCCCCATCAAGAGGCACAGCCGTTGATTCCTATCCGTTGATTCCTATCCATAGAACAATTACTATCCGAGACTTACTTCATCTATCGTAATAACGGAAATTGAGTCTCGATTTACGGATCCATCAGTCCAGCCTAACCCCATCCGATCCCATGGGTTAGCCAACCGCCCAACCACTGTAGTGATGGGATCCAATTTGGAATTTGGTTAGGTTTTGTCCCGGGTACCAAGGAAAAGAGTTCCAAGGCCCCCTAGCCGGAAGTTCATGCAAACATAAAACTAGCCACACCACTTACACACCCAATATGAAATTGCCTTTTTCTTAGCACCAGCTAAGAAACCATAGTACCAGTGATGATCATAATCTTACACACCCAATATGAAATTGCCTTTTTCTTAGCACCAGCTAACTTTAAAACAATCCTTTAATGAAACCATAGTACCAGTGATCATAATCTTCCAATTTATCCGGTTGATTCATAATTTCCCATCATTCCTTCATCAGAGTATCTATGGCATCATTGGCAACTAGAACGCTCACCACTTGTCCACACAGGGGCCTTTTCAATAGTTCCTAGCCCATAATACTCGGCAATATAATCACTTATAAAAATCAAGATGGACTCTCGTTGAAGATCAGCAAGATCAACCAACAGATCCATATAAAGAGCCATGGACTCATCCATTGAAGACCAGCAAGGTCAATCAACCAGATCCATGCCCAGTTTCACAAAACAACTCTTACTCCTTGTTCCAATATCTTCCACGACGCACGTGTGGGTATCTTCGGCGACCCAGAGCCCGAGCACCGTATGGTCAGCACCCTCTAGGATCCTTCGCAGGTGACCTAGCGCTTCACTCATAGGCCGCTTCCTTGGTCCCTCATCCACCGTACCGAAAAATCGAACCGAGGCTGGTCAAGACCTCAGTCGACCTTGCTACGCGAGACGTCCTCCATTGACTCTCCGTCAGCAGTTGCAACTTTAACAGTTAGGTCTTCATGACCTTAATCCACAAGACGGTCAAAATGCTTCCCCAGCATTCTTGACATAAAACAGTCATTTACAAACAGTCACAAAATACAATTTCTAAATCTAACTCTCGTCTTTCCACATTATCTTTCCTTAGTCCACATTACTTATTCCACATTCCATTCAATGTGTACTCATTCTCATCCATTTCCTCATATCGACGACACATTAATTCACATACACATTCACATTCACATCCATACATCCACATTTACATGCATACATCCATTTTCACATCCTCATTTATACATCCACATCCCATATCCACATTCATACATACACATCCATATCCACATCCATACATCCACATCCACATCCACATTCACATCCATACATCCACATCTACATGCATACCTCCATTTTCACATCCTCATTTATACATCCACATCCCATATCTACATTCATACATACACATCCATATCCACATCCATACATCCACATCCACATCCACATTTATATTCGCATCCATATATCCACATCTACATGCATACATCCATTATCACGTCCTCATTCATACATCCACATCCACATACATAGATACATCCACATCCACATTCCCATTCACATCTATACATCCACATCTACATCCACATACATACATACATCCACATCCACATTCCCATTCACATCTATACATCCACATCTACATCCACATTCATATACATCCACATCCACATTCCCATTCACATCTATACATCCACATCTACATCCACATACATACATACATCTACATCCACATACATACATACATACATACATCTACATCTACATCCACATACATACATACATCCACATCCACATTCCCATTCACATCTACATCCACATCCACATTCACATACATCCACATCCACATTCCCATTCACATCTATACATCCACATCTACATCCACATTCACATACATCCACATCCACATTCCCATTCACATCTATACATCCACATGCATACATACATCCACATCCACATTCCCATTCACATCTATACATCCACATCTACATCCACATTCACATCCACATTCACATCTATACATCCACATTCACATCCACATTCCCATTCACATCTATACATCCACATCTACATCCACATTCACATCTATGCATATACATCTTCATGCATACATCCATTTTCACATTCATACATCCATACTCCCATCTCCACATCCACACATCCACATACATACATCCATTTCCACATTCCCATTCATATAACCCCATATGCCTTCACATCTAATCTTTTACATCACATCCATTCTTGCCCTATCACAACGCATATACATCTTATCCTATCACATACACTTCTTACCTAATCCCATACACATCTTATCACATCTTAATTCATCTTATCACCTCTTATCACCTCATATACATCTCTTATCACATCACATATCTATTTATAGAATACAAGAGAATTCTTATATTTGATATAAGATTTCTTTACACATTTACTTATGCATATAAGGATTAATACTTCCGAAGTAAAATCAATCTTTTATGCATCTTCCTATGCATAAATTCATTTTAAATGAAAATGACACTTTTGAATTAAAACTCAATCTTTTATGCATCTTCCTATGCATAAATTCAATTTAGATGAGAATGACACTTTTGAATTAAAAATCAATCTTTTATGCATCTTCCTATGCATAAATTCAATTTAGATGAGAATGACATTTTTGAATTAAAAATTAATTTTTTATGTATCTTCTTATGCATAAATTCAATTTGGTAGGAATTACACTTTTAGAATAAAAGAATTTCTCTTATGCATCTAAGTTATGCATAAAATCCATTTATGATGAAAATCACACTTTTAGTATAAAAAGAATATCTTTTATGCATACCTCCATGCATGAAATCCAATTATGATAAAAGTAACACTTTTATAATAAAATAATCAACTTTTATGCATACCTCTATGCATGAAATTCAATTGTGACAAAAGTAACACTTTTACATTAAAATAATCATCTTTTATGCATACCTCTATGCATGAAATCCAAATATGATAAAAGTAACACTTTTATAATAAAATAATCAACTTTTATGCATACCTCTATGCATGAAATTCAATTGTGACAAAAGTAACACTTTTACATTAAAATAATAATCTTTTATGCATACCTCTATGCATGAAATCCAAATATGATAAAAGTAACACTTTTACATTAAAATAATCATCTTTTATGCATACCTCTATGCATGAAATCCAAATATGATAAAAGTAACACTTTTACATTAAAATAATCATCTTTTATGCATACCTCTATGCATGAAATCCAAATATGATAAAAGTAACACTTTTACATTAAAATAATCATCTTTTATGCATACCTCTATGCATGAAATCCAATTATGATAAAAGTAACACTTTTACATTAAAATAATCATCTTTTATGCATACCTCTATGCATGAAATCCAAATATGATAAAAGTAACACTTTTACATTAAAATAATCATCTTTTATGCATACCTCTATGCATGAAATCCAAATATGATAAAAGTAACACTTTTACATTAAAATAATCATCTTTTATGCATACCTCTATGCATGAAATCCAATTATGATAAAAGTAACACTTTTATGTTAAAATAATAATCTTTTATGCATACTTCTATGCATGAAAATCAATTATGCATAATATAAAAATCAATTTCTCTATGATTACAATGAATATCTTTCAATTAATCTAGGATGATAAGTCCTAGAATATGGTAGGAAGTCCTCTTTTCATGCTTTGAATGAAATTATTTTATGCGTAATTTTTATAAAAATTTTACCATAGCTCCGCTATGACTGATAAATCTCAATTTTTCTAAGGGATAAAGCTTATCATTAAGAAAATAATTAAAATGATCCCTAATTGGATTCTTAATCCATAATGGATTGAATCATCAATATTCATGAAATACATAAACTAAAAGCATAGAAAAAAGCCATTAATTTGGCCTCAAGCATAGATTAATCTTGGATTAAGAAAAAGCTTTATGAAAATCTTCATTTGGATTGAGAATGGGTCATAAGTATGACCATTTCTTGAGTGAGAGAGAGAAATTACATAAAAACCATTTGAATTAAGCATAAATGGAAATTTATGTAATTCTTAACTATCATTAATCAATTAACTTCAATAGCATTCATCAAATTATGTAACTCTTCACTACCATTCATCAATTAACTTCAATAGCATTCAAAAACCATTCCAATTAAGCTTCTCAAGCTTGAGAGGGGTTGAGAAGAGAGAAGCATTGAGAAATTATAGAAAAGATCAAAATTCACCATTTACCTTACAATTTGCTTGATTCTTTGTTCACGGTAGAGGCCCCCAACCAATCAATTGGTTAAGTATGTTGATGGAGCCACTAATGGGGATTGAAGAAAGAGGGAAGCTCCAATTTCTTCAATTTGGAGAGAATTTTAGAGAATAGTAAAAATTAGCATTATTTCAGCATAACTCTAGTATAGTAAAATTCTTCTATTTTTTTCAAAGGACTCATGTTCTATTTATAGGAGAGGGAAGCTCTAACCAAAGCTAACTGAATTCTAGAATTTTCCAAATTCAGTTTGGTTGAATTTGGACTAGATTTGGACCTAGTTTGGTTACTTTTTGATTCGGTTTGGTTCCATTTTGATTTGGTTTGGTTCAAGAGAGAGGAGAGATAAAAATATCACATTATTTTTGAGTTTAAAACTCATTCAAGCATGTGAAATATGCACCTCCTTTAAAGAACTCCACTTCCTTACATATGTGTCAAAATGGAATCATTATACCCAAAATATCTCATATTTTAAATATTGCTCATAGTTTTTTACTAATAAACCTTGTACATTTTCAACTCTTCATCTTATGTGAGCATTTATTCATTTTTGGGTATCTTCTTTTACAAATTGGATTTATCTCCTCCCTACACATGGATTGATGCTATTGGCCCATAGGAACCTTAATTGGACCATAATCCAAAAAATTCTGAAAATCTAGACCCTTAGACTAAGGTCCTTTATACCCATTTCCAATTAATTCCAATTGCACATTGGAAAGTTCTTTTTGAATTTCTGTTTCAGGGGAACTTATTTTAATAAGATGAGATAATTTTTTATCTAAAAATATTAAAATTTTGAATATTCTCTCTCTAGAATATTTTCTCTCTCTAGATTAAAAGAGTTAGAAACAAGGTCTTTATATTTCTGAAGAGGGATTGATTACAGGGGAAGATATTAGACATCAAAAGGGGGTTGGGGGAGGATTCTTACAGATCTTAAGGAAAAGAGTTCTCCTCTAATTTTACGAGATGAGGACATCTCGCGTTTTTTAAGTGGGGTAGGATGTAAGATTCCTCCCTCCGGCTTTTGAGGTATGGAGGTGTAAGAACCTCCCCTTCTGATCTTATAATTATTCCCCTCTCTGAAATAAAAGAAAGATCCTGTTTTACCCTGTTTTGGTCTAGAGAGAGAAAATTTCTAGAGGGAGGTAATTCAAAATTGAGATATTTTTGGATATAAAAATCCTCCTAGTGTCTAAAATGGTTTCCCCTGAAACGGATATTCAAAAAGAAATTTCCAATGTGCAATTGGAATAAATTGAAATCAGGTAAAAAGGACCTTAGCCTAAGGGTCCAGATTTTTCAAAATTTGTGGGAAGATGAGAAAAGATGGGGACTAATGTGAAAGAATGTGGAGTGATGAGAAAAGATGGAAATATTGTTGGAACTGTATTTGTATGTGAAATCTGTTTTTAAATGACTGTTTTATGTCAAGAATGCTGGGGAAACATTTTGACCGTCTTGTGAATGAGGTCGTGGAGACCTATCTGTTAAAGTTGCAACTGCTGACGGAATGTCAACGAAGGACATCTCGTGTAGCAAGGTCGGCCAAGGTCTTGACCAACCTCGGTTTGATTTAAATTGTGAGCTTCCAGTACAGTGGATAAGGGACCAAGGAAGCGGCCTATGAGTGAAGCGCTAGGTGACCTGCAAAGGATCCTAGAGGGTGCTCACCATACGGTGCTCGGGCTCTGGGTCACTGCCGAAGATACCCAAACGTACATCAGGGAAGATATTGGAACAAGGAGTAAGAGTTGTTTTCTGAATTTGGGCATGGATCTGGTTGATTGACCTTACTGGTCCTCAACGGATGAGTCCATGGCTCTTTTATATGGATCTATTGGGTGATCTTGCTGATCTTCAACAAAGACTCTATTTTTGTTTAAGTGAATACTTGCCGGTTACTTATGAGCTAGGAACTATCGAAAAGGCCCCTGAGTGGTCACGTGGTGAGCATTCTGGTTTGCGAATGATGCCATAGGTACACCGATGAAGGAATGTTTGGAAATAAGGATTCAACTGGATAATTAGAGGATTATGATCAGTGACACTATAGTTTCATTAAAAGATTATTTTAAAGACTGTTGAATCTGTGAAAAAGACAATTTCATATTGGGTGTGTAAGTGGTGTGACTAGTTTTAAGTTTGCATGAATATCCAGTTAGGGAGCCTGGGAACTCTTTTCCCTGGTACCCGGGAAAACCTAACCAAATTCTTAATTGGATCCCATCACTACAGTGGTTGGGGGCAGTTGGCTAACCCATGGGACTGGATGGGGTTAGGCTGGACTGAATGGATCCCTAAATTGAGACTCAATTTTGTTCTGGTTCGATAGATGTAGTAAATCTCTGACAAAAATTGTTATATGGAAAAGAATAAACGGCTCTAACTCTCAATGAGGAAACAAATGTTGGTCTCTATGATCCAAGTACAACATTTTCCCTGATCTGACTATGGGACTTACGGGCTCGGTCAGATGAGTTCAGTTAGTTAAGGTTTTTGACTACATTAGAGAAAAGTTATCCTCGAGGAATCGCCCGTGCTTTCCGAGCAAGGGAAGTTTTTTCAGGTTCAGTTTTGGAAGTTTTTTCGGGTTCGGTTTTGGAAGAACCAATGGATTAGTCTCTTGTCCGGATATCCATGGGCGAGGCCCCGAGTGTGGGACCTTGCCCCACGCAAGAAGTTCTACTTCTGCTACTAGCACCCTAGAATTTGTTGTGCGGTGGGATTAGGGACCTCACAGCTGGTATCAGAGCAAATTGGCTAATGAGGATCAACCGAGAAGCCAAAAATGTCAGTAATTTATGAAGAAGCAATAAAAGGTTATAATTGTGTGATAAAACTCATACAAATTGATATTCAAACTGAAATTCGTAAATTGGTAATTGGGTCTCGAGATGAAAGTACCGCAATCGTATGGAATCCTTGACTTGGTTGTGCCTAGACCTGAAGGTAACTCATACAAATTGATATTCAAACTGAAATTCGTAAATTGGTAATTGGGTCTCGAGATGAAAGTACCGCAATTGTATGGAATCCTTGACTTGGTTGAGGCCTAGACATGAAGGTATTTACCTTATATTTCCAAGGATCGTGGACTACCCGTATATACCGAGGGTATAACTGTAGCTCTTTACTGGCAGTATATACGAGTAAATCTAAGACTTGAAAATATAAGCATTAACACTATCTAGATGATGAATTCGAATGTGGTTGATATGATTTTAAATTTTGGTTGAGAACTACTGAGTTAATTTGGATTCTGATTGAAAAATGAAGATTCCTCAATTTTGGTTGAAATGTAATGAACTAAGCAAAACCACAATGAGGATGAATGGGACGAGTCCCTGTGATGATGTTCATAGTAGCTGGAATTACATTAATGACTTCAGCAAATCACTATGAGATTAGTGGATTGTGCAGGCAGATTTCTGCCTATTAACACTTGACCCACTGGATCAAGTTAAGGGATGTCAAATTAAAAATTTGTATAATTGAAAATTTCCATGAAGGACTGTTTAGATAGAAATTTTAGTCTAATGGACCATTATTGTGATAAGGATTTGAATGTTACGATCTAAGTGAATTATTATTTGATGATGAGTTTTATATAAGGGATCTTTATCCCAGGATTCTGTTGAGTTCACCAAACTATAAGGAACCCCAAAATCAATTGGATCCTAAGGAAAAGAGTTCTCCTCTGATTTTGCGAGATGAGGACATCTCGCGGTTTTTAAGTGGTGTAAGATGTAAGATTCCTCCCTTCTGCTTTTGAGGTGTGCAGGTGTAAGAACCTCCCCTTTCTGATCTTATAATTATTCCCGTGAATACTAGTTGGGTCAGGCTTGAGGGTGATCTGGGAAGTCGCAACTCAAGAGTTGTGCTTACTGGTATGCTTATCCCTTTAGTGCCCTGTGATTCTTGTTGCTCTAGTGCCTTCTTCAATGAAGCTATCTCCTATGAAGCTTCTCCATCCAAGCATTGGGATTCAGCTTCAACCTGCTAGAGGATCCCCCTCATCTTCTTGTCCTTGGTTCTCTTACCCTATTCTTTAGCTCTTGTAGTAGCTCCTTAGTTTCTTTTACGATGGTTCCAAGGGTGCTTTAGCTTAGGGCACATGTGCTTCATGTGTGCCTTCTGGAATTGGAAGGTTAGCAGCATGGCTGAGCACTCTGGTAAGATAGGGGTTACACACCTTTGATTGGTGTGATTTGAGATAGTTCTCCATTTCACGATGTATGTACCATTCCCAGTCATCTTCTTTTTCTTCATGGACCTTGGCAATGCTGTTTAGGGGTACCTAATTATACCTATCCATGGGTTTTGCCTGCATGAGCATGGACATGGCTCTGCACGCCTTTTCATCTACTTCATCCCTTATACTATCATATTCTTCCCCATTAGAGTTATAAGAAATCCTCTTCAGCATGTCTTCCATGGGAAATTGCTCAACACTGTGTATATGTGTCGGGATTGTTGGGGGCAGCTGCAGAGCATTGCGTAGTATTAGTTCCTCTATGATGAGGACATGATCAGTGGTGCCATCGGACTTTGTCACTGTACCTCTCTTGGTTTCTTTGTTGTATGACCTCAAATACTCCACACATAAGTTTGTGTTGATAGTGCAGGGGAGGATTTCTACCATTCGCCCAAGGCCACCTTCTAATCCTTGAGGGGTGATTTCAGACACTCTCAAAGGTCTTAACCCTCTATATTTGAGTTATTTTTTCTTGGTGTTCTAACACTATACAGGAGGATGAGGTCCCCCCGTTTTTTCCAGTTCCTTGTGTTTCAGGTTATGGTCAAACCAATGTTTTCTTCATAGTTTCTTGACCATAAGCCCATGTGATGCAAGTAGCCTGGTTTCATCAAGTTTTTCCAAATCAACCAATCTCTTGCATTTTCAGTAAGCCTTTCCTGTACTACAATTTGCAGGCTTGGAACTAGAAACTCCATTAGCATTACCACATCAATGCTATAAGCTAGAGGGAAGGGGGAGTATATCTTGTCGCTACCTTATATGATGTACGATAAGCCAATAGAGTTGCAAATCAGCTTGTGTTCCCAATCCCTGCGAGACTGGCGCTAAGGTTTTTGTTAATATAGCACATAAAATCTTGTTGGTGCTTTCTGCTTGACCATTTTCTTGTGGGTAATATGGTCATGATTTGCGATATACGACAAGGAATCCTCTAAGTAAGTGTTCAATCACCTTAAAATTATAGGGATGAGTGGCATCCTATCGTTTTGTTGTGGAATATAGCAAATCGCTGGCATTCCTTGCATCTTTTCACAAACTCTATGGCATCCCCGAACAATGTAGGCCACCAGAGTCCTTCTTGAAGCACTTTGTGAGCTGTAGCTTCTCCAGCAAAATGTCCTTTGGCTATTCCTGATTTTGCTTTTTCTAATACCATGAAAACTTCATCTCCTCGCACACATCTTCTCAGGATATCATCCTTTCCTAACTTATATAATTCTCCAACAATCCATTGATAAGGTGCAACGAGCTTAATAAGCCCATGCATTTTATCCTTGTTCAAAGTTCAATCTTGCAAAAAACCATGAGCTACATAGTCTAAAATTTCCTCACTCTAATCAGGCACCATGTGAAGTTGGAATAGACAAGCATCTGGGAGGTCATGTAAGATTCCTCCCCCACCCCCTTTTTGATGTCTAGTATCTTTCCCTGTAATCCATCCCTCTTCAGAAATATAAAGACCTTGTTTCTATCTGTTTTAGCCTAGAGAGAGAAAAATATTCTAGAGAAAGAATATTCAGATTTTGAATATTTTTGGATAGAAAAATATCTCTTCTAATTCAGATGAGTTCCCCTGAAACAGAAATTCAAAAAGAATTTTCCAATGTGCAATTGGAATTAATTGAAAATAGCTATAAAGAACCTTAGCCTAAGAGTCTAGATTTTCAAAAATCTTTAGACTATGGTCCAATTAAGGTTCCTATGGACCAATAGCATCAATCCATGTGTAGGGAGGAGATAAATCCAACTTGTAAAAAGAAAATACCCAAAAATGAGTAAATGCTCACATGAGGTGAAGAGTTGAAAATGTACAAGGTTTATTAGTAAAAAAACTATGAGCAATATTAAAAGTATGACATATGTAAGGAAGAGGAGTTCTTTAAAGGAGGTGCATATTTCACATAAGATGAAGAGTTGAAAATGTACAAGGTTTATTAGTAAAAAATTATGAGCAATATTAAAAGTATGACATATGTAAGGAAGAGGAGTTCTTTAAAGGAGGTGCATATTTCACATAAGATGAAGAGTTGAAAATGTACAAGGTTTATTAATAAAAAATTATGAGCAATATTAAAAGTATGACATATGTAAGGAAGGGGAGTTCTTTAAAGGAGGTGCATATTTCACATAAGATGAAGAGTTGAAAATGTACAAGGTTTATTAGTAAAAAACTATGAGCAATATTAAAAATATGACATATGTAAGGAAGGGGAGTTCTTTAAAGGAGGTGCATATTTCACATGCTTGAATGAGTTTTAAACTCATAAAAATTGAGATATTTCATCTCTCCTCTCTCCTCATTCAAGTCTAGTTCCAAAAAGTTAGCTTAACTGACCTAAAAATGGTCAAATATTGACCAAACTGATTTAGAAAATTCTAGAATCAGTTTGTTTGGTTAGGAGCTCAATTTTTCCTATAAATAGAAGCCTCACCCTTGTTGAAAAATATATAGTGATTATGCATCGTTACTCTACTCCACCTAAGCCAAGAACTGTGAATTCATTTAATAATTCACTAGTTTTTGGAGCTTCCCTCTTTCTTCAATCCCCATTAGTGGCTCCATCAACATACTTAACCAATTGATTGGTTGGGGGCCTCTACCGTGAACAAAGAATCAAGCAAGTTGTAAGGTAATTAGTGAATATTCGTCTTTCTATAATTTCTCAATGTTTCTCTCTTCTCAACCCCTCTCAAGCTTGAGAAGTTTAATTGGTATGGTTTTTTTTTTAAATGCTATTGAAGTTTGAATAGTAGTGAAGAGTTACATAATTTAATAAATGCTATTGAAGTTAATTTTCATTTATGTTTAAATTCTAATGATTCTTATGTAAATTCTCTCTGTCACTCAAGAAATGGTCATACTCATGACCCATTCTCAATCCAAATCAAGCTTTTCATAAAGCTTTTCCTTAACCCAAGATAAAGCTATGCTTGAGGCCAAATTAATGGCTTTTTCTTATGCTTTTAGTTTATGTATATTGATGATTCAATCCATTATGGATTAAGGATCCAATTAGAGAATCATTTTAATTATTTCCTTAATGATAAGCTTTATCCCTTAGAAAAATTGAGATTTATCAGTCATAGCAGCGGAGCTATGGCAAAATTTTTATAAAAATTATGCATAAAAAAATTTTCATTCAAAGCATAAAAAGAGGACTTCCTACCATATTCTAGGAATCATCATCCTAGATTAATTGAAAGAATTTCATTATAATCATGGAGAAATTGAATTTTAATATTATGCATAAAGGATAAATTTTTATATCAAAAGTGTTATTTTTACCATTTTTATTTTCATGCATAGAAGTATGCATAATGGATAAATTTTTATATCAAAAATGTTACTTTTATCATTTTTACTTTCATGCATAGAAGTATGCATAAAGGATAAATTTTTATATCAAAAGTGTTATTTTTACCATTTTTATTTTCATGCATAGAAGTATGCATAATGGATAAATTTTTATATCAAAAGTGTTACTTTTATCATTTTTATTTCATACATAAAAGTATGCATAAAAGAAAATTTTTATATCAAAAGTGTTACTTTTATCATTTTTTATTTTCATGCATAGAAGTATGCATAAAGGAAAAATTTTTATATCAAAAGTGTTACTTTTATCATATTGGATTTCATGCATATAGGTATGCATAAAAGATATTCTTTTTATACTAAAAGTATGATTTTTCTCATAAATGGATTTTATGCTTAACTTAGATGCATAAGAGAAATTCTTTTATTCTAAAAGTATAATTCCCTACCAAATTGAAATCATGCATAAGAAGATGCATAAAAGATTGATTTTAATTTCGAAAGTGTTAGTCTCCTTAAATGGAATTTATGTATAAATAAATGTGTAGAGAAATCTTATATCAAATAAAAGAATTCTCTTTTCTTAAAAAAAAAAAAGATATGAAATGTGATAAGATGTGATAAGAGGTGTATGAGATGTGATAAGAATTGATAAGATGCGTATGGAAAGTGATAGGATGTGATAAGAGGTGTGATAAGAGGTGATAAGATGCTTATGAAATAAGTTAGGATGTGATAAGATGAATTAAGATGTGTATGGGGGGATGAGGTAAGAAGTGTATGTGATAGGATAAGATATATATGGGTTGTGATAGGGCGAGAATGGATGTGATGTAAAAGATTAGATGTGAAAGTATATGGGGTTATATAAATGGGAATGTGAAAATGGATGTATGTATGTGGATGTGTGGATATGGAGATGGGAGTGTGGATGTATGAACATGAAAATGGATATATGCATGAAGATGTATATGCATAGATGTAAATGTGGATGTAGATATGGATGTAGATGTGAATGTGGAATGTGGATGTATAGATGTGGATGTATGGGAATGTGGATGTGGATGTATGTGAATGTGAATGTAGATGTGGATGTATAGATGTGAATGTGGAATGTGGATGTGGATGTATGTATGTATGTGGATGTAGATGTGGATGTATGGATGTGTATGTATGAATGTGGATATGGGATGTGGATGTATAAATGAGGATGTGAAAATGGAGGTAAGCATGTAGATGTGGATGCATGTATGTGAATGTGAATGTAGATGTGAATGTGGAATGTGGATGTATAGATGTGGATGTATGGGAATGTGGATGTGGATGTATGTGAATGTGAATGTAGATGTGGATGTATAGATGTGAATGTGGAATGTGGATGTGGATGTATGTATGTATGTGGATGTAGATGTGGATATATGGATGTGTATGTATGAATGTGGATATGGGATGTGGATGTATAAATGAGGATGTGAAAATGGAGATAAGCATGTAGATGTGGATGTATGGATGTGAATGTGGATGTGGATGTGGATGTATGGATGTGGATATGGATGTGAATATATGATATGTGATGTGAAGGAATCTGAAGTGAAGAGATGGAAAAGGAGGTGATTGGATGAGTACACATATACATGGAATGTGGAATAAGTAATGTGGATTAATGAGGGATAATGTGGAAAAATGAGAGTTAATATAGAAACTGTATTTGTAAACTGTTTGTAAATGCTGTTTGTAAATGGCTGTTTTATGTCAAGAATGCTGGGGAAGCATTTTGACCGTCTTGTGATTAAGGTCGTGGAGACCTAACTGATAAAGTTGCAACTGCTGTGACGGAGAGTCAATGGAGGACGTCTCGCGTAGCAAGGTCGACCGAGGTCTTGACCAGCCTCGGTTCGATTAAAATGGTGAGCTTCCGGTACAGTGGATGAGGGACCAAGGAAGCGGCCTATGAGTGAAGCGCTAGGTCACCTGCGAAGGATCCTAGAGGGTGCTGACCATACGGTGCTCGGGCTCTGGGTCGCCTAGGATACCCACGCGTGCGTCGAGGAAGATATTGGAACAAGGAGTAAGAGTTGTTTTGTGAAACCGGGCATGGATCTGGTTGACTGACCTTGCTGGTCCTCAACGGATGAGTCCATGGCTCTTTTATATGGATCTGTTGGTTAATCTTGCTGATCTTCAACGAGAGTCCATCTTGATAAGTGATTATATTGCCGAGTATTATGGGCTAGGAACTATGGAAACGGCCTCTGTGTGGACAGGTGGTGAGCGTTCTAGTTGCCAATGATGCCATAGATACTCTGATGAAGGAATGATGGGAAATTATGAATCAACTGGATAAATTGGGAGATTGTGATCAGTGGTACTATGGTTTCATTAAAGGATTGTTTTAAAGTTAGCTGATGCTAAGAAAAAGGCAATTTTCATATTGGGTGTGTAAGTGGTGTGGCTAGTTTTATGTTTGCATGAAATTCCGGCTAGGGGGCCTTGGAACTCTTTTCCTTGGTACCCGGGACAAAACCTAACCAAATTCCAAATTGGATCCCATCACTACAGTGGTTGGGCGGTTGGCTAACCCATGGGATCGGATGGGGTTAGGCTGGACTGATGGATCCATAAATCGAGACTCAACTTTGTTTTTACGATAGATAAAGTAAATCCCGGATAGAAATTGTTCTATGGATAGGAATCAACGGCTGTGCCTCTTGATGGGGAAAAAAGCGTTGATCCCAATGATCCAAGTGCAAGTTTCTACCTTGAATTGACCAAGTACCGTTAAAGGTGCAGTCAGATCAGTTGATCCGTAATGATCTTGAGTACGTTAGAGTAAAGAGTTATCCTGGTGGAATCGCCCATGCTTTCCGAGTAAAGGAAGTTTTTCCAGTTTCGGTTTTGGACAAACCGACGGATTAGTCTCTTGTCCGGATATCCGTGGGCGAGGCCCCGAGTGTGAGACCCCTACCCACGCATGATGTGCTACTTCCGCTGCTAGTACCCCGAATCCGTTGATCGGTGGGGAACAGGGATCTCACAGTTGGTATCAGAGCCGCTTTTGAAAGCTAATAAAGATAATTAAATTCTTATCTGAAATTGGTAATAAGAATTCAGAAACAGCATTTTCATAATGTATTTTCATCCCGTAAGCTTCTTTAATGAAGAAATTTTAATCAAAGAAATTGTTTTTATAGATGGGAGTTCCACATTTATCTGGTATTCCCGACCTCACCCAGTCTCAAGATATGATTCCATTTGCCTTCGAGCATCTCATCTCTTCCGCTTCAACTCAAACAAGCCGAGTAAGACTTGCACGCCATTTCAAGGATTTATATTTTCCTACCCCAGTGGAGAGAATACAACATAAGTGGGTTGCAGGGCAATATGTCCACGCTCATTGCAACCGCCGTACAATGTTGTGGCAGAATCTCTCATTGACTATGATCCTGTTAAAGCTGAAAATGGTGCGTGGTGTCATTCTATATCATTCGACACCTCGAAATTTCAGACTTTCATGTCAAATTTATAGACTCCTTAGTCGATTTATCCCTAAGGAGAAAATAATAATTTCCTTCGCAGTTAGAGAACTTATGTAACAGGGCATGACTATGGCCCAGTACCGTCGTCTTATACGTCTCTCGAAGAGATTTTGAATTTTGGAACCGAACCACTCTATGTAATTATTGCAACTTGTATATAAATATACAAATGTTTTTTTTACGGACGATCGGATAAAGAAAAATCTATTTATCAGACTTAAGTCATAGATCTCCAATAAGATCAACTGAGGAGCAAATTATGTCAAAAGTTTATCAAGACGCACAAAAAGGTTGTAATTGTTTGATATAATTCATACAAATTGTTAATTCAAATTGAAATTCGTAAATTAGTAATTGGGTCTTCAATTGGAAGTACCGCAATTGTATGGAACCCTGACTTGCTTGAGACCTAGACATGATGGTATTTACCTTATAGTTTCGAGTATCATGACTATCCGTATATACCGAGGGTATAACTGCAGCTCTTTAGCGATAGTATATACGAGTAAATCTAAGACTTGAAATTATAAGCGTTAATGCTATCCAGATGATGATTTCGAATGTGGTTGATATGATTTTTAATTCTGTTTGAGAATTGATGAATTGAATTGGATTCTGATTGAAAAATGACGATTTTCGAAATTTAGTTGAAATGTAATAAGCTGAGCGAAACCACAATGACGATGAATGGGACGAGTCCCAGTGATGATATTCATAACTGGAATGATGATAATGATTTCAGCAAATCACTATGAGATTAGTGGATTGTGCTGTCAGATTGCTACTGTTAACACTTGAGACGGTAGATTAAGTTAAGGGATGACAAATTGAGAACTTGCTTAACTAAAATTCCTGTGGAGGAATGTTCAGAAGGAAAATTTTCAGACTAATGGACCATTATCGTGTTAAAGATATGAATGATATGATCTGAATGAATTGTTATTTAATGATGAGTTCTATATAAGGGATAATTATCCCCGTATTCTGTTGGGTTGACCAGAATATAAGGAACCCCAGAATAAATTGGATCTTAAGAAAAAGAGTTGTCCTCTACCTTGCGAGATGAGGACATCTCGCACTTTTCAAGTGGGGTAGAATGTAAGATTCTCCCCCAGCCTTAGAGGTATACAGGAGTAAGAATCTCCCTTTCTGATCTTATAATTATTCTCTCTCTAAAATAAAAGAAAGATTCTGTTTAAAAAAGGAAGAACCTTTTTCCTGAATACTTCTCAAGAGTCCCACCTGTTTTAAGATTCAGAACAATGAGTTCAGAAGGAGAATCGATGTTTTGGATATCAAGGTTTTGGTCTTCATTCGAGTACGGCCCAAAAGAAGTTCTTTATCTCTTGGGAAGAAGTTATCTCCCAATATTGTGGACCAAAGAAAGTAGGTGATTTAGCTTACGAGCTTCTTTTATCTCCTCATCTCAAAGTTTGAATGCCTTCTATAGAAAAATGTGCCAAACCCAAATCATGGAAAGACAGTAAAACTTCAGTGGCAAGTTACCGTTGGCTTCTAAGTTACGCTAGCTCCTTCCTTTATATAAGTCGTAACTTTTACTTGTCGTTCACAGTAATCTTACTTCCATCGATCTCCTTTCTTTCTTAATCTCCTTCATGGCTTGGCAACAAGAATTAGTTTTATCCATGATGATTTCTCACCTTCAAGACGCAAGGGAGTCTGTGAAGAAAGATTTTATAGAGCAGTATGAGCGCTCACTTTTCCCTCACTTGGGAACTTCTGTAGCGCAGACAAAATGGCGGACCTATCAAGACATAACTAGGGTAACACCCTGGGGTCAGCAGCACTTTCGTAACAATGTCCGCTTGGCCATGGTTATTGAAGCTTTGGGTTTGGGTCCCCGATACTACTGCGTCATGAGATCAAGGCATCCTGGGTTTTCTGAGCGGGTCTTCTTACTGGCGTGTTTTCTTCCTCATGAGAAGATATGCCTTTACCCCGTTTTTGGCTTGCCTCTCAGAGGTCCTTTTCTTAGAACACCTCATACCACTGAGATAGGCGCAGCAATAACCCACAGAATCATTCCCATAGATGAGTTACCTTATACTTGTGCAGCTTGTGAGGACTGCTTTTGTGACCATATGATGGACGGGCTTATGGAAGTGTAAAGAGTTCCTCTATCTTTACTGTATAAGTTCCGAGAATGAATAAAGTTTAAATCTTGTTCGTATTTTGAATCTTGCTCTCTTTAAGACTTATCTTGGTGGTTAATCTTGATTAAAATTTTTCTCTAAGTCTCATATTCGTGCATCTTGCGAAATTATCCCAGTTTGCGAGATGAGGACATCTCGCATTTTTTTAAGTGGGGTAGAATGTAAGATTCCTCCCCCACCCCCTTTTTGATGTCTAGTATCTTTCCCTGTAATCAATCCCTCTTCAGAAATATAAAGACCTTGTTTCTATCTGTTTTAGCCTAGAGAGAGAAAAATATTTTAGAGAGAGAATATTCAGATTTTGAATATTTTTGGATAGAAAAATATCTCTTCTAATTCAGATGAGTTCCCCTGAAACAGAAATTCAAAAAGAATTTTCCAATGTGCAATTGGAATTAATTGAAAATAGCTATAAAGAACCTTAGCCTAAGAGTCTAGATTTTCAGAAATCTTTAGACTATGGTCCAATTAAGGTTCCTATGGACCAATAGCATCAATCCATGTGTAGGGAGGAGATAAATCCAACTTGTAAAAAGAAAATACCCAAAAATGAGTAAATGCTCACATGAGGTGAAGAGTTGAAAATGTACAAGGTTTATTAGTAAAAAAACTATGAGCAATATTAAAAGTATGACATATGTAAGGAAGAGGAGTTCTTTAAAGGAGGTGCATATTTCACATAAGATGAAGAGTTGAAAATGTACAAGGTTTATTAGTAAAAAATTATGAGCAATATTAAAAGTATGACATATGTAAGGAAGAGGAGTTCTTTAAAGGAGGTGCATATTTCACATAAGATGAAGAGTTGAAAATGTACAAGGTTTATTAATAAAAAATTATGAGCAATATTAAAAGTATGACATATGTAAGGAAGGGGAGTTCTTTAAAGGAGGTGCATATTTCACATAAGATGAAGAGTTGAAAATGTACAAGGTTTATTAGTAAAAAACTATGAGCAATATTAAAAATATGACATATGTAAGGAAGGGGAGTTCTTTAAAGGAGGTGCATATTTCACATGCTTGAATGAGTTTTAAACTCATAAAAATTGAGATATTTCATCTCTCCTCTCTCCTCATTCAAGTCTAGTTCCAAAAAGTTAGCTTAACTGACCTAAAAATGGTCAAATATTGACCAAACTGATTTAGAAAATTCTAGAATCAGTTTGTTTGGTTAGGAGCTCAATTTTTCCTATAAATAGAAGCCTCACCCTTGTTGAAAAATATATAGTGATTATGCATCGTTACTCTACTCCACCTAAGCCAAGAACTGTGAATTCATTTAATAATTCACTAGTTTTTGGAGCTTCCCTCTTTCTTCAATCCCCATTAGTGGCTCCATCAACATACTTAACCAATTGATTGGTTGGGGGCCTCTACCGTGAACAAAGAATCAAGCAAGTTGTAAGGTAATTAGTGAATATTCGTCTTTCTATAATTTCTCAATGTTTCTCTCTTCTCAACCCCTCTCAAGCTTGAGAAGTTTAATTGGTATGGTTTTTTTTTTAAATGCTATTGAAGTTTGAATAGTAGTGAAGAGTTACATAATTTAATAAATGCTATTGAAGTTAATTTTCATTTATGTTTAAATTCTAATGATTCTTATGTAAATTCTCTCTCTCACTCAAGAAATGGTCATACTCATGACCCATTCTCAATCCAAATCAAGCTTTTCATAAAGCTTTTCCTTAACCCAAGATAAAGCTATGCTTGAGGCCAAATTAATGGCTTTTTCTTATGCTTTTAGTTTATGTATATTGATGATTCAATCCATTATGGATTAAGGATCCAATTAGAGAATCATTTTAATTATTTCCTTAATGATAAGCTTTATCCCTTAGAAAAATTGAGATTTATCAGTCATAGCAGCGGAGCTATGGCAAAATTTGTATAAAAATTATGCATAAAAAAATTTTCATTCAAAGCATAAAAAGAGGACTTCCTACCATATTCTAGGAATCATCATCCTAGATTAATTGAAAGAATTTCATTATAATCATGGAGAAATTGAATTTTAATATTATGCATAAAGGATAAATTTTTATATCAAAAGTGTTATTTTTACCATTTTTATTTTCATGCATAGAAGTATGCATAATGGATAAATTTTTATATCAAAAGTGTTACTTTTATCATTTTTACTTTCATGCATAGAAGTATGCATAAAGGATAAATTTTTATATCAAAAGTGTTATTTTTACCATTTTTATTTTCATGCATAGAAGTATGCATAATGGATAAATTTTTATATCAAAAGTGTTACTTTTATCATTTTTATTTCATACATAAAAGTATGCATAAAAGAAAATTTTTATATCAAAAGTGTTACTTTTATCATTTTTAATTTTCATGCATAGAAGTATGCATAAAGGAAAAATTTTTATATCAAAAGTGTTACTTTTATCATATTGGATTTCATGCATATAGGTATGCATAAAAGATATTCTTTTTATACTAAAAGTATGATTTTTCTCATAAATGGATTTTATGCTTAACTTAGATGCATAAGAGAAATTCTTTTATTCTAAAAGTATAGTTCCCTACCAAATTGAAATCATGCATAAGAAGATGCATAAAAGATTGATTTTAATTTCGAAAGTGTTAGTCTCCTTAAATGGAATTTATGTATAAATAAATGTGTAGAGAAATCTTATATCAAATAAAAGAATTCTCTTTAAAAAAAAAAAAAAGATATGAAATGTGATAAGATGTGATAAGATGTGATAAGAGGTGTATGAGATGTGATAAGAATTGATAAGATGCGTATGGAAAGTGATAGGATGTGACAAGAGGTGTGATAAGAGGTGATAAGATGCTTATGAAATAAGTTAGGATGTGATAAGATGAATTAAGATGTGTATGGGGGGATGAGGTAAGAAGTGTATGTGATAGGATAAGATATATATGGGTTGTGATAGGGTGAGAATGGATGTGATGTAAAAGATTAGATGTGAAAGTATATGGGGTTATATAAATGGGAATGTGAAAATGGATGTATGTATGTGGATGTGTGGATATGGAGATGGGAGTGTGGATGTATGAACATGAAAATGGATATATGCATGAAGATGTATATGCATAGATGTAAATGTGGATGTAGATGTGGATGTAGATGTGAATGTGGAATGTGGATGTATAGATGTGGATGTATGGGAATGTGGATGTGGATGTATGTGAATGTGAATGTAGATGTGGATGTATAGATGTGAATGTGGAATGTGGATGTGGATGTATGTATGTATGTGGATGTAGATGTGGATGTATGGATGTGTATGTATGAATGTGGATATGGGATGTGGATGTATAAATGAGGATGTGAAAATGGAGGTAAGCATGTAGATGTGGATGCATGTATGTGAATGTGAATGTAGATGTGAATGTGGAATGTGGATGTATAGATGTGGATGTATGGGAATGTGGATGTGGATGTATGTGAATGTGAATGTAGATGTGGATGTATAGATGTGAATGTGGAATGTGGATGTGGATGTATGTATGTATGTGGATGTAGATGTGGATATATGGATGTGTATGTATGAATGTGGATATGGGATGTGGATGTATAAATGAGGATGTGAAAATGGAGATAAGCATGTAGATGTGGATGTATGGATGTGAATGTGGATGTGGATGTGGATGTATGGATGTGGATATGGATGTGAATATATGATATGTGATGTGAAGGAATCTGAAGTGAAGAGATGGAAAAGGAGGTGATTGGATGAGTACACATATACATGGAATGTGGAATAAGTAATGTGGATTAATGAGGGATAATGTGGAAAAATGAGAGTTAATATAGAAACTGTATTTGTAAACTGTTTGTAAATGCTGTTTGTAAATGGCTGTTTTATGTCAAGAATGCTGGGGAAGCATTTTGACCGTCTTGTGATTAAGGTCGTGGAGACCTAACTGATAAAGTTGCAACTGCTGACGGAGAGTCAATGGAGGACGTCTCGCATAGCAAGGTCGACCGAGGTCTTGACCAGCCTCGGTTCGATTAAAATGGTGAGCTTCCGGTACAGTGGATGAGGGACCGAGGAAGCGGCCTATGAGTGAAGCGCTAGGTCACCTGCGAAGGATCCTAGAGGGTGCTGACCATATGGTGCTCGGGCTCTGGGTCGCCTAGGATACCCACGCGTGCGTCGAGGAAGATATTGGAACAAGGAGTAAGAGTTGTTTTGTGAAACCGGGCATGGATCTGGTTGACTGACCTTGCTGGTCCTCAACGGATGAGTCCATGGCTCTTTTATATGGATCTGTTGGTTGATCTTGCTGATCTTCAACGAGAGTCCATCTTGATAAGTGATTATATTGCCGAGTATTATGGGCTAGGAACTATGGAAACGGCCTCTGTGTGGACAGGTGGTGAGCGTTCTAGTTGCCAATGATGCCATAGATACTCTGATGAAGGAATGATGGGAAATTATGAATCAACTGGATAAATTGGGAGATTGTGATCAGTGGTACTATGGTTTCATTAAAGGATTGTTTTAAAGTTAGCTGATGCTAAGAAAAAGGCAATTTTCATATTGGGTGTGTAAGTGGTGTGGCTAGTTTTATGTTTGCATGAAATTCCGGCTAGGGGGCCTTGGAACTCTTTTTCTTGGTACCCGGGACAAAACCTAACCAAATTCCAAATTGGATCCCATCACTACAGTGGTTGGGCGGTTGGCTAACCCATGGGATCGGATGGGGTTAGGCTGGACTGATGGATCCATAAATCGAGACTCAACTTTGTTTTTACGATAGATAAAGTAAATCCCGGATAGAAATTGTTCTATGGATAGGAATCAACGGCTGTGCCTCTTGATGGGGAAAAAAGCGTTGATCCCAATGATCCAACTGCAAGTTTCTACCTTGAATTGACCAAGTACCGTTAAAGGTGCAGTCAGATCAGTTGATCCGTAATGATCTTGACTACGTTAGAGTAAAGAGTTATCCTGGTGGAATCGCCCATGCTTTCCGAGTAAAGGAAGTTTTTCCAGTTTCGGTTTTGGACAAACCGACGGATTAGTCTCTTGTCCGAATATCCGTGGGCGAGGCCCCGAGTGTGAGACCCCTACCCACGCATGATGTGCTACTTCCGCTGCTAGTACCCCGAATCTGTTGATCGGTGGGGAACAGGGATCTCACAGGTCATCATCATCAATTCTAGTTGTAGATTCTCCGTTTGGAATTCTAGATAGATGGTCGGCCAACACATGTTGTGTCCCTTTTTGTAATGTAACCATAAAGTTGAATTCCAAGAGTAGAAGTAACTAGCGTGTGATTCTTCCTGTGGTGCAAGGTTTGTTCCACCAAATATAATAGGGCCTGATGGTCCACAAAGAATACAAACTTGTTGGGCCATTAGGTAATGTCAATATTTTTTTACATCAAAAACCATGACACCAACTCTTCACGCTCCATAGTGGTGTAGTTTATCTCTACATCATTTAGTTGACAACTTGCAAATAAAACTAGGTAATCCAATTTGAATTCCCCAAGTTGCGCCAATATGCATCCTATCACAAAATTTGATGCATTGATGTGTACATGAAATACAAGATCCTAGTTGGGTGGCCTTCGAATACATGCACTTGTGAGTGCTTTCTTCAATGTATTGTATGCTTCTTGGCATTCCTCAGTCCATTCAAAGACAATAAGTAGTCTATATAATGGTCTGGCAATTTCAACATAGAATAAGATGAAACAATGACAATACCCAATGTGGCCCATAAACCTCTGTACACCTTTGTAGTTGGTGGGTGGGGGTAATTAAAAGATAAAATTTACCTTGCTCTCATATGTGGAAATACTATTTTTAGACACAATGTGCCCTAAGATTACATCATGCTTGACCCACAATTGATGCTTCAAAAGGATATACAATACAATCGACATCAATCAAACACCTTTCTCAAGCAAGCCAAATGTTTAGTCCAGTGTGAGTGTGCATATAGATAATCAATGAATATGTCTAGTCACTTTTGCAAGTAGTCCTTGAACGTCTTGCACATCAATTGTTGGAAGGTTGTTGGGACATTGGTGAGGCCAAAAGGCATAACCTTATAAGCATATGTTCCCCACAACATATTTAAGGTTGTTTTGTGCTGGTCTTCTAGTGCTATGGACACTTGATTATAACCTAAAAACCCATCTAAGCAGATGTAAGCTTCTTCACCTGCTGTTACCCTTTCTAATACATGTTCAGTATATGGCAGATGTAAGCTTACATCTAAGCAGATGTAAGCTTCTTCACCTGCTGTTACCCTTTCTAATACATGTTCAGTATATGGCAGTGGTGGGTAGTGGTCTTTCCTAGTGGCTGCATTGACCTTTTTGAGATCAACACAAACCCTCAATTTTCCATTCTTTTTGGCACGATCACTATTGGTGATATCCAATATGTGTGCTCGATCTCATAGATGAAATCCATAGCGATGAGTTTATCAATTTCCTCCATTACAATCGCTCCATATTTCGGATTCATCTGGTATGGATTTTGCCTGGATGGTCTTCCATGATCATAATCATGTGTTGAACCACCTTGGGTGGTACATCCTTCATTTCTATGTATTTCCAAGCAAAGAAATCTTTGAATTCTTTTAGGAGAGCAATGAGTTCTTTTTCTTCAATTGTAGTTAAATCCTTAGCAGTATAGATAGGTTTGGGATCCTCCTTTGGCTCTACAAGATCAACCTCCTTAACTTCAGCTAGATCATCTCGTAAGACATGGATTGGCCATCTTCCTTTACCCTTTTATCCATGAATTGGACCACTTTTCATTCATCAATGGTGTATGTTTTAAAATGGTTTGGCACCGAGAGTAGTTCTAGCCTATCATCCTCCTCATCCTTTATCTGAGACATCACCTTCTTAGCCTCTTAGTAAGCTTCAACCAAGGCCTTGTTTCATTTTCTTCATCCTACCTTTGTGAGTTTAGGCACTAGCAACTATTAAGGTATAACCTTCTCCTCTCGTTTTCCTTCCAAGGTTATCTTACTCAATTCTTCATCCGAGTTCTTAGAAAACTCCTCATGCACCTTAGTGACCTTGAGATATCTTAGCCGTTGTGGGCGTCCGTGGGTTTACTTCATAATAGGGCTCTTTTGTTTACGCCATCTCCTGAGGCGTTGGGTATTGTTGCGACCTTGTGATCTAGAACCGTCTTTGCTGCTGGAGGCTGCTTCATCCTCCATTTCTTCTTCTCTTGGTTGCACATCTACCATGCACATTGAGGTGGTAGGAATGTTCCTTGATTCAATGTATTGGGTTCCTCTAGAAGGCAACACATCTATATTAGCAAGCACATGCATATAATTTTCACTAAACTCCGGGGGTGAAAGTGACACTTACCTTGCGACCTCTTCCCCTTCCTGTGAATTCTCCTCCATTGGTTGGCAGACTTGTAGGGACGTGGTTTGTTTGTGGTAACCGAATCACTTCCAAACAATTGCCCTTCCATTGGCTGTTTCTTCCATGTTTTTAGATCCATATTTAGAATCTGCAAATCCTTTTGAACATACACTTGATCTAATGCCCAATCATGCACCAATTTGGCTTCCCTCATAAAAGGTCTACCCAAGATAACGTTGTATGAATCCGGTTGGTGCAGGAAGTCCATTAGAACAAACGTATGATGGCAGCATAACAAAAAGACCTTAAGTCTTACGTTTTTCAATAGCCCCATGGGTCTTGAGGATGTTCCATCTGCCATTTTGACAACTAGATCTGCTCTTTCCAATTCTGGTTTACCCTAGTTTTCCCAACATCGTTTCATAATGATGCTCACCCTCGCTCCTTCATCTACTAGGATAGCCAGTGCTTGGTATCCATTATGGTGAATTAGCATCATAGCATTTGTATCATCACTCTCATAATACCGACCTAGTTGATTGATAGATATTTTGACAAATATGGGAGTTCCCTCCTCCTCATACATTAGGTTTTTCTCTGCTAGAGGTGACTGGGTCTCCTCTATAGTGGACATTGGGTTTAATCTTCCCTCTACTCAATCCTTAATATCTACCCATAATTCTAACGTATTGCGTAACAATGGTTCCAGTGACATTTTGATGTTAGTGGTGGACAATATGGCTGCGAGATTAGCTATGTCTCTAGGTTCTCTGGCAATTGAGGGTTCCTTCCATGTGTTTATTTTATACTCAACCCTAGGGAATGAATGGATGGAAAAATATTGCTCTTTTTCGTCAAACATTCTTGCCATAAGGTCACTATGAGTCCCTTCCTCGGATCCTTCTAGAATTTTAGTATAGGCACATCCAATTTCCTTTCCTTTATCAGCTTGTTTCTTGGATACACTATATCCCTAGACCTGTTAGCCCTTAATTTGGCTTTGTGAAGTGTTGGCACTTCTCAACCACCACGGCCTTAGCTTCTTCAAGATTCCTTATTTCTTCTTCAGCATTTGGATATTCCCCAATCTCCTTAGGTATTGTTGGTCTCTCCTTTGCAGTTTCTTGGCCGTTCCCGTCATGTTTTAGCACTTGGTCATCGCCTTCCTTTGATTTGGTGGATCTGGTGTCAATGGTATCTTCTTCAGATCCATCCTGAATTTCGACCATGTTATCACCCTTACCCACACCTTTCTTTACCCTTCTCCTTCTTCTAGTGTTAGTTGTAACACCTACTAGGTTTTTTCCTTTGCCCACTTGTTTTGCTTGTGCTCGTGTTAAGACATTTAATGGCATGATATTTTGAGGCTGCACACTTATAGTCCCAATAGTGTCATGGTGGTTAGACGTGAAAGCATAACCATTGGTACGATATGGACAATCTTTGATCAATGATCAACCCCACACTGAACATAGGAAAGTGCTGGCATGACATTGGTCGGTGCTGCCAAGGGCTGGGTTTGACTCGCATTAGCAACATTCTTATGAAGACACTCCGCTATTCGACGAGGTCCATTACAACCAAAACACAGTATTGGGCCCCTTCTTATAATTGAGTTTATGTCTTTACCTTTCCATTGCACTATGGTTTGAAACACTAGCACTAGAGTGTTGTTTGGTAAGACATACAACTCTGGTGTACTAGACAATCATGCATCTTATGATCCTGGACCCCTATTCGGAAGCAAGGCAGTAACTGATCATTAGTCAGCCTTTCCCTCAACTTTCATCTTGAATTTAGGTGCTTGAGCGAAGATATATAATCTCGCATGGACTCATTTTGTTTTTCCTTGATATTGTGGAGCTGAGCCAAGATATATAATCTCGCATGGACTCGTTTTGTTTTTCCTTGATATTGTGGAGCTAAGCCACAGGACTCCATCTATCACCACTTCGAGCGAAGCTTTGTATGAACACATTCTTAAGCCTAGTGAAGTTGACTTTATCCTCTAGCATTAAGGTTTGATACCATTGGTGAGCCTTTCCTTCTAGGGTCAACAAAAAATCATGGATCATGGTTACATCACTCACTAGCCCATAGGTTTCATAGGTTTACTCAAAGACCTCTATGTGTTGGATCGGGTCCCTATCACCCGAGAAATTTTGCACAAGCTTGGAAATGATACGTGGCTTCATTTGGGATGGTCTGAATTCCAAGGGGGGAGTGCCTAGTTCCCTGACCAATACCTTGGCCCATTTCCGTGGTCATATTTAGTACATCCGCACTTGTGACTACATTCAAACATGCGTTTGAATCCACAATTCGTCTTCGAGGAGCTACTCGGCCCCTACCTAGACCTCTTTCTCTTCCTACATTGGTTCTTCTATATAATTTGGGTCTATGGCTAGGTCCAGCCAACTCCTCGTCACTTGGCTCATTATTAGCGGCTTCAATATGTCTTTGTATTAGGAGATCCATGCCCTACAAGAATGTCGGATCATTGATCATTTCTTGTATGTCCTGTCTTGTATAGAGATGGTTCAACCTGTCTTTGTTGTATTAGGAGATCCATGCCCTACAAGAATGTAGGATCATTGATCATTTCTTGTATGTCCTGTCTTGTATAGAGATGGTCCTCACCTTCTGTAGATACCCTAGGTAAATTAACCTCCTCTTCTTGCATCTCAAGGCCTGTCTTGTATAGAGATGGTCCTCACCTTTTGTAGATACGCTAGGTAAATTATCCTCCTCTTCTTGCATCTCAAGGCCTTTGTCCACCCTTGATTCCTCATTAATTGGGTTCTAGAGTTGGTATTGCTTCTTTTGTTATTCTCATCCACATGCTATCAGTGGCATTTCTAGATGTTTTGGATTCTTTGCCATGATATTAGAATGGATTTACATTCTCCATTTCCCTCTGTTCCGCCCTTGTTCTTTGAGTATCGAGCTCTTGTTTTCTTAAGCTCAATTGCTTGAATTTTTTGCTCTATCTCAACCCTCTTTGATTACGTTTCTATTTCCTCCTGTGAGATCCCACTACCCCCTCTGCACACCGAAATTCCTTGTAGCTGGCACAGTGGAAGCAGCTCCCTCATGTGCGGGGCAGGGTTTCCCACTCGGGGCCTCGTCCTCGAATGTATGGGCACGAGACTAAGCTGGTGGTCATTCCGAAAACTGAAACCGGGAAAATTTCCCATGCCCAAAACATGGGGACAATTCCACCATTTTTATTTTCTTAACAAATTTTTCTAACGAGGTCAAATAGTGAACTAACCTTCATCTAAATAAACGAGATATGTAAGATCCCTTTGCCCCGGTCTCCCGGTAGCTGACAGCGGAAGCAGCCCCCTTATGCGCGAGGCAGGGTTTCTCACTGTTGAAATGTCAAGCTCGTATACAGCTGGAGGATAGCACATGGGTGCTGACAGAGTGACAGTATGGTAGATAGATATCGTGTGGTGTGTTTATGACCGCGTCCAGCTGGTCATGTGTGGTGTGGACATTACATTAGGTTTACTTTGTAGTGTGGACATAACACTATGTTGTGTTCCCTTTTGTGTGTGTGAGAGAGATGGTGACTATGGCTTCTCTCCTTCTTTATGATTGATGGTTATGGATTAGGGTTTGCTTCTCTTGTGTGTGTTACATCCTGCTCCTGTTTTTTATCATGGTATCAGAGCCAAGAGCTCATTAGCTGAGTTGTGAGAGTGAGTGAGAGAAGAGGGAAGAAGAAGAAAAAGCTGTGAAGGAAGCCATTGAAGCTTGGAGCAAAGGAAAAGTTGTGGAGCACACACCGGCATCAGATCTGAGAGCTAAGGACCATTAGTAAGTGTAGCAAGATCCCCTCTGCGGATTGCAGGTGCCAAAGAGCAGGTTCAGTGAAGATTGAAGTGCATAAATCAAGTGCAAAATTCTGGTTTTTTCTCTAAGCTTTCATGGAAAGCTTGAAGTGAATGTATACTCTTGGCAAATGTATACACAAAGGCACATATATTTGGGCTTACAAATGTATTAACAAAGTGGGGCACAAGCAACATATAGAATCTTGAAGCAGATTGATGCATACAGATTTGATTAAAATCAAGAGAAAGTGGATTTATGTAAAAGTTTCTGGTTTTTCACAAAACCAGTGGACATACCCCCCGTGGAGGATCAATTGCAGGAGCTAGAGGCAACATTAAGCTAAACCCTTCAAGAGCAAGGTAGTTTAGGTCATTGCTAAGAGTCCTATCACTTCAATTGTGATTTCCCCTCTCTCCTAGAGCTCCTGGAGCAGGCGGCGCATGAAGCTATAGATTTCTGGACAGTTTGCAGAGATTACATCCTAATTCACTCATTTGGTCATCAAAGTGAATGCTTTAAAGCTTGGAAAGTTTAGCAAAGACATTGCTAAGGCCTTGTGATGCTTGTTTGCAGCTCATTTCATGTATTTGGAGCTCATTGAAGTGATTTATCAGAGGTGTACAGGTTTGCAGAAAGTCTGTCCAAAAACAGAGTAGTTTTAATCAAGGCATTAATCCTTGTCTATATCAAATTGGCCTAATTCCTCTGGTACAAGTAGAGTCCTATGAGTTGCTAAACTTTTGAATCAAAAATTTTTGGATTTGGAGAAGATTTGAAGGAGATAGAGCATTTTTAGTGAGAGGTGGTACCTGACAGTTGTTGCAGAAAAATTCAAACCAGAGGTTACAAAAATTGATGGTTCTCATTCCCCTTGAAGAATTGGATCAAACCCTTCTAGGATATGTTGGAGAAATGTGTTGGGAAGCTAATGCAAGTTGAATCATTGCATTTGGACAAGATTTTAAGGATTCAGAGCAAGATCTTTGACTGGTTCTCTGGCGAGAAAAAAACCAGAAAATTTTTTGTGAAGGAGTTTCATTTGATTTCAACTTTGATCGAGTGTACATTGTTGGTGAATCATTGTGGGATGTTAATGCACACAATTTGTAAGCATTTGATGTGATTTGGAGAGATTTGGAGCATTACAGGTACTTCATACATTGTAATCAAAAGGGTACACCTACTCTATTTTTTGCAACAATGGGAGATGGTCCGATACAGATTGTTGGCGAGAAGCTTGATCGCACTAACTTTAAAGTGTGGAAGTTTCGAATGAAGAGTTTTTTGAAAGGCAAAGGTTTATGGAGTCTTGTCTCGGAGGAAGATCCAGAGCCATACCTACCTCCTCAACCAAATAATGCTCAGTTACTGGCTCACAAGCAATGGGTAGAGCAGTCTTCGAAGGTGTTGCATTATTTTTCAATATGTGTAACAGATGCCTTGCTTATTCACATCCAAGATGCAGATACACCGAAAGAAGCATGGGGTATATTGTGCCGAATGTATGAGACAGACACTGGTGCAAGGAAGATACAACTGAAACAACAGATTTACAGTGTAACACGAAGGAATAGGAGCATACATGAGTATGTTCAGGAAATCAAGGGTTATGCAGATTCCTTGTCATCATCGATCCATGCCCCAATGGATGATGATGATTTGGTTGCTCTCACATTGCGTGGTTTAGGCAAAGAATACAAATCTTTTGACACTTCCATCTCAGTAAGATTGGGAGGAATGCCAGACTTTAATGAGCTTGTGTCATTGCTCATTGTGGAAGAATTGAAGCTTGGCCTTGGTGGTATGAGTGTTACAGGTGGTGCATCCTCGTCAAGCAATGATGAACATGCAAGAAATCAGGCTTTTTACTCATCTAGAGGCTCTCGAGGCAGGGGGAGATTTACCCCTCGAGGCCGTGGAGGATTGGTTGGAATGACAGGCAACCACAATCAAATCAGAATTTTCAGAATTCACAGTCATCATTTGGATCACGTGGAGGACGTGGATTTCAATCCCATAGGGGGAGATTTGGAACAGGTGCTCGACGATGGCAAGGTCCTCAACAAAATTTGAATGGGATTGAATGTTACTATTGTGGCAAACTTGGACATTTGGCAAAAGATTGCTACAAAAAGCAGAATGATGCGAGGAATGGAAGACCACAACATGGAAATTATGCATCTACCAGTAACAATGATGGGAGTTCAAACCATCTTTTTGCAATGAAGCATGTTATGGGGACAATGGATTCTCAGAATGCTCGAGATGAGTCATGGTATATGGATTCAGGTGCCTCAAACCACATGACATGTCATGGTGAGTGGTTTGAGAAGATGCAACCATTGGATACAAATGGTTATGTGGTCACAGGAGATGATACTCAGCATCTTATAACACATGTTGGTGTGTGCCTTTGAAGATGCATGATGGAAATGTGAAAAATATGTCAGAAGTGTTATATGTACCATCCATTACAAAGAGTTTGGCATCAGTAGGCCAAATGGTTGAGCAAGGATTACAAGTCAGATTCAATGAGAAAGGCTGTTTTGTGGAAGATTTTAAGCATGGCTGTAGATTGGTTGCCAAGGGCAAGAAGGAAGGAAGGTTGTTCAAATTGGATGCAGGCATACCATAATTGAGCTCAACCATGTTTTCAAAGAGCAATGGGATTGTGCAGGACATTGACATGTGGCACAAGAGGATTGGACATGTCAATATACAGAGATTAAAGAACATGCAAACAAGGGGCATTGTCAGTGGATTGCCTCGATTCAAATATGATGGTTATATGCATGTTTGTGAAGCCTGTCAGTTTGGGAAGCAAGCAAGGTTGAGGTTTCCTAGAGAAGGAAACATGAGTAATAGACCACTTGAAATAGTGCACAGTGATGTATGGGGCCCAGCACAAAACCCATCTATCAAAGGAAGTCTATACTATGTGACATTTATAGATGACTTCAGCAGGATGACATGGATATATTTTTTGAGAGAGAAGAGTGAAGTGCTGGAAAAATTCATGGATTTCAAAGATCTTGTAGAAAAACAATATGGCTGTTGGATTAAGTGTCTGAGGACAGATGGAGGTGGTGAATACACCTCAAAAGCATTCGAGCATTTCTTGCGGAAGCATGGGATAAGAAGACAGTTGACATGCAGGTATACACCTCAGCAGAATGGTGTGGCTGAGAGAAAGAATCGTGTCATATGTGAAGTGGCAAGGGCAATGCTCAATGAAAAGAGCATGCCAGATTACTATTGGGCAGAAGCATGTGCTACTGCAGTGTATATCCTGAACAAATCACCTACAGCAGCCATTCATGGAAGCACGCCAGAGATGCGGCTTACAGGTTACAGGCCAGATATTGGACATCTGAAAGTCTTGGATGTGTAGCTTATGTTCATGTGCCTGATGAAAGAAGACGGAAGTTGGATCCTAAAGCAGAGAAATGTGTCTTTGTTGGATATGCACAGGATCGAAAGGCTTACAAATGTTATAACCCTCAAACTAGACAAGTAGTCATCTCACGAGATGTGGTATTCGATGAGCTTGCTAGTTGGTATAAAGCCAAAGATGAGGGAGTCATTGACACACTTGAGGCTAATGTACCTGTGAACTTGCCATCACAAGCAAGTTCTAGCTCTACTACTATGTCTGGGCCAGCAGCAGAAGCTGAGAGTAGTAGCAGTGTACGTCCATGGTCAGGACGTCTGAGACATGAGAGTGTGAGCACTGGGAGTAGTGCTATGGATAAAGGCAAGAAGAAAGTCGAGGGAATTGGGATCACAGGTTATGAGTCTTCTAGCTCAGAGAGTTTGGATGAGGAGCTCGGGATACCTGTTGTACGCACACCTGGTGTTAGGCAGGACAGATATGTGCCACCACATGCTCGTGTTACAGGTGTACAGAGTGACCCGCATGCATTGCGGAGATCCCAGAGAGTCAGATATCCAGTGGAAAGATTGACATATAGAGATTTTGCTATGCATTATGCATACATGACATCTATGGTAAAGCATGTGGAACCTACATGCTATTCAGAGGCTATTGGAGCGCATGTATGGCAGAAAGCCATGGATGAAGAGATGAATGCTTTGGACAAAAATGATACATGGGAATTGGCTGAGTTACCTAAAGGAAAGAATGCAATTGGATGCAAATGGGTGTATAAGGTAAAGTGCAAGTCAGATGGCAGCCTAGAGAGACATAAGGCAAGGCTGGTCGCTAAAGGATATGCACAAACTTATGGTCTTGATTATGATGAAACTTTCAGCCCAGTGGCTAAGATGGCTACAGTGAGGTCTATCATTGCACTAGCAGCACAAAAAGGTTGGGCTTTACATCAAATGGATGTAAAGAATGCTTTCTTGAATGGTGAACTGCAAGAAGAGGTGTACATGGAACAGCCAGAAGGTTATGTACATCCAAAATATCCGACTTTTGTTTGCAGGTTAAAGAAAGCACTCTATGGTTTGAAACAAGCACCTCGTGCTTGGAGTGACAAAATCAGCAGATATCTTGTCAGTATTGGATTTGTGGTTGGAAATGCAGACTCTTCACTTTATGTGAAGAAGACACATGATGGTATCGTGATGATAGTCATTTATGTTGATGATTTGATTATCACAGGTGATTGTGGGAAAGGCATTGATGAGGTTATGGCCTCCTTATGCAAAGAGTTTGATATGAAAGACCTTGGTGATTTAAGGTTCTTTCTTGGCATTGAGGTGATAAGAACAAACACAGGTATATGGTTGGTGCAAAGGCAATATGCACTTGACATGCTGGCAAAGTATGGTATGACAGCATGCAAACCAATGTTGACACCATTAGAGCAAAACATGAAGCTTAGGACTGATTTGGGTGATGAGCTTGATGATATCACCATGTAAAGTACAGGCAAATGGTTGGTAGCCTTATCTACATGACCATTACGAGGCCAGATCTCAGTTATGCAGTTGGTTTGGTGAGTCAGTTTATGCAGAGTCCTCGTAAACCTCACTTGGATGCTGTGAGACGGATTCTGAGATATGTCAAAACTACCGCGCATTATGGTCTTTTCTATGAGGCAGGAAAAGACATGCATGTCTATGGATATACAGATGCAGATTGGGCCGGTAGTGCATATGACAGGAGATCTACCAGTGGCTATGTTTTCAGCCTTGGTAGTGGAGCTGTGAGTTGGAGCAGTAAAAAGCAACCTACAGTTGCTTTATCTACCACAGAGGCAGAGTATCGTGGAGCAGCCATAGCTGCATGTGAGGCTATGTGGTTGAAGAAGTTGCTAGATGATGTCAGGTTACAGAGTGATATGAGAGTTGTCATTCATTGTGACAACATGAGTAGTATTCAGCTTGCTAGCAACCCAGTTTATCATGCCAGGACCAAACATATTGAGGTCCACTATCATTTCATCAGAGAGAAGGTGCTAGATGGGCATGTTGATTTGACATATGTGCAGACAGATGAGAAGGTTGCAGATATCTTTACCAAAGCACTTGGTAAGGATAAGTTCGAGTATTTTCGTACTAGATTGGGAGTCCTAGAGATGGACATGTCGAGCTTGAGGGGGAGTGTTGAAATGTCAAGCTCGTATACAGCTGGAGGATAGCACATGGGTGCTGACAGAGTGACAGTATGGTAGATAGATATCGTGTGGTGTGTTTATGACCGCGTCCAGCTGGTCATGTGTGGTGTGGACATTACATTAGGTTTACTTTGTAGTGTGGACATAACACTATGTTGTGTTCCCTTTTGTGTGTGTGAGAGAGATGGTGACTATGGCTTCTCTCCTTCTTTATGATTGATGGTTATGGATTAGGGTTTGCTTCTCTTGTGTGTGTTACATCCTGCTCCTGTTTTTTATCACTCACTCGGGCCTCGCCCTCGAATAACCGGGTACGAGACTAGGCTGGTGGTCACTCCGAAAACCAAAACCGGGAAAAATTCCCATGCCCGGAAAGCAGGGATGATTCCACCTTTTTGATTTTTTTTACGAGTTTTCTAACGAGATCTAAATCTAAGCTATCCTTCATCTGATAAAATCAGATAGAAGGAAACTATCGCTGATAATTTTGATCATTTTAGTAAAATCAACGCTTTTTTCCCGATTAAGATCAAGCACAGCCGTTGATCCACTTATTTGAAAAAATTATCAGGGAATTGTCTAACTACTCAAATCTTAGCATAACCCTAAGATTTTTCAGTTTGATTATTAAAACTCCACTGATTCCAGCCTAACCCCATCCGGCCCATGGGTTAGCCACCACCCTGCCACTGGAATCGGTGGAACCAAACAAGTACTCACCCACCCATAATTGAATTGCCTTTCTTAACTTTAGCTTTAGAAAACAGATACGCACACATTCCTCTTTATTAAAACTTTAATAAAAATAATCCTTGATAAACAATTTACGGGTTATACATAGCATACTTCAAAATTTCCATTGAGTCTTTGTTTCTCAACAAAAACAGTATCACTCTGGACTCTCCGTTGAGACCAGTGAGTCAACAACGAGATCCAGTGATAGATTACAAAAAAAAATAGGTCCATCATATAGTATCTTCCTCGGCATACGACTGGATGTCCTCGGCACCGCGAGCCCGTGCATCGCCTGGTCAGAACCCTCCAAGATCCTCCTTAGGTGTCCTGGCACTTAACTCAGGGACCGCTTCGTCGGCCCTCGTCCATCGTACCGGAAGTGCACCATTTTAACGATACCGAGGCTGGTCAAGACCTCCGCAGGTTTTGCCGCGTGAGCTGTCCCTCGAACACTCCCCGCCAGCTGTTGCAACCGAACTTTCCTTAGATAAACATAAATGCCAAATACTCCCCAGCATTTTGGCGTAAGACAGTCTTTTAAGAAGGCAGGGTTTCTATGCAAGTTTACAGTATTGATTTTCGTTTAAATACCATGAGTATATCGTAAATCCGTATCTCAATACTTCTAGATCCAGTTTTCAATTCCAAACAGAATTCCTCGAATTCTGTAAACTTGATCCTCAGATCAAAATCACAAATCTTAACTTAGTTTCATTTTCGGTGGGTGATTTGGAGTACATTTTTCGTGAACTGAACTGGGCACTTCGTCATTGATTGAAATTGATGAAGGAATTTGGTCTTGGTCAATAGTCTGAATCAGAGTTTAGATCTAGAAAAGGTCTTCCTAAATTATCTTTCTCGAACGGTACTATCTCAATTTCTCTTTTTCTAAATTTCTTACGATGGATATTTGTTTCAAAAACATGGATTTTTTGAGGAATATTCATTTACCTCAAAAATTATCTTTTATGCATACTTCTATGTAATAAAAGTTTATCTTTTATGCATACTTCTATGCATTAAAATCAATATCATAAAAGTAACACTTTTATAATAAAAAATTATCTTCTATGCATACTTCTATGCATTAAAATCAAATATGATAAAAGTAACACTTTTGATATAAAAATTTATCCTTTATGCATACTTCTATGCATGAAAATAAAGAATGATAAAAGTAACACTTTTATCCTTTATGCATACTTCTATGCATGAAAATAAAAATTGATAAAAGTAACACTTTTGATATAAAAATTTATCCTTTATGCATGCTTCTATGCATGAAAATAAAGAATGATAAAAGTAACACTTTTGATATAAAAATTTATCCTTTATGCATACTTCTATGCATGAAAATAAAAATTGATAAAAGTAACACTTTTGATATAAAAATTTATCCTTTATGCATGCTTCTATACATGAAATAAAAATTGATAAAAGTAACACTTTTGATATAAAAATTTATCCTTTATGCATACTTCTATGCATGAAAATAAAAATTGATAAAAGTAACACTTTTGATATAAAAATTTATCCTTTATGCATACTTCTATGCATGAAAATAAAAATTGATAAAAGTAACACTTTTGATATAAAAAAATTATCCTTTATGCATACTTCTATGCATGAAAATAAAAATTGATAAAAGTAACACTTTTGATATAAAAATTTATCCTTTATGCGTACTTCTATGCATGAAAATAAAAATTGATAAAAGTAACACTTTTGATATAAAAAATTATCCTTTATGCATACTTCTATGCATGAAAATAAAAATGATTTTTAGAATATAATAACCATAAGGATTACTCTTTTAGAATAAATAAAGGATGAATTATATTTCACTAATTTCAAAAAAAATTTGCCATAACCTCCTTTGTATGGTTGACCATTTTTCAAGTTCCTAAATCTTTAGAACTAATTAAAAGTACACCAAAGTATTAAAGTTATCCTAAAGTAAATATTTATTCATTTACTTGAAACAACATTATAAAAACTTGACATTAATCAATTAACCATTCACCTAGGATAGAGAAAGGTTGGTTTTGCTAGAGAAGAGAGGGGAATGCCTTTTGTAATGAGGCCTAACATTATAGAGAAGACATAAAGCATAAGAATCCATTTAAAACCATAAAAATCTATAAAATAATTGAAAGAAAGAAGAATCACCAACTTACTAATGACTTGATAGCTTTCCTTTGGCTTGATGGTTTGAGGGTTCAACTCTTATTTGGATAAGAGTGGCCACCAATCTTTGGAAGAGGGAAATGCCAAAAAACTAGTGAATTATTAATGAATTCACAGTTCTTGGCTTGGGTGGAGTAGAGTAATAGTGCATAAACACTATTGAGTTTCAACAAAGGGGAAGGCCTCTATTTACAGGAAAAAGTGAGCCTCTAACCAAGCCAACTAATTCTAGAATTTTTCAGATCAGTTTGGTCAATTTTTGACCATTTTTGGGTCAGTTTTGGTCACTCTTTGGATGTAGTTGAAATAGGAGAGAGGAGAGATGAAAATATCCCATTATTTGGGAGTTTAAAACTCATTCAAGCATGTGAAATAGGTGCCCTCTTCATGAGGGGGAATTCTGTTGAGCCAACGTGAGAGAGAGAGAGACGTGTCATATGCATCCCCAAAGGTGTGTGGAATACACACAATAGATGAGTATATATAGATGAGATCCTGAGACTATATATAGAGACATTCTATATATAGCCAACACCCCCGCTCAAAGAAGGGTCTCTAACTGTGGATGAAAAAACCCTTGGGGGCTCAAGGGAAAAACCCACAGCTCTATATACACCTACCGCTATATTAAATTATTTTATAGTTACAAAGTATTATTCAAAGGAGCTACATCACTCCCATATATACAATAGCCATGAAAGCTGCAAAGGAGCTACATCACTCCCATATATACAATATCCATGAAGGAGCTACATCACTCCCATATATACTTCATCACTCTTATGTGTACAATAGCCATGAAGGCTTTGAAGGTCATCCATCTTCATGTTGTCTTGATCCATTCATGTAGGTTGGGTGCGAGTCTATCTTCGTGACGATGCCAAATAATATTTTTGTAGTCTCTTCTCTAAAGGCTTTGAAGGTCATCACTCTTATGTGTACAATAGCCATGAAGGCTTTGAAGGTCATCCATCTTCATGTTGTCTTGATCCATTCATGTAGGTTGGGTGCGAGTCTATCTTCGTGACGATGCCAAATAATATTTTTGTAGTCTCTTCTCTAAATTGAAGCTCAACAATATCCAAATACAATCCTGATCCATAAACCCTGTAATATGGAAGAAGTCTCCATAACAAATGGAAAACCATAATTTTGTTATAGAAATATGAGATGTACACGAAAAGATATACATAAAGAAATAGGCATAAAGGTATCTATTATATGGTTGCTTAGGAATATAGTCCATCCGCAAGGACATGCATGGCAATGTCAACTTGTGGAAGATCATCCAATCAATGGCAAATGAACTAGATTTGGTAAGAGAATCTGGTTACTTGGAGAAGTTGACTTGGAAGATTGACCTGTCAATAAACACTAAAATAGAAAATGACACTAGTTAGTAAGGATATCATGGAAAGCTAGAATCATATCTTTGCCATGGGAAAAATCTATGACATAAGATCAAACCTCCAATATTATGAGTCAAGATAATGAGACAACTATAACTTGGATCAAACCTCCAAGATGACATGATATGAAAGTAAACCTCATAAGATGACATGACGAGAAATCAAACCTCTGACATGAAACAACAATTAGGATGTAGACACCTCTGACAGGACGAAAAAGCAAACCTCTGACATGACGTACTTGAAAGTAAACCTCATAAGATGATAGGCCGAGAAATCAAACGTGTGACATTCACAATTAAGATAGTAAACCTCATAAGATGACGGAACGAGAAATCAAACCTTTGACATCCGTAGGCAGTATGTAGCCAGGATGACATGATGTGAACATAAACCTCATAAGCTGATAGGACGAGAAATCAAACCTCTCGGGAAATATGCTCGACGGAATTTCTTGTTAGTTGCCATAGATTGAATTCCAAGACTTGACCACCATTATAGCCATTTAGACCTGCATGGTTGCATTGTCAACCACAAAAGACATTGATAGACTGAAATAAATCTAGTCAATCTGATGAGCCAAAGCCAAGGCACGGTGCATCCAATGACCATGGCATCATGGTAATAATCCATGGAAACGTAGTCAACCATCATTCACGAAACATGTAACCATCATCACGGAACAACACCATGGCATCATGGATAAAATCCATGGAAACACAATCAACCAACATAGATTAGCCAAATGAACCAACATCAACGAAACATGTAGCTTGGAATGACCAACATCAACAAAACATGTAGCTTGGAATGACCAACATCAACAAAACATATAGCTTGGAATGACCAACATCAACGAAACATATAACCATCATCATGGAACAACGATCCATGGAAACATAGTCAACCATCATCGATGAAACATGTAACCATCATCACGGAACAACACCATGGCATCATGGATTGTAGTGAGTGAATTACATCAATGCAATGAACAAATATACATATATCGATAAAAAGTGTAACCATCACCACCATGGCATCATACCAAGACACCAAAATTACAAACTCACCAAACCTGTCAGGATCACCGAGGCTTGCATGCTTAAAAAAATAATTGTCAAGTCCGTGAGACTAGTTGTAATGTAACAAGCAAAGGTAGAACACATGGTATCTTTAACTAGTAGTAACAGCATGCTAAGCATCAATAAAGTCCTCTTTACGCACAAGACAAACTTCCTCGAAGCCATAGAAAGAACAAATACACAACTTCCTTGTGAGAACAATCAAACGAGAGATCAACATCACCGCCGCCAAGATAAAAGGATAATGAGATCATCACCGAGATGACCATGAGCAAGTAACTATAACGATTCTGAAGTCATAAGATAAAACAATCAGATCATCACCGAGATGACCATGAGCAAGTAACTATAACGATTCCTAAGTCATGAGTTAAAACGATCAGATCATCACCGAGATGACCATGAGAAAGTAACTGTAACGATTCTGAAGTCATAAGATTTAAAATGATCAGATCATCACCGAGATGACCATGAGAAAGTAACTGTAACGATTTAGAAGTCATAAGATAAAACAATCAGATCATCACCGAGGCAGGATGAACAAAATCCATATACATATCATCAGCAGTTGATCGAAAAGAAAGGCATAATTACCATCATGTGATAATACCTTGGATTGTCAATAAATACATTATGAACGTCCAAGCTTAATCATGCTGTAGCTAGCACAGACCATGGCATAAGTCACGATCAATGTAAGGCAAGGCCATCGAAGACCCTGACCATAATCATCGCCCCGGCCAAGTCCACAACATAGAGTGGGAGACGGCGATGGAAGAGAAGATGAACGAGCAGGCGGCGGGGCAACGAGCACACTCCCAACAAAGGGATGCAAAGGCGCGCCAAACACCCACGCACTACGGGTCCGACGGAAAAGATGCATGGAAGGATAAGTTTTACAATATCACCATGTCGCGGCCAGAGAAGACAGTTTTTAACAAAACGGTCCTACATTTCAATGAAAGATACTTCAATAAACATTCCAGCTTCAGCCGTTCAATACCTCGTCTGATGTCTTCCGGGCAATCAGGTAGATAAGGGACCTCAATCCTTGCTCAAGGAGACATCTTCTCTTATCATTCCAGGGAACCTCAACCTCAGCTAGGGAGATCTAGCTGCTGGTTCCCAAGGGACCTCTACCTTAACTAGGGAGTTCTGGCTCTTGGGGAGACTCGGCGGATACCCTCCGAACCTCAGTTGGGACCTAGAACCCAACCTCTCTTTAAAGCTACCTGCAACTGAAGAGGAACCTAGGGACCCCCAGACCTTCATCTTAAGACACGGGAAAGATTCATAGCCCTTCTAAATTTCCCCGCTCCTCCGAAGCTGTGATCTAGCACTAGGTTGGCACCACAACACCATCGGTCTCATAGCCCAGGGAGTACCGACGACAGCTCATCTACTCGTGACCTAACCGGACACATACAGAGTGGGAAACAGGGTACGGGAGTAGGGATTCAACCCGCACCAAAAAGTAATCAAACTGCCCGAAATACCTGGGTATCCTCGGCTCGCAGCCGTCAATTCAAATACCTTAATCAACTGGACAACAAGACTCATCCATAACTTCTCATAATTGACAGTTCATAACTTTGCCATACAAACTTTGATCAAACAATTTGTGCAAAATCATTATGTGGTGCGAATGCGTACAAACACATGCCAATTTCTTTGATCGGACACCACCGATCTTAGTTTCCAGATACGTTCACTAGGATGGGAAATAGCCTCTAATTCTAGGTCTTACATGAATGCATTAACTGATTTAGTTAACTTGAAGTACTGGAACCTGGTTAGCTTCTTCCTGAGACTTTAGAGCCTGTAGCGCTCTGTTAGCAGGACCCGCCTCTTCCATCGGTGCTACTACCACCTCTTCCACTACCGGTACTGGTGCCGGAGCACGCGCCGAAACCACCAGTCTTGCCAAATTCGCTCCGCTGCTTGAGCGGGTGTTGGCGACTCCCGCTCGCTGTCCACGTCTTACGGGTGACATGCTGACTAAAATTTCACAAGAATAAAAGGAGAATGCTGTGCGATAGCACAACCATGTTAGCATTAATTTTTCATAAATTAACCATGATTTTTAGCCGATCATCACGATTAATTTAGCTCGAACAGGCGAAAACTGTCAAATTTTACACTGAGAGATAGGCAAAAATCTGCCTTGCAGAAATTTTCAGACCAGCTTCCCAATCTCAGAAAATTATAAGAAAAATCAGGGATATCAAACTAAGTGTCCTTATTCAACTCTTCATCTTATGTGAGTATTTACTTCTAAATATCTCCCCTTTTTTAACTATTAGCCTTGTCCTTATTCAACTCTTCATCTTATGTGAGTATTTATTTCTAAATATCTCCCCTTTTTTAACTATTAGCCTTGTCCTTATTCAACTCTTCATCTTATGTGAGCATTTACTCATTTTTGGGTATCTTCTTTTACAAATTGGGTTTATCTCCTCCCCACACATGGATTGATCCTTTTGGCCTATAGGAACCTTAATTGGACCATAATCCATATTTCTAAAAATCTAGACCCTTAGGCTAAGGTCCTTTATACCCAATTCCAATTAATTCCAATTGCACATTGGAAAGTTCTTTTTGAATTTTTTGTTTCAGGGAACTTATTTTAATAAGATGAGATATTTTTCTATCCAAAAATATTCAAAATTTGAATATTCTCTCTCTAGAATATTTTCTCTCTCTAAGCTAAAACAGTTAGAAATAAGATCTTTTATATTTCTGAAGAGGGATTTGGTTACACGGGAAGATGCTGGACATCTTGAGAGGCTGGAGAGGAATCTTACATTCTCTCTCACTTGAAAAATGCGAGATGTCCTCATCTCGCAAACTGGGGATAATTCCGCAACAGATGGCTTCATTCTCCCAGGTGGCATCTTCAAAAGGATAGAACTTCCATTTTACTAATAATTCTCTGAGAATTCTGTTCCTGAGAATATTTTCTCGAATATCGTGAATTTCTTCAGGTTGGAGTTCCATTTGTCCTTGTGGGTTAAAGAGGTTAGGATTTCATCATCAAGCATATGATTTGGGTTTGGCACATATTTCTTTAGAAGGCTTACATGAAATACATTATGAACTTTGAGATGAGGAGGCAGAAGAAGCTCGTAGGTTGTCACCTACTTTCTTTGTAATCAGATGGCCCACAATATCTGGGTGATAACTTCTTGTACTTCCCAAGAGATAAGGAACTTCTTTTGGGCCATACTCGAATGAAGACCATATCTGCTTCTTTGAATTCTCTATATGTCCTCTTCTTATCTGCATATTGCTTCTGTCTATCCTGGACGGCTTTAATATCTTTACGAATTGACTGCATCTATTGCTCCATGTTGTCAAGCATCTGTCTGGACATCTCGACCCTAATCAATGGGTCAGACCAAGTTAATGGAGTTAAGCAATCTTGTCCATACAGAGCTTTAAAAGGGCTCATCCCGATACTTCGGTGATAAGAAGCATTGTAGGCAAACTCGACTAGGTGCAGATAGCTTAGCCACTTCTTGGGTTCCCTGCCACAACATGACCAAAGTATATCTTCAATTACTTGGTTTAGTCTTTCAGTTTGACCATCGGTCTCAGGGTGATAAGCTGTGCTGAGGTCCAAGAAAGTTCCCACTGCTTCGAAAAATGCAGTCCAAAACCTTGAAGTAAATTTGGGATCTCGGTCACTTACTATTCTCCTCGGCGGTAGGCCATGCAATCTAAAGATTTCTTTGAGGAACACTCTGGCCACATCCATCACTGCAGTGTAGGTTTCTTTTACTGGAATCAGATGGGCAACTTTGGTTAGTCTGTCGACTACCACGAAGATGGAGTTGTAACCTGATTGTACTGAAGGTAATCCAGTAATGAAGTCCATACTGATACATTCCCACTTCATCTGGGGGATGTCCAAAGGATGTAACTTCCCAGGCATTCTTACTCTCTCAGCTTTGACTTTCTGGCATGTCAAACATTGACGTACATGATTCAGCACATCCTTTTTCAAACCAGGCCAAAAGAAGCTTTTCTTTATAGACACATCATTGGGAATGCATAGTCTGCGATTATAATACATAATGCCATCATCCAGGCTGTACCCTTGAACTCTATTCAACTCCTGTGGAGTTTTGCTTTCCTGCATAAGTAGGGTAGCAATAGGGCCAAGAATCGATCCTGCATGATCTTTGCTCTTGCTTCAATAATCAAGGGATTTGATATTACAGTAATTGCAAGCAAGGAGGCTTTTCTGCTGAGGGCATCTGCTACCACATTTTCTTTGCCTGGACGGTACTTGATTTTAAAATCAAATTCTTTGGCGCATGTTGAGGTCTTTCTGAGTAAAGATCCACTTTAAGCTCTGATGATCTGTCATCAAAGTGAATCTTTTTCCCAGTAGGTAATGTCTCCACAACTTTAAGGCATAGACTACTGAAAGCAATTCCAGGTCGTGGTGGACAGCATAATTCCTCATGCGTTCTGAGCTTTCAGGATTCATAGGCCACTGCATGACCTTCCTGCATGAGTGCCTCCCAGGGCAAAACCACTTGCATCAGTTACTACCTCAAAGGGTAAAGAGAAATCTGGCAGCTTGAGAACGGGACTGGTTACCAAGGCGGTCTTCAGCTTATCAAAAGCACTTTGGCACTTGGCAGACCATTGAAATGGGATATTCTTTTTGAGAAGGTTAGTCAGGGAGGAAGCTATGAGAGCATACTTTGGTATAAAAATTCTATACCAACCAGTCAATCCCAAGAATCCTCTGACTTCTTTCACTGTCTTTGGTTCGGGCCAATCTATGTGACAGCTTGTATTTTTACGGAATCTGGAGAAATTCCATCTTTGGATACCAGAAAGCCCAAGTATTCAACGTGGTCGGCAGAGAAAGTGCATTTACTCTTTTTGGCAAAGAGTTGATGCTTCCTTAGAATCTTAAGAACTTTTCGGACATGAGTCTCATGATCGGCTGCATTCTTTGAGTAAATCAGAATGTCATCAAAGAAAACTAGAACAAAGTCATCCAAGTATTCTCTGAGGATGTCCTGCATTAGGCGATTGAATGTAGCTGGGACATTAGTTAATCCGAATGGCATGACAGTAAATTCATAATGCCCATAGCGAGTATTGATGGCTGTTTTTGGTATATCTGGATCATTGATCCTGATCTATACCCGGATTTGAGATCTATTTTTGTGAAGATCTGGGCTCCATTTAGCCTGTCCAAAAGCTCATCAATCCTTGGGATAGGATAGTTATTCTTAACTGTCAGCTGATTTAGACCTCTGTAGTCCACACAGAGTCTAAGCGTTCCATCTTTCTTTTTCTGAAAGAGAACTGGCGCACCCCAAGGTGAAACACTGGGTCTTACAAACCCTCGTTCTAACAGCTGCCTAAGCTGTTCCTTGAGTTTGATGGCTTCAGGAACTGGCATTTTATACGAGCGTAGGGCTACTGGTTGAGCTCCGGCGGGGGTTAATTCAATCGCATGATCTATTTCCCGAATTGGAGGCATTTCAGTTAGCTCTGCTCTGGAAATAGATCATCAAATTCACTTAACCATTCTGGTTCTTTAGCTTTAAGCTTTGAGTCTACTGGGTTCATTTTGACAACATAAATTTGCTACTTCTTCCTAAGTCCTTTCAGTAACCTGGAAGCTTTTACTAACTGAAGGTCTGGGGATCCGAAAACTCCAGTTCCATGGACTTTGTTCCCATGAAGGTCATGGAAGGAAATGGTTCCATTGTGACAGTGTATGTCAGCTTGATTTTTGTGGAGCCAATCCATTCCAAGGATCCCATCAAAAACTCCTAGAGGTAAGACTTTGAACTGACAGTCGATTACATTACCATCTAGATTGAACTGGATAAGATCTGTCTCATGGTGAGTGAAAAGAGTCTTCCCACTGGCCAATTCAACTTGCATAGGTTTTCCTGATTTCTGTTCTAGGACTAGCTTACGCAAGCATCCAGGGGAAATGAATGAATGAGAACTGCCTGAATCAATCAAAAGCTTAAAAGGCTTACCCTGATACTCTGCGTTTTCAGTTCTGAGCTCATCCTTATGATTTTTTGAAAGCGGTGAGGTTCCTGAGAAAGTACTCTGGGGGAAGGGTCTTCCTTCACTTCTGAATCTTTTTGCATCCTGATTCTGATTCAGACCTTGCTACCTCTTTGGGGGTGGAAAGTTGGAAGTACTTCCCTGGGCTTGGAATCTTTTAAAGTTAGAGGGTGCAGGTTTTGGTGGGACCTTTACTACAAAGGCTTTGGCAAAATCTTTTGCCATTTTTAGTGCTTCAGCCATGGACACTGGCTTGGCATTTTTGACCAATGTGTCCAAGGGTTCGTTCATTCCTCGAATGAACCTGGCCATGAGTTGCTCTTCATCAAGAGGTGGTGAATATTTGAGTAGAAGGGCAAAGGCCTGGTGATATTCCTCGATGGTTTTGCTCTCCTGCTTTAGTTCTAAGAATTCGTTCATTTTGGTTTCCAAAAATCTAGGAATGATTTACGGATCCATCAGTCCAGCCTAACCCCATCCGTCGATCCCATGGGTTAGCCAACCGCCCAACCACTGTAGTGATGGGATCCAATTAAGAATATGGTTAGGTTTTGTCCCCCGGGTACCAAGGAAAAAAGTTCCAGGGCCCCCTAGCCGGAAGTTCATGCAAAAAAAAACTAGTCACACCACTTACACACCAATATGAAATTGCCTTTTCACAGATTCAACCAGTTTTAAAACAATCCTTTAATAAAACCATAGTATCATTGATCACCATCTTTCAATTTATCCAATTGATTCTTAATTTCCCATCATTCCTTCATCAGAGTATCTATGGCATCATTGGCAACTAGAACGCTCAGGGGCCGTTTCGATAGTTCCTAGCCCATAATACTCGGCAATATAATCACTTATCAAGATGGACTCTCGTTGAAGATCAGCAAGATCAACCAACAGATCCATATAAAGAGCCATGGACTCATCCATTGAAGACCAGCAAGGTCAATCAACCAGATCCATGCCCGATTTCAGAAAACAACTCTTACTCCTTGTTCCAATATCTTCCTCGACGCACGCGTGGGTATCCTGGGCGACCCAGAGCCCGAGCACCGTATGGTCAGCACCCTCTAGGATCCTTCGTCGTCGCTCGCAGGTGACCTAGCGCTTCACTCATAGGCCGCTTCCTTGGCCCCTCATCCACCGTACCGGAAGCTCACCATTTTAATCGCACCGAGGCTGGTCAAGACCTCGGCCGACCTTGCTATGCGAGACGTTCTCCATTGACTCTCCGTCTCAGCAGTTGCAACTTTATCAGTTAGGTCTCCACGACCTTAATCACAAGATGGTCAAAATGCTTTCCCAGCATTCTTGACATAAAACAGTCATTTACAAACAGCATTTACAAACAGTTTACAATACAGTTTCTATATTAATTCTCATTTTTCCACATTATCCCTCATCAATCCACATTACTTATTCCATATACAGTTTCTATATTAATTCTCATTTTTCCACATTATCCCTCATCAATCCACATTACTTATTCCATATTCCATTTATATGTATACTCATCCCATCACATCATTTTCCATCTCATCACTTCAGATTCCTTCACATCACATATCATATATTCACATCCATACATATATCCACATCCACATCCACATTCACATCCATACATCCACATCTACATCCATACATCTATTTTCACATCCACATCTACATGCACATTCATGCATCCTCATCCATACATCCACATCTACATGCACATTCACATCCATACATTCACATCTATATGCGTACATTCACATCTACATGCATACATCCACATCTCTATGCATACATCCACATCCACATTCACATTCACCTCCATACATCTACATCTACATCTACATGCATACATCCACCTCCACATTCACATCCACTTCTATACATCTACATCTATATGCATACATCCACCTCCACATTCACATCCACATCTATACATCTACATCTACATGCATACATCCACATCTCCATTCACATCCACATCTATACATCTACATCTACATGCATGCATCCACATCTCTATTTACATCCACATCTATACATCTACTTCTACATGCATACATCCACATCTCCATGCATACATCCACCTCCACATTCACTTTCATACATCTACATCTACATGCATACATCCACCTCCACATTCACATCTACATGCATACATCCACCTCCACATTCACATCCACATCTTTACAACTACATCTACATGCATACATCCACATCTGCATGCATACATCCACATCCACATTCACACTCACATCCATACATCTACATCTACATGCATACATCCATATCTCCATGCATACATCCACATCCACATTCACATTCACATCCATACATCTACGTCTACATGCATACATCCACCTCCACATTCACATCCACATCTATACATCTACATCTACATGCATACATCCACATCTCCATTCACATCCACATCTATACATCTACATCTACATGCATACATCCACATCTCCATTCACATCCACATCTATACATATACATGCATACATCCACATCTCCGTGCATACATCCACATCCACATTCACACTCACATCCATACATCTACATCTACATGCAAACATCCACATCTCCATGCATAATAAAATTCTTTTAATTAATCTAGGATGATAGTTCCTAGAATATGGTAGGAAATCCTCTTTTCATACTTTGAATGAAATTATTTTATGTGTATATTTTTATAAAATTTTACCATAGCTCCGCTACTATAACTAATAGATCTCAATTATTTTAAAAGATAGGTTATCTTTAAGCGAATGATTAGAATGATCCCTAATTGGATCATTAACCCTTAATGGATTAAATCAAAATTATCATAAACTAAAAGCATAGATAAAAAAAACTATTAATTTATTCTCAAGCATAGATTAATCTTGGATTAAGAAAAAGCTTTATGAAAAGCTTCATTTGGATTGAGAATGGGTCATGAGTATGACCATTTCTTAAGTGAGAGAGAGAAAAAACCATTAGAATTAAACATAAATGAAAATTTATGTAATTCTTTACTATCATTAATTAATTAACTTTAATAGCATTTCAAAAACCATACCAATTAAGCTTCTCAAGCTTGAGAGGGGTTGAGAAGAGAGAAACATTGAGAAATTATAGAAAAGATCAAAATTCACCATACTTACCTTACAATTTGCTTGATTCTTTGTTCACGGTAGAGGCCCCCAACCAATCAATTGGTTTAGTATGTTGATGGAGCCACCAATGGGGATTGAAGAAAGAGAGAAGTGTCAAAAACTAGCGAATTATTAAAGAATTCACAGTCCTTGGCTTAGGTGGAGTAGAGTAACAAAGCATAAGACACTATATTTTTTTCAACAAGTGAAGGCTTCTATTTATAGGAGAAATTGAGCTCCTAACCAAACAAACTGATTCTAGAATTTTCCAAGTCAGTTTGGTCACTTTTTGACCATTTTTAGGTCAGTTAAGCTAACTTTTTGGAACTAGACTTGAATGAGGAGAGAGGAGAGATGAAATATCTCAATTTTTATGAGTATAAAACTCATTCAAGCATGTGAAATATGCACCTCCTTTAAAGAACTCCCCTTCCTTACATATGTGTCAAAATGGAATCATTATACCCAAAATATCTCATATTTTTAATATTGCTCATAGTTTTTTACTAATAAACCTTGTACATTTTCAACTCTTCATCTTATGTGAAATATGCACTGTTGCATGACAAATGAAGATCAATACAAGGATGCAACAAAAAAGATACTTAGGGCTCTTGTAAAGAGTTCCACTTTGTAGATGAATGTGGGAGAGGGCTTGACAATAATCCCACATGGGAACTTTTGGGAGTTCTAGAATTTTTGTATAAAAGGTGGCCCATTTGAGAGCTAGAGGGACTCTTTGGTCATTTGGTTGAGAGGCTCATAGAGAGAGCTTACTCCATAGCTCCTTCTCATGTGCTCTCCCAAAGCTCTCCATCTCCATTCATGCTTCAATCTTGTACTCTCTATTCTCTACATTTTTCAATGATATGAGGTTTTGGTCTACACACTTGCTAATCTAGATTTCTTAATGATATTTTGATTTGTGAGTTATAGAGTGCATGTGATGAAGCTTGTGCATGAAATGATGTGTAGTTGAGGCTTGTGTGATAGCTCTTTGCATGTTAGGTTCTTTGCATAAGTTGCATTTTTGTGCTTAAGTGTAGCCTAATCTTGATGCTTTGATTATGTTAGATTGATGTGTTGATTGTGTAAGATTGATTGCTTGAGAGTTGAAGAAGGATTGAGTAGGACTAGAAGTCATTAGTATATGGTTAACTAATCTTCTCCCATTCGGGATAGCCTCTATGCGTTAACCGGGTTACATTCACGGATTGACAAGTGTGTGGGTTGGAGTGTAGCCTCCGCTATGCTATGATGCCCCAAACAATGGCGCCGCTGCGCCGGGAAACGCACACCTAAGTTAGTGAAGGGTGTTAACCATTACTTCTTACTAAGTTCTCCATTGATTGCAAAATCGTGGATTAGGGTAGATTAGAGTAGAGTTTGCAAGGGCATTGAGTGTGTGATCTCAAGGGCGCCTTGTGTGTTTTCGGTTTTTTGATTAGAAGCAAAAAAATAAAATTAATTAAAACCTCATTGCGGTAGAGAAATCCCGCCACTAATCAGATTTAAGTACGTTCTGTTTTTGTATTCTTGACGGGGTTGGCGAGGGATAGATAGGAAGTGTTGGAGGCGGCCTTTCTTTTATTGTTTTGTTGTGTTGTTATTGTGTGGGGAGGCATCTCCATCAAGTGAAGCAAAGACAAATAGATATACATATATATATATATCTATATATATATATGTATATATATATGTGCAGGGAGGCGGCCAGCTGAAAATGTAGAAGGCGGTCTTAAAAAAATTATAAATCTATATATATATATATATTTTTGCAGTGATGTGAGCGCTACATCAAGCGCTGGAGTGGAAAGGCGGCTGAAAGGAGCGTGGAGGAGACGACTTTTAAAAAAAATAATTATATATATATATATATATATAATGATTTTTAACGTTGGCGTAGGCAGGTAGAAACGCTGGCGTAGGCTGGTAAAAGCACAGGCGAAGGCGCAGCAACTGAAGCGAGCTCTGCAATGGGCGTAGCTTGAAGACGGCAGCACTGTGAGGTGTCTGCAGTGGGCACAGACGGTAGAGGCGGCGTTGGCCTGTGGGTGGGAGGTGTCTGCAGCATTGGGCGCAGACGGCAGAAGACGGCGGCGGGCAGCTATTTGGAGGGACGTGCCAGTGGAAGTGGAGCTTAGGCGGCTGGCAGCGAAGGAAGAAGAGCTATGGAAGGGGCCGGAACATGCGTCTACTGAGCCGACGGTGAAGGAAGAGTGGCCGACGTGGAGGGAAGTGGTAGCGTGGAGTGGCTATAGTAGGCAAAGGCCGGTGTGAAGGCGGCTACAGTTGGCGGCGGGCTGCGGTTTGCAAAGCCAGCACAGCAGCTGGCTGCTGGCTGCAGAGAAGAGAGCAGGCATCTGAAGGGCAGCAGTCGGCAGAGCAATGCAGTAGAAGGCAGCGTGGAGGAGAAGGCGACGAGGGTGCATTAAAGAATCGGCGCACCAGCGAAGGATCCGGCGTGCGGTGAGCTGCAAACGGCGGAGGATAAGGTAGGTGAAATTTTCCATTTTTTCTTTTTATTAATTTTTCATGTTTTTTTTATTTTTAAATAAAAAACAAAAAAATAATAGTTTTTTTATTAAAAAAAGAGAAAAAGAGATTAAAAAAGAGAAAGAAAGAAAAAAGAAAGAAAAACAATTAAATTTAGAAAAAGAAATAAAAAAAAAGAAAGAAAAAAAAGGAATAGAAAAAAATTAAAAAGAAAAAAGAAAGAAAAACAATTAAATTTAAAAAAGAAAAAAAACCCTTAAAATAATAAATTTATTTATTATTTTTTTTTAAAAAAAAGAGAGAAAAAAAACAATTTTTGTTTTTTTTTCCATTGCATAAGTAAAGTAGCGTGCATTTTTTATTTTTTTGTAATTGATGCATCATTAGTAAATTCATATTTTTTATATTTGGCACGAAATTTATTAATTTAAAAAAAAACCAACAAAAGGAGAAAAAAACAAAAGAAAACAAAAGGAAATTTATTTAAAAATAAATAAATTATAAATTGAGTGTTTTTTAGGAGTCTACTTTTTTGCATAATTTGTAATTCTTCATTTTTTAAATTTTTTGCATAATTAGTATTTTCTTGCATTTTTTAATTTTTATAACTTTGTGCATAATTAGTATTTTTTTTAGTGTGATTCATAATTTTTGTGTAAATTTAAAAAAATAAAAACATAAAAAACTTAAAATCATTTAAAAAATCATAATTAAATAAAAATAAAAAAATAGGATAGATAGTTACGCCACACATACTCATTTTAGTTACATTTAGGGATTAGGTAGGTTAAAAAATATATATATATATATATACATATATATATATATATTTTATTTAAAAACAAAAACAAAACAAAACAAAACAAAAACACATAAAAAAACCAAAAAAAAATTGACCTTATGCACTTGCGGTCGAGACATCTTGTAGATTCTGCCATAGAGCCTAAGGCACCTTCTAGAGTACCTACGCAGGAAAGTGGGACCCAATCGGTAGGAAATTTGGCAGATATTGCTAAAACCCTTTCTTAATCCCAATCCGATACCCTTTCCTCTAGAACAACTAGTTCATTGTCCATGGACAATCTAGGGCCGACAAATAGTCATCCCGTAGCCCCAAATAGGACACCCTCAAGATTCTTTTATCCATTTGAAGCTGACACCATGGGGTTAACACTCAATATGAGACTCCAATATGTCTACACAAATGCTCAAGGAGCTGAGATCTTTAGGGATCCACAACAACGGTATCTTGTTAAGATCGCAGACATTTTCTCAAAACTTGATAGAGCACCTCTAGTCAATGACCAGGGTAACATGTACATGGGTGGAGATGGTGTTCGCTACGAAGTCACCTACCATCCAGAAAAGGTAGACAAATTAGGGGAGCTCTCTAAAACCAAGTTCTTAGACTTATCAGAACTTTCCAGAGCAAGGGAGTCTAGAGATGACTGGCTCATTGAGCCGGACATGCCTGGACCCTCCAATGCCCAGTCCTCAAAGCCATCCATAGATGATTTACTTCTTGTAGATCTAAATTTGGAAAGGGATGCTTCCACAACAGTACTACATGTAGAAGAAGTCTCATGGAGAATTTAACACTCAAATCTGCTAATGATGCTGATCAAAAGGGTGGTGTTTCTACCTTACACAAAGCACTTTCAAAATCTGCTCTTGAAGCTCCAAAACAAATGATGTGGAAAATTGATGAGTACTCAAGTGAGGGCCATGGCTGGCATGTTCCAACTACTCTAGTTGCTGCTCAAAGAAGGCCAGGCAAGAAGGAATTATCAATGTGGCTACCCAAAGATGCGTACAAACTTGTACCATCTAGTCCAGCTGCTAAGCCTCCTAAAAAGCACATCATTTCCAAGCCTAAACCTCCGGATTGTTACTCGATGGGTCCCAAAACATGTTCTTAAAGCACAAGGCTATTATGAGGGTGCAACAGCAATTTGGCTTCCAAAATGCCATGCTTTGCTAGGGGTAACAGAGTGTTTCAGAAAGATTCCAAAAGCCACCCTTGATTTTCCATATCAGTGGGTGCAAAAGAAATCAACACAAACTCTTCAAGAAAGGAAAGGTGGCTGTGATAGCACCTACAAATCTACTTGTGTTGATCTTCCTAAAACATGTATTGAAACACAAGTTGTCCCAATTTCTCCTTGTTACACAATTCCACCATCAACTTGTGTACCTAAGACACATCCAACTTCACATGAGTCTCATTTGAGCATAGATTCTAGCACTTCAAAGCCTAAATCCTCTTATCTTGCTCAAATTCCAAGACAATTGATAAAATTCCCACCCAAGAAGGACATACCTAAAACCAAAGATAAGGCATTAACACTACAATTGAAGCTCTTTGGTAGATCAATGTTTACATAGTGTGGCTCCTTATGCCTTAGAGGATTATGTTCTTTTTGATATGATCGCCACTATCAGGGCAAAGGTAAGCTCAGTGACTCAACAAGCCAGGGCACTTTTATCCCACTGGGTTTTTCCCCTCGGCTATATTCGGTGTTTAACACCAATGGCAAATTTTATTCTTTTCTTTTCTTGTTTGTTAATAAAAATTTTGCAGAGATCTCTGTAAAAAAAGAGCATTAAACACGCCCCAATAGTCCACCTACCATGCACACAAATTAGGAAGGGGGGAGACATGCTACGCCTACAAAGATCAAGGAGGAGCAATCTGCACAAAATCAGCAATTCATCAATGCAAACGAACAACATCAACAGGGCACTACAACAGGTGTATTCAAATCTTACTCTTTATTTCTTTATGTGCTCTTATCTTTCGAATATATGGTTTGCATGTTCACACAATGTTGGCTGGTTTAAGTTTTTGATTAGTTGTTAAAATATGGTGAGTGAATTCTAGACTCTTAGAAGACTTAGTAAAAGATATTTCTATCTAAAGACAGTGTAGGATATATACCAAGGGAGTATGCCACGTTCTTATGCTTTCAAGGTATATTAGTTATCCCTAGTGGTAGCTACCTCTTTGATATGAGCTAGGTGCTAGGAATAATAAAAATTTATAAAAATTATACCCTTAAAAAAAATATATACAAAGTAAATTGAGACATGACGTGTCTACAGCCATGAGAAATGCTTGGTAGGACCTGGGGTTGTCTTAGCACCTTGGGGCCGCACCTTGGGGCCGATGCCTTGGTTTCCAAGGGGTGAACACTGATATCTAAAAGCCTCAAAAAAATACCTTAGAGGAATCTATCGCCTTGATAGATGTTGGTAGGACTCTGGGGTACAGTATGGGCCCTCGAGACCGATGCCCTCATCTTCATGGGGTACTCCTTAGGTCATAAAAGAAAGGAAAAGGGTCGCTCGCCTTTGAGATACTTAGCGGTCTTTAGATTCTCTTGGCGGAGGTCTCTTGGCCATTGCTTGGGTCTCTTTGGGATAGAACCTTAATCTTTATCACCTTCTACACACATATCAAAAAAAAAAAGAACAAAAAAAAAGAGTTCCAATCACCTTTGCTCATATTTAGGAGTAGGTTTGCCACTTAGGAATAACTTACATACTTGTAGGACATTGAGACTGCGGTCATAACCGGCGGTGTACAAAGCACACTTGCCTTTGCATAGCACTATCTACCACTTAAGTCTCACTTTGACTAGACTTTACTCACCTATTTTAGTACTCATTAAAACTTTAATCAGCCTTGCACTTGTATGCTCACGTGTGAAATTATCATTGCTGGTTTTTCTTTTCTTTTCTTTTCTTTTCAATAAAAGACTTTAATGTATCCATTGTTTTTTTTGTTGCAGCTCCTGCTACTACCGCGCTCGAGGACGTGCGCAAAATAGGAAGGGGGGAGTGTTGCATGACAAATGAAGATCAATACAAGGATGCAACAAAAAAGATACTTAGGGCTCTTGTAAAGAGTTCCACTTTGTAGATGAATGTGGGAGAGGGCTTGACAATAATCCCACATGGGAACTTTTGGGAGTTCTAGAATTTTTGTATAAAAGGTGGCCCATTTGAGAGCTAGAGGGACTCTTTGGTCATTTGGTTGAGAGGCTCATAGAGAGAGCTTGCTCCATAGCTCCTTCTCATGTGCTCTCCCAAAGCTCTCCATCTCCATTCATGCTTCAATCTTGTACTCTCTATTCTCTACATTTTTCAATGATATGAGGTTTTGGTCTACACACTACTTTACTAATCTTTTTTTGAATTTCTGTTTCAGGGGAACTTATTTTAATAAGATGAGATAATTTTCTATCCAAAAATATTAGAAATCTGAATATTCTCTCTCTAGAATATTTTCTCTCTCTAGCTTAAAACAGTTAGAAACAAGGTCTTTATATTTCTGAAGAGGGATTTGATTACAGGGAAAGATACTAGACATTTTGAGAGGCTGGGGAGGAATCTTACATTCTCTCCCACTTGAAAAACACAAGATGTCCTCATCTCGCAAACTGGGGTAATTTCGCAAGATGCACGAATATGAGACTTAGAGAAAAATTTTAATCAAGATTAACCACCAAGAAAAGTTTCAAAGAGAGAAAGATTCAAGATAAGAACAAGTTTTAAACTTTATTCATTCTCGGAACATATACAGTAAGGATAGAAGAACTCTTTACACTTCCATAAGCCCGTCCATCATATGGTCACAAAAGCAGCACTCACAAGCTGCATGTAAGTATAAGGTAACTCATCTATGGGAATAATTCTGTTGGTTATTGCCGCACCTATCTCAGTGGTATGAGGTGATCTAACAAAAGGACCTCTGAGAGGCAAGCCAAAAACGGGGTAAAGGCATATCTTCTCATGAGGAAGAAAACACGCCAGTAAGAAAACCCGCTCAGAAAACCCAAGATGCCTTGATCTCATGACGCAGTAGTATCGGGGACCCAAACCTAAGGCTTCAATAACCATGGCCAAGAGGACATTGTTACGAAAGTGCTGCTGACCCCAGGGTGTTACCCTAGTTATGTCTTGATAGGCCATTTGGTCTGCGCTACAGAAGTTCCCAAGTGAGGGAAAAGTGAGCGCTCATACTGTTCTATAAAATCTTTCTTCAAAGACTCTCTTGCGTCTTGAAGGTGAGAAATCATCATGGATAAAACTAATTCCTGTTGCCAAGACATGAAGGAGATTAAGAAGAAGGGAGATCGATGGAAGTAAGATTACTGTGAGTGACAGGTAAAAGTTACGACTTATATAAAGAAAGGAGCTAGCGTAACTTAGAAGCCAACGGTTTCTTGCCACTGAAGTTTTACCGTCTTTCCTTGATTTGGGTTTGGCACATATTTCTATGAAATACATTAAGAACTTTGAGATGAGGAGGTAAAAGAAGCTTGTAGGCTAAGTCACCTACTTTCATTGAATTCAGATATAAGACCCACAATAACTGGGGGATAACTTCTTATACTCCCCAAGAGATAAAGAACTTCTTTTGGGTCGTACTCGAATGAAAACCAAAACCTTGGTATCCAAAACACCGATTTTTACTAATCTTTCTTTTATTTTAGAGAGGGAATAATTATCAGATCAGAAAGGGAGATTCTTACTCCTGTATACCTCGAAGGCTGGGGGAATCTTACATTCTACCCCACTTAAAAAAGTGCGAGATGTCCTCATCTCGCAAGGTAGAGGACAACTCTTTTTCTTAAGATCCAATTTTATTCTGGGGTTCCTTATATTCTGGTCAACCCAACAGAATACTGGGATAAATATCCCTTATATAGAACTCATAATTAAATAACAATTCATTCAGATCTTATCATTCATATCTTTAACACGATAATGGTCCATTAGACCGAAAAATTTCCTTCTGAACATTCCTCTACGGGAATTTCAGTTAAGTTAGTCCTCAATTTGTCATTCCTTAACTTGATCTACCGAGTCAAGTGTTAACAGTAGCAATCTGACAACACAATCCACTAATCTCATAGTGATTTGCTGAATTCATTATCATCATTCTTGTTATGAATATCATCACTGGGACTCGTCCCATTCATCCTCATTGTGGTTTCGCTCAGCTTATTACATTTCAACTAAGTTTCGTAAATCATCATTTTTCAATCAGAATCCAAATCAATTCATCAATTCTCAAACAAAATTAAAAATCATATCAACCACATTCGAATTCATCATCTGGATAGCATTAACGCTTATAATTTCAAGTCTTAGATTTACTCGTATATACTGTCAGTAAAGAGCTACAGTTTTACTCTCGGTATATACGGTAGTCACGGCCCTTGGAATTATAAGGTAAATACCATCATGTCTAGGCCTCAAGCAAGTCAGGGATTCTATATAATTGCGGTATTTCCATGTGAAGACCCAATTACCAATTTACGAATTTCAATTTGAATATCAAATTGTATGAATTATATCACACAATTACAACCTTTTTGTGCTTCTTGATAAATTTTTGACATATTTGGTTTCTCAGTTGATCTTTATTAGCCAAACGCTCTGATACCAACTGTAAGATCCCTGTTCCCACCGAGCAACGGATTCAGGATACTGGCAGCGGAAGTAGTACTTCTCGCGTGGGACAGGGGTCCCACATTCAGGGCCTCGCCCCCACGGATATCTGGACAAAAGACTAATCTGCCGGTTTTTCCAAAACCGAACCCGAAAAAACTTCCCTTATCCGGAAAGCACGGCGATTCCACCAGGATAACTCTTTACTCTGACGTAGTCAAGACCATTACTGATCAAGTTAATCCGATTGTACCTATAAAGATACTCGGTCAGGTCAAGGAAGAAACTTGCACTTGGATCATTGGGATCAACGCTTTTTTCCCCATCAAGAGGCACAGCCGTTGATTCTTATCCATAGAACAATTACTATCCGGGATTTACTTTATCTATCGTAATAACAAAAATTGAGTCTCGATTTATGGATGTGATACCGACTGTAAGATCCCTGTTCCCACCGAGCAACGGATTCAGGATACTGGCAGCGGAAGTAGCACTTCTCGCGTGGGACAGGGGTCCCACATTCGGGGCCTCGCCACGGATATCCGGACAAAAGACTAATCCGTCGGTTTTTCCAAAACCGAACTCGGAAAAACTTCCTTTATCCGGAAAGCACGGCGATTCCACCAGGATAACTCTTTACTCTAACGTAGTCAAGACCATTACTGATCAAGTTAATCCGATTGTACCTATAAAGATACTCGGTCAGATCAAGGAAGAAACTTGCACTTGGATCATTGGGATCAACGCTTTTTTCCCCATCAAGAGGCACAGCCGTTGATTCTTATCCATAGAACAATTACTATCCGGGATTTACTTTATCTATCGTAATAACAGAAATTGAGTCTCGATTTACGGATCCATGGAGTTCCAAGGCCCCCTAGCCGGAAGTTCATGCAAAAATAAAACTACCTATGGCATCATTAGCAACTAGAACGCTCAGGGGCCGTTTCGATAGTTCCTAGCCCATAATACTCGGCAATATAATCACTTATCAAGATGGACTCTCGTTGAAGATCAGCAAGATCAACCAACAGATCCATATAAAGAGCCATGGACTCATCCATTGAAGACTAGCAAGGTCAATCAACCAGATCCATGCCCGATTTCAGAAAACAACTCTTACTCCTTGTTCCAATATCTTCCTCGACGCATGCGTGGGTATCCTGGGCGAACCAGAGCCCGAGCACCATATGGTCAGCACCCTCTAGGATCCTTCGCAGGTGACCTAGCGCTTCACTCATAGGCCGCTTCCTTGGCCCCTCATCCACCGTATCGGAAGCTCACCATTTTAATCGCATCGAGGCTGGTCAAGACCTCGGCCGACCTTGCTATGCGAGATGTCCTCCATTGACTCTCCGTCCAGCAGTTGCAACTTTATCAGTTAGGTCTCCACGACCTTAATCACAAGATGGTCAAAATGCTTTCCCAGCATTCTTGACATAAAACAGTCATTTACAAACAGCATTTACAAACAGTTTACAATACAGTTTCTATATTAATTCTCATTTTTCCACATTATCCCTCATCAATCCACATTACTTATTCCATATTCCATTTATATGTATACTCATCCCATCACATCATTTTCCATCTCATCACTTCAGATTCCTTCACATCACATATCATATATTCACATCCATACATATATCCACATCCACATCCACATTCACATCCATACATCCACATCTACATCCATACATCTATTTTCACATGCACATTCATGCATCCTCATCCATACATCCACATCTACATGCACATTCACATCCATACATTCACATCTATATGCGTACATTCACATCTACATGCATACATCCACATCTCTATGCATACATCCACATCCACATTCACATTCACCTCCATACATCTACATCTACATGCATACATCCACCTCCACGTTCACATCCACTTCTATACATCTACATCTACATGTATACATCCACCTCCACATTCACATCCACATCTATACATCTACATCTACATGCATACATCCACATCTCCATTCAAATCCACATCTATACATCTACATCTACATGCATCCATCCACATCTCCATTTACATCCACATCTATACATCTACTTCTACATGCATACATCCACATCTCCATGCATACATCCACCTCCACATTCACATTCACATCCATACATCTACCTCTACATGCATACATCCACCTCCACATTCACATCCACATCTTTACATCTACATCTACATGCATACATCCACATCTCCATGCATACATCCACATCCACATTCACACTCATATCCATACATCTACATCTACATGCATACATCCACATCCATGCATACATCCACATCCACATTCACATTCACATCCATACATCTACGTCTACATGTATACATCCACCTCCACATTCACATCCACATCTATACATCTACATCTACATGCATACATCTATATCTACATGCATACATCCACATCTCCATTCACATCCATATCTATACATCTACATCTACATGCATACATCCACATCTCCATTCACATCCACATCTATACATATATATGCATACATCCACATCTCCGTGCATATATCCACATCCACATTCACACTCACATCCATACATCTACATCTACATCTACATCTATATGCAAACATCCACATCTCTATGCATAATAAAATTCTTTTAATTAATCTAGGATGATAGTTCGTAGAATATGGTAGGAAATCCTCTTTTCATACTTTGAATGAAATTATTTTATGTGTATATTTTTATAAAATTTTTCCATAGCTCCGCTACTATAACTAATAGATCTCAATTATTTTAAAAGATAGGTTATCTTTAAGGGAATGATTAGAATGATCCCTAATTGGATCATTAACCCTTAATGGATTAAATCAAAATTATCATAAACTAAAAGCATAGATAAAAAAAACTATTAATTTATTCTCAAGCATAGATTAATCTTGGATTAAGAAAAAGCTTTATGAAAAGCTTCATTTTTATTGAGAATGGGTCATGAGTATGACCATTTCTTAAGTGAGAGAGAAAAAACCATTAGAATTAAACATAAATGAAAATTTATGTAATTCTTTACTATCATTAATTAATTAACTTCAATAGCATTTCAAAAACCATACCAATTAAGCTTCTCAAGCTTGAGAGGGGTTGAGAAGAGAGAAACATTGAGAAATTATAGAAAAGATCAAAATTCACCATACTTACCTTACAATTTGCTTGATTCTTTGTTCACGGTAGAGGCCCCCAACCAATCAATTGGTTTAGTATGTTGATGGAGCCACCAATGGGGATTGAAGAAAGAGAGAAGTGTCAAAAACTAGCGAATTATTAAAGAATTCACAGTCCTTGGCTTAGGTGGAGTAGAGTAACAAAGCATAAGACACTATATTTTTTTCAACAAGTGAAGGCTTCTATTTATAGGAAAAATTGAGCTCCTAACCAAACAAACTGATTCTAGAATTTTCCAAGTCAGTTTGGTCACTTTTTGACCATTTTTAGGTCAGTTAAGCTAACTTTTTGGAACTAGACTTGAATGAGGAGAGAGGAGAGAGGAGAGATGAAATATCTCAATTTTTATGAGTATAAAACTCATTCAAGCATGTGAAATATGCACCTCCTTTAAAGAACTCCCCTTCCTTACATATGTGTCAAAATGGAATCACTATACCCAAAATATCTCATATTTTTAATATTGCTCATAGTTTTTTACTAATAAACCTTGTACATTTTCAACTCTTCATCTTATGTGAAATATGCACCTCCTTTAAAGAACTCCCCTTCCTTACATATGTGTCAAAATCAAATCATTATACCCAAAATATCTCATATTTTTAATATTGCTCATAGTTTTTTACTAATAAACCTTGTACATTTTCAACTCTTCATCTTATGTGAGCATTTACTCATTTTTGGATACCCAAAATATCTCATATTTTTAATATTGCTCATAGTTTTTTACTAATAAACCTTGTACATTTTCAACTCTTCATCTTATGTGAGCATTTACTGATTTTTGGGTATCTTCTTTTACAATTTGGATTTATCTCCTCCCTACACATGGATTGATGCTATTGGCCCATAGGAACCTTAATTGGACCATAATCCAAAAATTTCTCAAAATCTTAGACTAAGGTTCTTTATACCTATTTCTAATTAATTCCAATTGCACATTGAAAAATTCTTTTTTTGAATTTCTGTTTCAGGGGAACTTATTTTAATAAGATGAGATAATTTTCTATCCAAAATTTATTAGAAATCTGAATATTCTCTCTCTATAATATTTTCTCTCTCTAGCTTAAAACAGTTAGAAACAAGGTCTTTATATTTCTGAAGAGGGAATTGATTACAGGGGAAGATACTAGACATTTTGAGAGGCTGGGGAGGAATCTTACAGCCTCAAGCAAGTCAGGGATTCCATGCATTTGCGGTAATTCCATCTGAAGACCCAATTAATAATTTATGAATTTCAGTCTGAATATCAATTTGTATGAATTTCATCACACAATTATAACCTTTTACTGCTACTTCATAAATTTTTGACATTTTTGGTTTCTCGGTTGATCCACATTAGCCAATTTGCTCTGATACCAGCTGTGAGACCACCGTGCAACAAATTTAGGGGTGCTAGCAGTGGAAGTAGCACTTCTTGCGTGGGGCAGGGTCCCTCACTCGGGGCCTCGCCCATGGATATCTGGACAAGAGACTAATCCATCGGTTCTTCCAAAACCGAGCCCGTTAAAAACTTCCCTTTCCCGAAAAGCACAGCGATTCCTCCAGGATAATTTTTCTCTAACGTAGTCAAAAGCCTTAACTAACTATTTTGATCTGACAAAACCCGTAAGTTCCATAGTCAGATTAGGTAAAAGATTGCACTTGGATCATAGAGACCAACACTTTTTTCCTCATTGAGAGGCACAGCCGTTGATTCTTTTCCATAGAAAAATTTTTATCTCCGGGATTTACTTCATCTATCGTACCATAACAGAATTGAGTCTCAATTTAGGGGTCCATCAGTCCAGCCTAGTCCCTTGGTTTAGCCATTTGCCCAACCACTGTAGTGATGGGATCCAATTAAGAATTTGGCTAGGTTTTGTCCTGCGTACCAAGGAAAAGAGTTCCCAGGCCCCTGCAAACTTAAAATTAGTCACACTACTCACACACCCAATATGTAATTGCCTCTTTCACAGAATCAGGTGTCTTTAAAACAATCATTTAATGAAATCATAGAGTCACTCATCATAATCCTCAAAATCTCCGATTGAATCCTTAATTCCAATCATTCCTTCATTGGTATACCTATGGCATCATTGTTGGCAACTAGAACGCTCACCACTTGTCCACTCATGGGGTCTTTTTGATAGTTCCTAGCGCAAAGTAACTGGCAATATATTCACATATCAAAATGGAATCCCTGTTAAAAATCAACAAGGTCAACCAACGGATCCATTTAAAAGAGCCATGGACTCATCCGTTGAGGACCAGCAAGGTCAATCAACCAGATCCATGCCCGAATTCAGAAAACAACTCTTACTCCTTGTTCCAATATCTTCCTCGACGCACGTGTGGGTATCGTCGGCGAGCGACCGAGAGCCCGAGCACCGTATGGTTAGCACCCTCTAGGATCCTTCGCACAGGTAACCTAGGGCTTCACTCATAGGCCGCTTCCTTGGTCCCTCATCCACCGTATCGGAAGCCCACCATTTTGAACAAATCGAGGCTGGTCAAGACCTCGGGTGACCTTGCTACGCGAGACGTCCTCCATTGACTCTCTGTCAGCTATTATAATTTTAATTTATTAGGTCTCCGGGACCTCATTCACAAGACGGTCAAAATGCTTCCCCAGTATTCTTGACATAAAACAGTCATTTAAAAACAGGTCATAAATATAATTTTTATAATGAACTCTCATCTTTCCACATTGTTCCACATCAATTCTCATTTATTTCATATGTATTCACATTCTCATCACATCATTTTCCATTTCATCACATGTTTTCTCATTTATCCGCATCAGATTATCTCATTCACTCGCATCTACCCATATCCACTCGCATCTACCCATATCCACATCTCATCACATCACATTCATTCACATATCATCCATTCAGACCCATCACATTAACTCACATCACATCTCATTCATTTTACCTCACATCTCATTCATTTTACCTCACATCTCATTCATTCACATCTATCTCGATTCACATCCCATTACATAACATTCATTCATATCCATCACATTCATTTATCTGCATCAGATCTCATCCACTCGCATCTACCCATATCCACATCTCATTAGATCACATTCATTCACATCTCATCCATTCAGACCACATCACATTCACTCACATCACATCTCATTCATTTTACCTCACATCTCATTCATTCACATCTATCTCGATTCACATCTCATCACATCACATTCATTCATATCCATCACATTCACATTCATTCATATCCATCACATTCATTCTCATCACCATTATATCACATCACGCATATCCACATCATTTCTTTCACATATACATTCACATCACATTTTTCAGTTATACATTTACATCCATTTTCATCACATATCATCCACTCATATCCCATATCATTCATTTACATCCTTATTCACATGACATCACATCTCATCCATTCATTCACATCTATTTGATTCACATCACATCTTGTCACATCTACTCACCTCACATCTCATCACCTCTATTCACATCACAACCACCCATCCATTCAATCATACTTATCTGATTCTCATCACATCTCTTTACATCTATTTACCTCACATCTCATCACGTCTATTCACCTCGCATCCATCCATCCATTCACTTCTATCTGAGTCACATCACATCCCATCACATCTATTCACCTCGCATCCATCCATCCATTCACATCTATCATATTCACATCACATCTATTCACCTCACATCTCATCACCTCTATTTACATCACATCCATCCATCCATTCACTTCTATCTGAGTCACATCACATCCCATCACGTCTATTCACCTCGCATCCATCCATCCATTCACATCTATCTGATTCACATCACATCTATTCACCTCACATCTATCTGATTCACATCACATCTATTCACCTCACATCTCATCACCTCTATTTACATCACATCTCATCACCTCTATTTACATCACATCCATCCATCCATTCACTTCTATCTGAGTCACATCACATCCCATCACATCTATTTAAGAGAAGTTTAATTTTTATAAAAAGATTCTTTACGCATCTATTTATGCATAAAAATTAACTTCAGTGGGAATAACATCCTTCTATGCATCTATTTATGCATAAATTCAATTTTAAGAAAAATAACACTTTTAAAATAAAATTCAATCCTTTATGCATCTTTCTAGGTATAAAATCAATTTGAATGAAAACAACACTTTTGAAAAAAAAAATCCGTTATGCATCTTTCTAGGCGTAAAATCAATTTTAATGAGAATAACACTTTTGGAAGAAAAATAAATCCTTTATGCATCTTTGTATGCATAAAATCAATTTTAATGAGAATAACACTTTTGAAATAAAATAAATCTTTTATGCATCTTTCTACGCATAAGATTTATTTTAATGAAAATAACACTTTTGAAATAAAAATAAATCCGTTATGCATCTTTCTAGACATTTTAATGAGAATAACACTTTTGAAAGAAAAATAAATCCTTTATGCATCTTTCTAGGCATTTTTAATGAGAATAACACTTTTGAAAAAAAAATCTTTTATGCATCTTTCTATGCGTAAAATCAATTTTAATGAGAATAACACTTTTAGAAGAAAAATAAATCCTTTATGAATCTTTGTATGCATAAAATCAATTTTAATGAGAATAACACTTTTGAAATAAAATAGATCTTTTATGCATCTTTCTACGCATAAGATTTATTTTAATGAAAATAGCACTTTTGAAATAAAAATAAATCCGTTATGCATCTTTCTAGGCATAAAATCAATTTTAATGAGAATAACACTTTTGAAAGAAAAATAAATCCTTTATGCATCTTTCTATGCATAAAGTCAATTTTAATGAGAATAATATTTTTGAAATAAAAATAAATCCGTTCTGCATCTTTCTATACATAAAATCAGTTTTAATGAAAATAACACTTTTGAAAGAAAAAAAATCCTTTATACATCTTTCTATGCATAAAATCAATTTTAATGAGAAAAACACTTTTGAACCAAAAATAAATCTTTTATGCATCTTTCTATGCATTAAATGAATTTTAATTGACAATATCACTTTTGAAAGAAAAATAAATCCTTTATGCATTTTTCTATGCATAGAAATTAAATTCAATGAAAACAACACTTTTATAATAAAAATTTCCATTATGCATAGAAATTAAATTCAATAAAAATAACACTTTTATAATAAAAATTTTCATTATGCATCTTTCTATGTATATAATTTAAATTAAATAATTAATTTCAATGATATCCATGCATATTCATAGGTGAATATGTACATGGAGTAAATAAAAATATTTCTTTTAGAATGCACAAATGGTGGGGATTACTCTTTTAGAATAACATAAAAATAAACTTTATTTTTCACAAAATTCAAGAAAATTTTGCCATAACCTCCTTTGTATGGCTGAACATTTTTTAGATTTTAACATTTTATTTTTAATTTAAAATTGATCCGAATTTGAAGTAAAGTACTCTAATCTAGTCAATTTTCACTTTCTACTAAGAAAAGTTTAATAAATTTATTTGTTACTCATTCTAGGAAAAAGAAAGGCTGAATTCTTAAGAAAGAGAAGGGGCTAGCCTTTTCATCAAGGCATAACATCAGGATTCACTTTAATCAACTAAAAAAAAGAGCAAAGAAATCAGAAAACCATAGATTTGAATTGAAAAAAAGAAATTTTAGCTTACATGGAGTTTTGTAAGCTTTCCTTTGGCTTGAGGGATTGAGGGTTCTACTCTTGTTTGGATTAAGAGTGGCCACCAATTCTTTTGGAGAGGATTTAGTCAAATCAAATTGAATTATCATATTGATTTCAATGTAAATAGCTCTAGGTAATGGAAAATGATGTGATGAGAATGGGAATACATATGAAATAAATGAGAATTGATGTGGAACAATGTGGAAAGATGAGAGTTCATTATAGAAACTGTATTTATGACCTGTTTTTAAATGAGTGTTTTATGTCAAGAATACTTGGGAAGCATTTTGACCGTCTTGTGAATGAGGTCGTGGAGACCTAATCTATTAAAGTTGTAATAGCTGACAAAGAGGCAATGGAGGACGTCTCGCATAGCAAGGTCAGCTGAGGTCTTGACCAGGCTCGGTTTGATTAAAATGGTGGGCTTTCGGTACGGTGGATGAGGGACTAAGGGAGCGGCCTATGAGTGAAGCACTAGGTTACCTGTGCGAAGGATCCTAGAGGGTGCTGACCATACGGTGCTCGGGCTCTCGGTCGTCGTCGACGATACCCACACATGTGTCGAGAAAGATATTGGAACAAGGAGTAAGAGTTGTTTTCTGAATTCGGGCATGGATTTGGTTGATTCACCGTGCTGGTTCTCAACGGATGAGTCCATGGCTCTTTTATATGGATCCGTTGGTTGACCTTGCTGATCTTCAATGGAGATTCTATTTTGATATGTGAATATATTGCCAGTTACTTTGCACTAGGAACTATCAAAAAGTCCCCGTGAGTGGACAGGTGGTGAGCGTTCTGGTTGCCAATGATGCCATAGGTACACCAATGAAGGAATGATTGGAATTAAGGATTCAACCGGAGATTTTGAGGATTATGATGAGCTACTCTATGATTTCATTAAATGATTGTTTTAAAGACACCTGATTCTGTGAAAAAGGTAATTTCATATTGGGTGTGTAAGTGGTGTGACTAATTTTAAGTTTGCATGAATACCCGGCAGCTAGGGGACCTGGGAACTCTTTTCCTTGGTACCTGGGACAAAACCTAACCAAATTCTTAATTGGATCCCATCACTATAGTGGTTGGGTGGTTGGCTAACCCACGTGACTAGACTGGACTGATGGATCCCGAAATTGAGACTCAATTCTATTATGGTACGATAGATGAAGTAAATCCCAAACAAAAGTTGTTCTATGGAAAAGAATCAAGGGCTGTGCCTCTCAATGAGGAAAAAAGTGTTGGTCTCTATGATCCAAGTGCAATCTTTTCCCTCATCTGACTATGGGACTTACGGGTTTGGTCAGATCAGCTCAGTGAGTTAAGGCTTTTGACTATGTTAGAGAAAAATTATCCTGGAGGAATCGCCCGTGCTTTCCGGGCAAGGAAAGTTTTTACGGGCTCGTTTTTGGAAAATCGGTGGATTAGTCTCTTGTTTGGATATCCATGGGCGAGGCCCCAAGTGAGGGACCCTGCCTTGCACAAGAAGTGCTACTTCCGTTGCTAGCACCCGTGAATTTGTTGTGCAGTGAGAACAGGGATCTCATAGCTGGTATCAGAGCAAATTGGCTAATGTGGATCAACTGAGAAGACAAACAAGTTAAAAATTTATGAAGTAGCACTAAAAGGTTGTAATTGTGTGATGAAATTCATACAAATTGATATTCAGACTGAAATTCATAAATTAGTAATTGGGTCTTCAGATGGAAGTACCGCAATCGCATGGAATCCCTAACTTGCTTGAGGCCTAGACATGATGGTATTTACCTTATAATTTCAAGGACCCATGACTACCCGTATATACTGAAGGTATAACTACAATTGTTTACTCGCAATATATACGAGTAAATCTAAGACTTCAAATTATAAGCATAAATGCTATCGAGATGATGAATTTGAATGTGGTTGATATGATTTTTAAATTTTGGTTGAGAACTGATGAGTTGATTTGGATTCTGATTGAAAAATAATGATTCTTGAATTTTGGTTGAAATGTAATAAGATGAACAAAACCACAATGAGGATGAATGGGACGAGTCCGTGTGATGATGTTCATAACTGGAATGACGTTAATGACTTCAGCAAATCACTATGAGATTAGTGGATTGTGCTGACAAATTGCTGCTCTTAACACTTGACCCAGTGGATCAAGTTAAGGAATGTCAAATTAAAAATTTGTATAATTGAAAATTCCCATGGAGGACTGTTCAGATGGAAATTCGGTCTTATGGACCATTATTGTGATAAGGATTTGAATGATATGATATGAGTGAATTATTTTCTAATGATGAGTTCTATATAAGGAATGTGTATCCTAGGATTCTGTTGGGTTCGCCAGACTATATGGAACACCAGAATCAGTTGGATCTTAAGGGAAAGATTTGTCCTCTAGTTTGCGAGATGAGGACATCTCGAGTTTTTTAAGTGGGGTAGGATGTAAGATTCCTCCCTCCGACTTTTGAGGTGTGCAGGTGTAAGAACCTCCCCTTCTAATCTTATAATTATTTCCCTCTTTGAAATAAAAGAAAGATCCTGTTTTGGCCTAGAGAGAGAAAATATCTAGAGAGAGGTAATTCAAAATTGAGATATTTTTGGATATAAAAAATCCTCCTAGTGTCTAAAATGTTTTCCCCTAAAATAAAAATTCAAAAAGAACTTTCCAACGTGCAATTGGAATTGGAATTAATTGAAAATAGGTAAAAAGTACCTTAGCCTAAGGGTCCTGATTTTTCAAATTTTTTGAATTATGCTCCAATTAAGGTTCCTATGGACCAATAAGATTAATCCAAATGTAGGGAGGAGATAAATTTAAGAATCAAAGAAAACTCCCCAAAAATGAGTAAATTATCACATAAGATGAAGAGTTGACTAAGGACAAGGTTTATTAGTTAAAAAAGAAGAGATATTTAGAAGAAATGATGCATTTTTGACACCTCAGTGTGGGGGATATCCCCTCATGAAGGAGGCGCCTATTTCACATGTGTGGAGGAGTTTTAAACTCATAAATATTGAGATATTTTTATCTCTCCTCTCTCCTGTTTCAACTAGATCCAAAAAGTAAGCTAAACTAACCCAAAAATGGTAAAAAATTTGACCAAACTGATCTAGAGAACTCTAGAATCAGTTTGCTTGGTTAGAGGCTCATTGTTTCCTATAAATACAAGCCTCCCCCTTTGTAATAGGTTAATAGTGTTTATGCACTGTTACTCTATACCTACCCAGAGCTAATTACATTTGATAATTCAATTATTTTTGACTAAATCCTCTCCAAACAAATTGATCGCCACTCTTGATCCAAACAAGTAGAACCCTCAATCCCTCAAGCCAAAGGAAAGCTTACAGAACTCCAGATAAGCTAGAATTTCTACTTTTTAATTCAAATCTATGGTTTTCTGATTTCTTTGCTCTTTTTTTTAGTTGATTAAAGTGAATCCTGATGTTATGCCTTAATGAAAAGGCTACCCCCCTTCTCTTCCTTAAGAATTCAGCCTTTCTTTATCCTAGAATGAGTAACAAATAAATTGATTAAACTTTTCTTATTGTTTACTCTCTAGAAAGTAAAAATTGACTAGATTAGAGTACTTTACTTCAAATTGGGATTAATTTTAAATTTTTAAAAAAATATAAAAAAGTGAAAAATGGTCAGCCATACAAAAATTAATTTTATGCATAGAAAGATGCATAAAGGATTTATTTTTCTTTCAAAAGTGTTATTTTCATTAAAATTGATTTTATGCATAGAAAGATGCATAAAAGATTTATTTTTAATTCAAAAGTGTTATTCTCATTAAAATTGATTTTATGCATAGAAAGATGCATAAAGGATTTTTTTTTCAAAAGTGTTATCCTCATTAAAATTGATTTTATGCCTAGAAAGATGCATAACGGATTAATTTTTATTTCAAAAGTGTTATTTTAATTAAATTTGATTTTATGCATAGAAACATGCATAAAAGATTTATTTTTATTTCAAAAGTGTTATTCTCATTAAAATTGATTTTATGCATAGATAATTTTTTTTTCTTTCAAAAGTATTATTCTCATTAAAATTAATTTTATGCCTAGAAAGATGCATAACGGATTTTTTAAGTGTTATTTTCATTAAAATTGATTTATGCATAGAAAGATGCATAAAAGATTTATTTTTATTTCAAAAGTGTTATTCTCATTAAAATTGATTTTTTGCATAGAAAGATGCATAAAGGATTTATTTTTCTTTCAAAAGTGTTATTCTCATTAAAATTGATTTTATGCCTAGAAAGATGCATAACGGATTTATTTTTATTTCAAAAGTGTTATTCTCATTAAAATTGATTTTATGCCTAGAAAGATGCATAAAGGATTTAATTTTATTTCAAAAGTGTTATTTTCCTTAAAATTGAATTTATGCATAAATAGATGCATAAAAGGACTTTTAGAAAAGTGTTATTCCCGCTGAAGATAATTTTTATGCATAAATAGATGCGTGAAGAATCTTTATATCAAAATTAGAATTCTCTTAAATAGATGTGAGGTGAATAGATGTGATGAGATGTGATGTGAAGCAGATAGATGTGAATGGATGGATGGATGTGATGTGAATAGAAGTGATGAGATGTGAGGTGAATAGATGTGAAGAGATGTGATGTGAATCAGATAGATTTGAATGGATGGATGGATGGATGTGATGTGAATAGAGGTGATGAGATGTAAGGTGAATAGGTGTAAGAGATGTGATGAGAATCAGATAAGTGTGAATGAATGGATGGGTGGTTGTGATGTGAATATAGGTGAGTAGATGTGATGTGAATCAGATAGATGTGAATGAATGGATGAGATGTGATGTCATGTGAATAAGGATGTAAATGAATGATATGGGATATGAGTGGATGATATGTGATGAAAATGGATGTAAATGTATAAGGGAAGAATGTGATGTGAATGTATATGTGAAAAAATGATGTGGATAGGCGTGATGTGATTTAATGGTGATGAGAATGAATGTGATGGATATGAATGAATGTGAATGTGATGGATATGAATAAATGTGAATGTGATGGATATGAATGAATAAGATGTGATGGGATGTAAATAGGGATAGATGTGAATGAATGAGATGTGAGGTAAAACGAATGAGATGTGATGTGAGTGAATGTGATGTGGTCTCAATGGATAAGATATGAATGAATGTGATGTGATGAGATGTGGATATGGGTAGATGCGAGTGGTTATGATCTGATGTGGATAAATGAGAAAAGATATGATGAAATGGAAAATGATGTGATGAGAATGGGAATACATATGAAATAAATGAGAATTGATGTGGAACAATATGGAAAGACGAGAGTTCGTTAAACTGAGGTCTCAAAAATGCATCATTTCTTCTAAATATCTCTTCTTTTTCAACTAATAAACCTTGTCCTTAGTCAACTCTTCATCTTATGTGAGCATTTACTCATTTTTGGGAAATTTTCTTTTATTCTTCAATTTATCTCCTCCCTACATTTAGATTAATCTTATTGGTCCGTAGGAACCTTAATTGGAGCATAATTCAAAAATTTCAAAAAATCTGGACCCTTAGGCTAAGGTCCTTTTTAATTATTTTCAATTAATTCCAATTGCACATTGGAAAGTTCTTTTTGAATTTCTGTTTCAGGGGAGACCATTTTAGACACTAGGAGGATTTTTATATCCAAAAATATCTCAATTTTAAATTACCTTCCTCTAGATATTTTCTCTCTTTAGTCCAAAACAGGGTAAAACATGATCTTTCTTTTATTTCAGAGAGGGGAATAATTATAAGATCAGAAGGGGAGGTTCTTACACTTGCACACCTCAAAAGCCGGAGGGAGGAATCTTACAAAGAGAATCCTAGTTTGAAAATTAGAGAGATCCCCTACTTTTGGGCCCAAAAGTAGGCTTCATCATGAGCTTTGTCTCCTTAAGCCTCAATAAAATTAGTCTTAATTCCTTAAAATTAGGGATCCTTAGACGGCCCTTTTTATGCTCAAATGCCCCCTATAACTTGACTTACAAAATGACATAGGAGTCTAGATAACTTAAAGAAATATCAATCTTTTTCAAATAAAAATTTATTTTATAAATTTCATGAATGTAAGACACTTTTTTAATAGATGTTCTTGGGACAATTTCTATCACTATGTATAAATATACACATTATTTGACAAGCACCCAAAAAATATTAGAATACACAACAATATAAGCTCCATAATTTATGAAAATTTCTACAAACATCCTTGAGTCTATTTCTAGACCCAAATAGCAAATACTTTTTAGTATATAGTGACTTTGACAGTTTGCATCACATAATTATTTGCTCTATTATTTATAAGCAGATAGTGGGCATGATATACAACCAATGCTAGGATTTTAAAGAGGTCAACTTATATGTGTGCAAAGGTAGACTTCTATTCTTATATATATATGTAGAAGATGGTAACTATGGAGGCTCTAAGTAAACCTAAGCATGTTAAAAGAGTAGAAAATTAAAATATTTTTTTGGCAGGATAATTTTAGAGGTAGACATCATATAGCCTATGGGTATAAATTTTGACCTACATAGGCATTTGTTTTCATGAAGGAAATTCTTGTTATGCAATTTGGATAAGGGCGGCGGGAAGAAATTGTAGCCTATATCATGTACATATGTGGTGGTGGAAAAAATTCATAGTATGCACGTGTTGATGTTTGATCCAAATAGCCATAATCATGGAGTAGTGTAGGAATGAGCTCTAGTTATAATTATTTAGAGTACATGTGAAGGATGTTGAGAGACGGTATGTTTAAGGGTAGTGTAGAATGAACTCTAGTTTTAAGTATTTGGAGGGCATGCAAAGGATGTTGAGAGATGCAATCTTTGCTTTGCGAGATTGTCTTTGTGTACAAAGAGAAAAAAGAGGAGCTTAGGGCTTCTGGAATTGTGGTAGTGAAGAGCTTGGAGCTTTCACGATGACAGTAGATTCAAGGTCCCCTATGCTAGAGAGCAAACTACTGCACATAGGCATGGCAGAGTCCAGGCTCACATACACCTCCTCCTCAATATAGATGGTCCCACCATGTGTATTTGCTTATAGTTCTTTAGATTTAAAATTGATTTGTAGAACAAAAATCAGGATTGGGGAATCAATCGACTCGTGGTTTTCCAAATCATCAATAGAGCCTTGCACATCTAGAATAAAACCAATGGATAACAGGTCATCATGGATTATCTCATCTAGCTCTTCTACTAGCATTAATTTTTGGCATCTACTATGTAGTGAAATTATTTATGATACAAAGGTTACGTGGTTACATAGACAAGCATTTTTTTAAATGACCTCCTCTGAAATTTATAGTTAAAATTTGTGACCATATGTTTTTTTCAGGTCCTTAGTCCTAAACCTATGTTCTAGCTATATCACCTTATTCTAGGCTTATTTTTTCTTTGATTCTATGATTTACCTTAGTCCTAAACCTATGTTCTACCTATATCACCTTATTCTAGGCATATTTTTTCTTTAATTCTATTTTTGTCATATTTGTGTAAAATGGTGTGGTGTGACTGGGGCACTAACCACATCTTCTTGTGAGATGGCTGGTAAGCTACTAAGCTCACCACCACTACATCCAAAAGGTGAGTAATCTTCAATTGGTTAGCTTTGTGTTAATGAGTGTGGTGTCTTTGGGCTTTCGAATAATCTTAACAAAATACTTAACCCTGATAAATAATAAACCCTTACCTATTCAAATTGCATATCTGTATAGTATACAAGTGAGGGAGGGATGGACAAGAGGTGAGGGCAGGATGCAAAAGAGGTGAGGGAAGGATGGGCAATAGGTAGGGTAGGATGGGCAAGAAGTGAGAGAGACAATGGGGAGAGAGTATAACGTGGGAGAAAAAGAAAACATTATTTTTTTTAAAAGTAAAGAGGAAAGCATTTCGGGTGTTTTCTTCCATGTGACGTCGATATGACCATCGGTACAAGCATTGATAAAAGTGTCCATAATTTCATAGTGTGTATAATTTTATCAATAAAAATATATGTATAATTTCATAGTGTGTATGATTTTATCAATAAAAATATATGTATAAGATTCGATATAACCATCAACATATATCGACAGTTATAAGGGCAGGTAGATGTCGTTCTATTTTTGATGCTTGAAACACTGTTATTTTCGCTGCAATTGGTTCATTGCTCACAGCAGCAAAATTACGCTACTCAGCATTATATTTTGCTACTATTTTCATTGCTCAACAGTGAAAGCTTTGCAGCTAGGGCAAGGTTGGTGTAACATAAACTCCTTTATGACACTCACATTTTCTTTATTTGGATGGGATATCTTCTTGAGATTTCATCCATAAATGCCACCAAGACTTTTACCATCTTGCTTCAAGATAAATATGCAAACCACAAGAGGATGTGTGCATGCATGCATGCACACACACCTAAAAAATAAACACTATGAGACTTGTTATTCTTTCTTTAGGCCATTTTTTTTGTGATCATAAGAGATAATTCAAGACAGCTTACTAGAAAAAAAATCATAAAATCTCCACTTTAAACAACCAATAATATACTTCAAGGCGTCCCCAAGGCAGTAGCCTAGTGGATAAGACCTTGGGCTTTCTACGGGAGGTCGTGGGTTCAAATCCTCTTAGTGTGTTCGCATTCAGGTGGGCACAAAGGCAACCATCCTCTTAGTGTGTTCGCGTGCACGTGGGCACAAAGGCAACCATCCGCACTCCTTAGGCCGACATCCTTCGATCGTCATGGTGCTTGCATCCACCTTCCTCTTCGGCGATCTTGCGAGACGACAACAATGTGCAATGCTTGCCCTTCAAGCTCATGCTCTGGATCAAGGATGATGGTTACTATGGACTTCAAAGATCGTGACTTAACTTACAACGTCCAGTTCTACCAAAGCTATGCAAGGTGTACGCTCCAATCGACCAATCGACTAATCGACCAAGCGACCAATCGACCAATCGACCAAGCGACCAATCGACCAATCGACCAAGCGACTAACTTGTGAGGTTTGTCCCGCAACTTGTCCAATAAAATGGCCAATATTTGAAAAGGGTCATACCGCCTTGTGTACTCTAGTGTGTGGTTAGTATGGTGTGTAGCTGGGCGAAATTCGTTGTGGGAATAGCAATGCAATAAGACCTCATGAAATATATATATATATATATATATATATATATATATATATATATATATACTTCAAGTCACATTAAGAGCTGCTGTTATTTGTGTAAACGGTGTATACGCCAAACATCGAGGAGCTGACTAGTGTTATCTGGAAATACTTTAGGTTACAGGCTGTTTCTTACTCTGCCACAACTGATCATGTTGCTGCCCAATCCAAATGCATAGCCACTGGTTGACCTTCTGTCATAGGCACAACCAGCCCAGTCAGCGTCACTATACCATGTCAAGGGGTTTCCCATATGCATAAAACAGCCCATAATCTGTCGTAGCGTTTACATATCTCATGATTCTCCTGACTGCATGTCAAGGCGTCACTATACCCTGTCAAGTCAAGGGGTTTCCCATATGCATAAAACAGCCCATAATCTGTCGTAGCGTTTACATATTTCATGATTCTCCTGACTGCATGCATCCAAATGCGGCTTGCGAGGCTTCTGCATGAACTGATTGATCAGCCCCATAGCATAACTCAAGTCAGGTCGCGTAATAGTCAGGTAGATCAAGCTGCCCACAATCTGACGATACATGGTTACATTCTCTATTTCAGCCCCAACATCAATCTGCAGCTTGACATTTTGCTCTAGGGGTGTATCCATAGCCTTGCATTCAGCCATACCATACTTCTGTAACATGTCATGAGCATACTGCTTCTGTAGCAACCATATGCCTTGAGGTGTCGACACTATCTCAGTTCCCAGAAAATATTTCACCAAGATCTTTGACTTTGAATTCAGCCTGCAAATATGATTTAATTTCAGCAATCCCGCTTTCATCATCTCAGTAATGATTAAGTCATCGACATAGACAACCAGAAATACATAGCCATGATCTGTCTTCTTCACAAACAAACTGTGATCTGAATCACCCAACTTAAATCCATGTTGCTATAAATAGCTGCTAATTCGAGCATTCCATGCTCTGGGTGCCTATTTCAGCCCATATAATGCCTTTTTTAGCCTGCATACATGTGCTGGAAAAATCCGGATGCACATAGCCTTCAGGCTGCTCCATATAAACCTCTTCCTGCAACTCACAATTCAGAAAGGCATTTTTCACATCCATTTGCCATAACTTCCAGCCTTTAGCTGACCGTAGCCATTTTAGCTACAGGGGCTGAAAGTCTCCTCATAGTCAAGACCATACTGCTGCGCATACCCTTTGCAACCACCAGCCTGGTCTTGTAGCGCTCTAATGACCCATCTGATTTGCACTTAACCTTGTACACCCATTTGCAGCCAATGGGGACTTTGCCATCAGGCAACTGCACTGAATCCCATGTTCCATTTTCAGCCAAAGCTGAATACTCCTCATCCATGGCAGCACACCACTTCTCATCTGCAATTGCCTCATCAAACTTAGTGGGTTCTTTAAAACCTGTCTTTTTCGTCATGTAAGCATAATGATGGGTTGAATATCCAGTATAAGTGTACCTATCAACGGGACTCCTGACCCTCTCAGATCTCCTCAACTGTGGCTCACTCATGAGCTTGCCTCTCATGAGGCGGCACATAACGATTCTGCCTAGCACCTGGCATCATGATAGACGGAATCCCCAACTCATTGTCCAAGCTATCATTGCTGGACGACTCATAACTAGTAAGTGGTCCTGTTACATCTTCAAACATTTTTTCTTTTCCCTTATCCAATCTCCCCCTCACTAACATGTCCGTGTCAGTGGACGTAGGAGTGCGATTCCGTAATCTGCCGCCAGACTAAGGACTCACTGTAGATGATACATCACCTGTCTGACCACTCATGGTTGTACTAACTGCAGGGGTATTTTCAGCATTACTTGTGCTCGTTGATCCATCAGTAGGCACAGCAATTGGATTCCCATACCAGGAAGCTAATTCGTCAAAGACAACATCTCTACTTATCAGTGTCTCATGTGTAGACGGCACATAGCATTTATAGGCTTTTCTTTCCTGTGCATAACCCAAAAACACGCTCTTTATTGCCTTAGGATCCAATTTCTTTCTCTTTTCATCTGGTATATGCACATACGTAATGCAGCCAAAAACTTTTAAGTGCCTAATGTCAGGTTTATGACCATACAACCTCTCATAAGGTGTAACATCATGAATCCCTGCTGTAGGGGTTCGATTCAACAATATCGTATCAGAGCAGAACCAAGAGCCTATAGGCTCATCTTCTACTTCACATTATTCATCACACTGACTAGTTGAAAAGAGACTTACACTTGACTTTACACTAACCAATATCTAACTGTGGTTAGATCAAGTCAAGTCTACCGACTTATTTATTACAGCACACATGTGTAGCTGTACCTAGCTGGTGTCGGTCATGATCACATAACATAAATACGACACACGCGAGGTGGAGCTGGAGCTTAACTTCCAACAATATTGAATGATGTGTGAGTGTTGACCAAAAGAAGTGGAAAAGGGAGTGCCACATGGATGATGACATGTAAAGTGGGATAAGGCTAGAAAGCCTATATCATTGTATGGTTCATTGTGAAGAGCAAATAGAACTTGATAATGTTGAGTGTGCAATCTCTCTCTTTCTCTTATGGAGTTCTAAGTGTGGTTTAATCCACCTTAATTATGTTGCTTAATCTTGAGATGTAATCGCGGTGTTGTGTGTATGTGGGAAAGTTCCCTAAAGGTGCAAGATATTGTGGCAAGATAAGAATGCCACATTTAATATTGAATAGTGTGTGTGTTGACCAAAAGAAGTGGAAAAGGGAGTGCCACATGGATGATGACATGTAAAGTGGGATAAGGCTAGAAAGCCTATATCATTGTATGGTTCATTGTGAAGAGCAAATAGAACTTCTGTTGAGTGTGCAATCTCTCTCTCTCTCTTATTCTATATCTATCACCATGATCAATCCCATTTTAGGATTGTTAACACCCCCTCCACTATAACCACCTACTCATGGATAATCACTCCTAACTTTACATAAGAAACATTCTAGATGGCATATAACAATACCCCATATCTTTATGAATAAGGCTATGCATACCCTAAGCATACCCTTATGCATACCCTATCCATACCCTATGCATAGCTTATGCGTAAGCCCTATGCATAGCATATACCTTAATCGTCTCGGCACCCAAGGGTGCAAAAACACAAAGAGAAGAAGCATAAACAAAGACTAGAAAAAGAGAGCTTACCTCTTCTATCCGAATCCATATGAACTTCTACGTGGCTGGAACCCTTGGTGGTTTTTTGCTTGAGTAGACCTACAAAAAATTATCATAATAAATCAAAATATTAGTTCATAAGCACTATGCATAGGCTATGCATAAGCTTTGCATAGGCCATGCATAGGCCATGCATAAGCACTATGCATAGGCTATGCATAGCCTATGCATAGGCCATGCATAAGCACTATGCATAACCTATGCATAGGCTATGCATAGGCCATGCATAAGCACTATGCCTAGGCTATACATGAGTAGTATGCATAACCTATGCATAGGTTATGCATAAGCACTATGTATAAGCCCTATGCATAGGGTATGCATAGGCACTATACCCTAATCCCTGGCACCCACCAAGGGTGCAAAAACACAAAGAGAATAACACAAACAAAGAATGGAAAAATAGGGCTTACCTCTTGTAGAGCTGAATGCGTATGAGCTGCCCATGGCCTAAACACTTGGTGGTTGTTCGCTTGAATAGACCTAAAAAAATATTATCGTAAAAAATCATAAAATTAGTTCATTTTAAGATATTATGCAAAAGCCTTATGCAAGGCCTATGCATAAGACCTATTACAGCTTATGCATACGGCTTATGCATAAGGCTATTACATAAGCCTTATGCATAAGGCTATGCATAGCTTTATACGTAGGGCTTATACATAAGCCCTATGCATAAGGCTATGCATATACCTATTACACAGGGCTTATGCATAAGCCCTATTGCATATTGCACAGACCTATTGCATAGGACTTATGCATAATCCCTATGCATAAGGTTATGCATACACCTATTGCATAGGGCTTATGCATAAGCCCTATTGCATAAGGCTATGTATAAACCTATTACATATAGGGCCTATGCATAAGCCCTATTTCATAAGAGCTATGCATTGCCCTGTTTGCAAGAGGCCTATTGACTTAACCCTATTCCCCGGCACCCAAGGGTGAAAAAACACAAAGACAAGAAGCATAAGCCAAAATGAAGAAAGAGGGCTTACCATATATGACAGGCAATGCCCGAACCCTTGTTCACTTGAATAAACCTACAAAAACGAAACATAATAAATAAAAATGTTCATCCTCATTAACACATTAGAAAGCAAGAAGAACAAGAGTAAAAAGAGGTGAGTACCCTAAACCCTACTCTTAATGCATAAGTGAATGAAAAAGTTAGTTTATGTTAAGCCTAAACCCTAGCTCTATGCATAGAATTCTTAAAAAACAAAAAATAATAAATAAAAATGTTCGTCCTCATTAACACATTAGAAAGCAAGAAGAACAAGAGTAAAAAGAGGTGAGTACCCTAAACCCTACTCTTAATGCATAAGTGAATGAAAAAGTTAGTTTATGTTAAGCCTAAACCCTAGCTCTATGCATAGAATTCTTAATAGAGAGCTTTGATGGAGAGCTCTCCATCAAATCTCTCTATTAGAGCTCTATTCATCAAGGCTAGGGTTAGGGCAAGGGAGAGGAAAGAGAGGGGAAGGGAAAGAAAAGCTTACATTGGGCTATGAACAAGCTTTCCATGAACGCTTGGAATAAGGCAAAGATTGAAGCTTTCCATTAAAGCTTGAAGAAAGCAAGAAGGAGGGCTTACCTTGGAGAGGGAGAGTTGATTGATGCAAAACCCTTGAGAGAAGAGGTGTGATCGGAGGAATAGTTGGGCTGCATCGTAGCATGTGCATGTGCAGGATAGGGGAAGTAGGTAGGTATTGACACCTATTCCACGGTGATTTAGGTGGGAGTCACAGTTCACAGGTCACTTCTTAGGAGACAAATTTCGCTTCTAGGCAGCGAAAACACACTATTGTGTTCTCTGTGCAGTAGTGAAACCCTAGGTAATTTTTGGTTTACAATTCTCGATGTTGTTGTGTGTTTTTTATGAGCCCTAAATCAATTTTTGCTAGGTTAAAGATGTCTGACAGTGATCATCAAGGTCCGGAAGTTGGTTCTAAGGCATGGTTGAGAGAAAACATTTGTTGTGTGTGTGATCGCTCGATGCAAGGGGCATTATATAAACATCGTATAATAATTGAGCATGTCTGGACATATGGTCTTCATGAGTAGTGGCATGACCAAGTGTAGATGATGTTATGGAGAAGAACCATAGGAGAGTGCTAGGTAACATGCCACACCATTCGGTGACATCAGGTAGAGTGCGGAAGGTGGCAAGGCATCTTCCCCAACCAATGAATGAGGTGCCTCCACCATTTCCACATGAGGAGGAACATAATCTCATCATGGACCACATGGTAAATGACTTCTTTGGACGGGAGGTCATAGATGATAGTGAGAAAGCTCGAATGTCACAAGAGAAGGAATTCTTGCATAGAGAGGCAAGCACCCCTTTGTATGAGGGATGTTCACACTCCACACTATGAGCAAACTTGGAGCTATTGAACTTGCAAAAAACTTATGGATGGAGTGATGCAAGTGTCACAAGTCTTCTTCGGTAAGACTGCCTCATTCTATTCTCTCAAATAGAAAATATCTCATGTTCTATATTCTCTCCTTTGCTAATATTTTGACATATGATTTCTTATGTTTTGTTGCATGCTTCTCAAGAAGATTCTTCCCCCTCAAAATCTAAATTTATAGAACTCACAAGATGGGTGTGTCGTAAAATGCTCTCTATGCTAGGTATGGATTACACAAAAATACACGCATGTCCCAATGATTGCATGCTATTTAGAGGGGTTAATAAAGATACAACAAATAGTCTACAATGTGGGGAGAGCTGCTATAGGGATGATTTGCAAGGAGATAAAATTCCTTGAAAGTTTTTGAGACACTTCCCTATCATTCCTTACATCCAATACATGTTTAAATGTAAGGGGATTGCAAAACTCATGACATGGCATGCTACTCATCACTCGACCGATGGCATCATGAGCTGATTCATTAGCATGGCAACATGTAGAGCATAAATGGCCGAAGTTTAAAGATGAGCCTTACGTCTTGGCTTGGGCATGGATGGTGTTAACCCATTTGGCTTCAAGTCCACATCATGGTCTACTTGGCCTACTGTATTGGTGAATTACAATCTCCCTCCATGGGTGGAAATCAAGAAAGGTCATATCATCCTTGCTCTCCTTGTATACCAAGCAAGTATAAGGTAGCAAAAATGGATGTCTATCTCAAGCCTTTGATTGAGGAGCTTGAGGTATCAAAGTACATGACGTTTCAAGCCCAATAAATAGGCATGAGGCGGAGGTGAAAGGAGTTTTGCTTTAGACTATGCATGATTATTTTGGGTTCTCAAAGTGCTTAGGTACCTACTTGAACCTTATATACATAAGGTTTTAGCCTTTAAACTTTAAGTTTACATCTCTATCTCAATTTTAAAATAAGTTTAGCAACCGCCGAACATCATACATGTCTGATTTGTGGACCATCACTTGTTTTGGAAAGACTCTCTACACTTAAGAAGGTGGTTTATGACAAACATCATTGATTTCTCCCTACTTCACACTTAAGAAGGTGGTGTATGACAAACATCATTGATTTCTCCCTACTTCACAGCCCAAGTATGTGCCACATGATGTCTCAGCACTTGTGAGTGATACGAGGAAGAGATTGGTTTGAGGCATGGAGAAGCACTCCCAATCCATCACCAACAAATGGGATGTCTATAGACTCAATCTTCTTTTGACTTCCATATTGGTGTGACATGAAGATCAATCATCTCTTAGATCCCATGTATATCTTCAAGAATGCGGCAACAAGTATTTGGGACCATTTAATTGGTAGAAGAGATACAAAGGGTGCAAGGGATGACTTGCAAAACATTGGATGCCTTCAAAGTGCATGGCTAATTTAAAGTTAGAGTGGCAACATAGTCCTACCAAAGGCACCATGGGTATTAACCAAGAGGAAGCACAATAAGGTGAAAAGTGTGATTGCCTCTTTTCATACACCAACGGGAATAATGCATTCATTGAGAAGAGTGCCTTCACAAAGACCAAAAAGAAAGGAGAGGAATAATTATATGGCCTCAAGACACATGATTGGCACAAGATATAGTAGGTATATAAATATTCTCTTATTTGTTTTCTCTTTGTGGTACATAATCTCTAAGCTCGTATACTAACTTCCATTTTTTTCTATGCATAGTTTATTCTTCCAATTGCTATAGTTGGTTGTGGAGACAAGAAGGTGAGAGAGGCTATTTACAAAAGGGGAAGCTTGTATAAATCTTCTCTTCAATTCAGTAAGTTATATTGCTTATTTATTGTGGACACCCAAGAAGATACTTTATTGTCTTCAAGTCACCTCCTAAAATCTAGTCTACGATATAAGTTCCCTTACCCTTCACTTCTAATTTTCCCCCCTCAATCTATGCTTTAATGACATTGGTAATCCATGGTATCCTATCAAACATCCAAGCCATCACTTCATGTGTCTCCTGCGGTACTTCAAACGCTCTAAGCCACCATATCTCTCTCCCTCTCTCAGATTGGACACTAAAAGAGGAAAAACTTGACTTGCAAACCCTCTCCCTATTCCTCGTCTGATTGTGTGGGTTTTCATTAGAACCTTCCAAAGGAAACTCAATCTCCTCAGTCATGTTGATATCACTCTTTCCATATGCCATCGCCTCATTCATAAGTGTGATACTCATTCGTTCTAACCTCTTACCTTTCACAATATGACAATCATCCACTTTAAACACAAAACTTACCTTATCACCTTGCATATGAAAAACAAAAGTAGATACGTTTTAGTACTTAAAAGATTTTTCTATTAGCTTGCAAGGAATGTAAAAAAATACTCACATTGTTTAGGCAGTCCATAGAATAAGATCATAGCTCTCTGAAGACGTTGAAGATCAACAAATATATTGTTGAACTCATTGTAGGGATACATGATCTTATCATTTGTGCCTCGCTTTTTTTCCCAAGCTCCAATGGTTAATGTATCATTGATGCAATAGTATTCTCCAATTTTGTGTTGCACATCATCATTGCATGTCCTCTTTGCTAATCTTATCTTTCTGGGGATAGGAAAAATATTCCTTGTGATATCTTATTTGTGGAGTGTATCTTTTAGCAATTGATGGAGGGATTGATATTCTTTTGTGCTAATGCCCACCTCGTCACATGTATTATGAACCTCCTCAATGCTTAGAAGATTGGCAATGTCATCCATTATCTCATTTTTGCAAGTACCTGACATATCTTCTTGTGGTGGTGTGGGTCTCGAATGATGGAAAGAGTGTCACGCCTCGTCACACAACTACGTAATATTTCTCCAAAATCTTGAGCACCATTATCACCACATGCTGCTTTCAAAAAGTTCATGTCACAAACCAATAAAGATTACCAAAAACACCTTAATCTATTGCCTATAACAACCACAACAACTAAAAATACCTTAATCAAAATTACTTGCAACAATAATAGACAAAGAATAAAAAAAAACCCTTGCTACATGGATTCTTCGCTTGCAAGCACCACCACCAACTACGAGTTTTTTAATGTTATTGATTGTCCTCTTTTTCTCTCTTACTCCCACGGGGGTGCTCTTCATGCGAGAGATTGTGTCTTGTAGCTTAATAACGCGAGTCTCTTTCTCTTTGTCTCTTTTCTCTAGCTCTACAATATTATTTTGTGCATCTTGTGCACTACTCAAAGTGCTTTGTAAGCTTTGTGTTTGTGAGTGGAGGAATTGGACTCTCCATGCATCACTCATGCTTAACCTTCTGCAGTACCCAAGCAGTCCATTCTCACCCTCTCCAATAAACTGAATAAATGAAGGGAGATCAGTGTGAAGGGTGGAGGACAATGCAAAGAAGGATCATTAGGATATAAATAACCATCAACCCAAATATCTACATTAGTTCGACCGTGTTGTCTTTTGCATGCTTCTCCTGTGCATTCAGACATTCTTTCTTAATTGGTGCATATTTATTCAATATATGAACATGCAAGTCCACCTTTCACTCTCTCGTTAAATCTAAAATTTCTACCATTCGAAAAATGGAAGAGACTATTCTAAAGTGACTCAATCTTTCCTATTATATTCACAATAGGGCTATCCTATTATATCACAATGGGATCTTGGGGAAGAGGGAGAGAGCCTGAGAAAGAGAGAGAGAGAGAGAGAGAAAGATAGACCTATTGTATTCACCAATAGGAGAAGAGACCTTGGGAAAACGCGAGAGAGAGAGAGAGAGAGAGAGAGAGAGAGAGAGAGAGAGAGAGAATCTTATTTTTGCAGAGGTTGGTAGGAAACGTGATGAATAATAGTAATGATTGAAAGAAATGGAGTGTGGGGGAGTTTCAAATACAACTATTAAAGTGGAGTAAATAAGATTGAAAGCATAAATATCAGTGATCATGCTAGTAGGGGTTTTAATAGCTAGAAAGAGAATCCTAGTTTAAAAAATAGAGAGATCCCTGTTAACCCATGGCGGACATTGAGACGTATTATGTTTTACGTCATTAATTTAAATATTCTGAGTCATGGGCCGGGCTTGTCGACACCATATGTTAAGGATAAAGGGATTGGGTGATCGCCGATGAGAGGCGCACCTTGAATATCAGTAGGATAAGGGTTAGGATCGGCCGGCCATGTATGGGCGCCTAAGTGTGAACGGCCAAGTCACCTATAAGAGTCAAATGTAACCCTAAAATCCTCATTCTCATGTGTTGTGAATACAAGAGTGCTCTTGCCTTATCTCCTTGGTTTCCTTCTCCTACGTGTGTGTGAGAGAGAGAGAGAGAGAGTGAGAGAGCGATCGAGCGCACTGTGTAGCGGCACGGCGGGGCGGCGGTGAGGCGGTAGAGCGGCGCGACGGCGGCTCCTCCTTCACGGCTGCGACGCGGGAATCCTTCAAGGCGGCAGTTAAGCGGTGAGTGACACACCTTTTGCATTCTGTTTTGAGCTTGCCTTCCTGGTTGTATGCTTGCAGCCATTCGTGGCTCGCATACGGTGTCTGGCAAGTCCCCAGCTACGACCTGTGCGACAAAAGCGCACATTTTTGGCGCCGCTGCCGGGGAGTTGCCCTGCACCAAGCTCCAGTTTGCAGCTCGGCTGTGCTGTGTGAAGTTTAATATACACTCTAGGAAAGCGACTGTGTGTTTGTTGTTGAGTTGTTTCCGTTTTTTGCAGTCTGTTTCTGTAATTTGTCTTTGCATTTCTGTTATTTTTCCGCTCCGCGTGTGGGCGTACATTCTGTTATCTGGTTTCTGCGTGTGAGGGGGATTTCTGAATCCCCAAATCTGTGCTGTGTGTGCGAACTGCGCCGCGGCCAAGGCTGAACCCTAAGGAAACCCTAGAAAACTTATCTCACAAAAAAAACAAAAAATAGAAAATAAAAAAATTATAAAAAATAAAAAAGAAAAAAATTAAATTTTATTTTCAAAGAAAGAACCGAACGTGTGGAGAGGAAAGATTTTCTAATTGGAGAAAACATTTTTGAAAAGAAAGAACCCCAATTGACCCACGACCCACGACCCACGATCCCGGCCTCGGTCTTTTGATATATATATATAGGAGAGTGAGCCTCCATAGCTTTCTTTCAAGTGAGAGCTTATGGGAAGTTGTGCCCTATATGTAGCCCACTCCCCAAGGAGTAAAGTGAGCATGTGGGATAACGCCCTCACCCTTTCCTCCACAAGCAAATAGGCTTTTGCCCCTTCCCCCCCAAGGGAAACGGACTGTTTTGAGGACCACAGGAGCTCTGGATAGGCAAACACGGTGCTGTAAAGCACACTAGGACCCTTTGAACGATATGCTCGTTTCGAGCTATCACACGCCCTAGTCCAAGTTCGATCGTAAGTAAGGGGGTCAAAAACGAGTTAAAAACAATCTAAAAACAATCTAAAAACAAGTAAAAACGGGGTGCGAAACACCTAAGAAACCACTTGTGTGAGTTTCAAGGGTAGTTACCAACGCACATAGGGTACCCACGTCACATGCATCTACGTTCTGGTCGGGTGCTAGAGATTGAACCACTAGAAAGCGTTTCAGTCTACGCAGGCTCACACCATCCCTCCACGTTGGCATCTTGGCCTTCGGCTGGAACCCAAGGGGAGTGCAACCCAAGATCCACGAATAGTGGATAGTGACTCATCCTCTGACTCAGAAGCCATGGAAGGGCACCCTACCAAGAACCCTGAGGAGACAAGCCAAAACATGCCAGTGTGGGCCCCACAACCCGGATCTAGCATGTTTAGTCGTCTAATGGAGACCTTTAGTAGAGCTACACGCTCTGAACATGCGACAAGCGAAGTAAATGAGGAAGGAGGGATAGTAGATTCGCCATTCACATCTTATGTAGACCCTACCCTCCCAAAGAGTGTCCATGTGGATATTCTACCCACTTCGTTTAATGAGGGCCCTACTGAGCTACCACATTCCGATGCTCTTCCTAAAGTAGAGGTCCCTAGAAGCCAATCCATAAGAAGTGACATTGCGTCCACTTCAAGAGAACCGTTTGGCACACCAAGTCTAGATGGGATATTTCTCAATGAAAATTGGGAATATGATCTACACACAGAGACTCTAACGGACCTATACACGGGTTACACATACCATGTAGGTTGGTTAGAAGTCCTACGATCTACATCTAGCGCCACTAATCTAGAAGAGCAATAGCAAATGATATGTGAGGTTATTCATAGAATTATCCAAATTGAGAGGCAAAATAGGGGAGTGGACCTAGTTTCCACTGGCCCTATGAGGTTTTTGGATACGGACAAGGCCAAACAACCAACCCTATCACAATTGGAGACTCCCTCGGTGAGTCCCATAGACCCTTCGTATGTTGTTTCGCCTGGAGTCTCAATGCAGGTTGAGCCCACGAGTAGTAACTTTAGCTTTCCAACCTTGGCTCAACTTTCCATTAGGGAATCCGCAATGCCTAACCCAATGATGAGCATAGCTGAAAGTGCACCTATTACCGCTGTAGTTAGTACGACACCGCTACCTAGTGGAACAGTACCTACAGCAGTGCGTGCTAGTGCCTATCAACCATATGTACCTATCGCTACTCATGCTCATGTAGCTCCTACGCCTCTTAGTATGCCAATGGCGTATGCTCCACGACCACCTTATCATAACCATTATCCAAGGGGAGCTAGGCCTAGTCACATATCATATCCTACGTCGTTTGCCAACATACTCAGACCAACGCCAACTCCTATCAGCCAGGCTATCCCAGAAGTGCCTCCACCAGCTATGCCTACTCACCTAGGTGATCTCGCAGCGTTTGCTCAGACGATTGGACGATCTATTGCAGAAAACATGCGGGGTATGCCTGAGAGAGAACCTAGAAGCAAGGCAGTACAAGTGGCTAAGCTCACTCAAAACTTCAGTGGGGTAACGAGGATGTTAGGAAGCACATTGAAGTCTTTGAACACGTGTGTGATTCTTTGGAAGAGCACAATGAGCTGCATAAGTGTAAAGCCTTAGGCTTAACCTTGAGTGGGAAGGCCGGAGATTGGTATCGAACCTTAAGGGTTGAAGAGCGCACTCACTACCCCACTCTCAAGAGATTGTTCTTGAAAGAATACATACGCGAGGGTGTGCTTTGGGGGGTAGCATCTCAACTCCAAAAGGCTGAACGCGAGGAAGGAGAGTCAGTGAGAGACTTTATAAGTCGATTGAAGCATCTAAATTCTCGCTGCACTCCTGATGAACGCTTTAATAACAACCAACTCCTCGATAGATTCATCCAAGGATTGCGCCATGAGGACATTTACAATGGCCTAGTCATTAGAGGTCTTACAACGTGGGAAGCAGTCACTGCCAATGCAATCCAGTTAGAAGACAACTTGATGATTGTAGGTAAAAATGTGTCTTCAGAAACAAAATCCGTTAGTTCGCAAGTATCTGGGCACGAGCCAATGACAGTAAAACCTATTGCCAAGGAGCCCAAGATATCTGAAATGTCTATGACCGACCTTACTAAGGCTCTCCAAGAATACTTTCGGGGTAATCGGAGCTCCTCAGAATAGCCATATGTACCCAAGGAGAGAGCAACAATGGTGTTCGGTGTGCTTAGGACCACATAGCACGAGTGAATGTCCCACATTCACATGTCCCACATTCAGAGTCAAATTCAATGGGAATTGCAATGCATGTGGTAAGTATGGCCATCAATCTAAAGATTGCCTAGTACTTAACACTAGTTCTGTAATTGGACACTTAAGTGTCTTGAGACACTAAAGTGCCGTGAAAAGTTCTTAAATTTTTGTGGGCAATCTATTAAGAGTTTTGAAATGCTTAACATCCACAAATGTTCCTCAAGACCCAAAAAATCCTTGAGATTTTTTAAATTGCACTTTTCTTCGCTTTTGCAAGGTAATATTTTAATTTTCTTAGACACATGCTGATAAAATGCATGATTTTTGCTGTTTTCAAAATAGTAGTAATTTGGACATAACTTTTAGAAGGGACATAGTTTGATCATGAAACTTGGCTTGATGGAAAGACCATGATGTAAACTAAATCCTAGAATCATCAAACGACAATTATTGGATAAATTTTTGACTCGCTAATATTGAAATGACGTTTTTTATACAGGTGGAGCATGAATTTTTCTCCTTCCATATGCAAGCTAATAATGTAAAACTTGAGGTGCACCCATGTTACATAGGGTAAATACTACTTTGTTTTGAATTTTCCAAAACTTTAGAGCTACTTTTTGGGCCTCTTCTCATACATGGCCTTTTGCGCAACCTATTTTTAATACATAAAATGTCTAATTATGAGCCTAATTTTGATTTTCATCAAAGGGGAAAGCTGTGTAAGTGCATTATTTGTTGTAACTATAGATGTAGACTACTTGTGCAAGCATAGTTATGATTAGTTTTTGATAAAAGATGATCAAATTTTGTATTTTTATTTTTTATAGTTTTTTTAGAACTAGGCGATAAGAACCTACTTAAGTGGAGGCTAAGTTAGTGTCATACACATCAAATTATGGCTTATTTATCTCATCTCAAGCATGAAAACCAATAATCAACATTCTCATTGATAGGGCTACATTATTTTTTAGTGGCGTGATTGAGTTTTGATAATGCCCGTTACTTTTGTTGATTTTATGCAACTTTTTTGGAAAAAATTCTAGGAAAGGAAAATGATTTTTTTGGTGAACTTCTACCTCCTTGGACTTATGTATGCTATCAAAATATATTGGGAAAAATGCTATTGATATCATTGGATTTTTTTTTGAGAGAATGATGCTTGCATATTTAGAAAAATCCTGAAAAATGTTCATTTTTAAGACATATGCTACTTTGTTGCTTATGTACTTCCAAATAAAAAGGCATTTTATATGTTTATCATTTTTTACATAAGCATAGGGTTATGTTCTACATGCCCAATGAAGCATTTTGGTTTTTAAAGCCTACATTAGGAGTTTGATTTTTTTTCGCAACCCCCAAAAAAGGACACTTAAGTGTCCTGTTTTGGTACCAAACTAGTGTTAAGCGAATGTTGGCAAATCAGGCACCACTAGCCTAGTCAAACACACCTCAAGTACCCGCGCTAATGCCTGCACAACCTGTCGAGCAACCGTCACAGCACATAGTTCCAAGGAATCCGAATGTAGTCCAGTCTGTGCCATTACCACCGCCAGTGCGCTAGGACCACAACCTCCATATCCAAGGATAACCCCAATAAACCAGATGGGTTGTGAGTCACATAGTGCGTGTGGGGATTATGAAGAGGAGATAGACCCCACTGCTCCATACGGGATTGATACGTTTGAAATGATTCCCCAGTACTACATGGAGGATCATTTCGGGCAAGTCAAGCCTGTATATCAAGCGGCTGCTCTCACCACAAGAGGGCAAAACCTTAATACCTTGGCGAGGAGACCACCTCTTCAATGCTACGATTGTGGTGGACCGCATCGTGTAGCGGAGTGCCCTAATAGGCTACAGAAGATCGCCACTCAAATGCAACCAAATCAAGGGAGCACATCGGGAATGCCGGTACTTACATGTAATCGTTGTGGCATAGATCATTTGATCGCTCAATGTCCACATAATCCTAATGCACCCAAGATTACGCCATTGAATTTGGTTGAGGTCACCAACCAAGCATGAGGAACCACACCTGTTGTACCCACGAATGTAGTTACACGGTCAATGCTTCAAAATCAAAACTACATTCTTGAAGAGAGGGATACTGCATCAATCGCTCAGGCAAAGAAAAAGAAAACACGACGAAAGAGATCGCTTAATGCCACGAGCTCCAAGCCTAGTTCAAAGACTAACATAGGGACAGGAGACGACCCCCTGTATATGAATGATCCTGAAGATGATTCTGATTCAATAGAAACCATGGGGACCAAAGCCACTACCTTAAGGGAGGAACCCACTCGGGAGCTCAATGAAGGAGAATCAAGCGAGTACATAAATAAAGGGAAACAGAAGGAAACTTCCTCGGCCCCACAACCAAGTCAGTTAATGCCCTCTCGACTACCCAAACTGATTGAGACTCCCCAAGACAAGCCACGTGGGGCCAAAAACCCTCAAGAAAAAGATTGGAACTTACCCAAAACCAGTTGAGGAGATTGAACAAGTGCAACACTTAAGGGGTTTGGTGGAAGAAACACAAAGAGAACTAGAGCCAAACCCAAGAAAAATCGAAATTCCAGACACAGTGTTTCCTACGCAAGTTCAGCCTCACAGGAACCATAAACCGTTAGCTATTCCTAGTATCATTCGGGAAGAAAGTGAGGATAGGACATCCGGAAGTGGGCAAACACCCTTCTTGCTGGAAAGAATGTTTAGTGAGGGAATGCCTGACCCCATCGAAGAGGAAGTGATTCCATCTTCACCAGTCCCTAGTCAAGGGGCGATGTCTCGAAAAGTACCATTGAATGTGTCCAAGCTAATGGATTTCATGTCCTCTGAAATCAGAACCACGATCATATCCAAATTATACGGAGATCCTGAGCTATTATTAGCTCTTCGGGCATTTCTCAATGGAGAACTAAAGGCGGGGTTACCACAATTTGCAAATATGGATAGACCCGACACGCTTCAAGATGAAGGGGAGCATTGGGATCTACAACCCAACTTAGATGAAGATTCAGTCGTTGAAATACCTGTGAACAAGTTGGGACAGTACTTTGAAGGTGACGAATCTAATGCCACCCTCCCCATAACTACCAAGGGATTAACTCTAAAGGGAATCCTTGATGGTGGTGCTGGAGTGAGCATTGTGACTAAAAACTGTTGGGAATCCATGGGAAGACCTCACCTTGAAGTCACAAACATAGTGGTTAAGATGGCAAACGGAACCATAGCTAAACCTATTGGAATGTTAAGGGACCTTAAGATCAAGGTTCTGGGATACAAGGTAAAACATACCTTCATTGTAATGGATTTCTCCAAGCATCCTATGTCATATCAAATGATCTTAGGACGTCCTTTCATGAGGGAAGCACAAATGGTGCATGACTGGTCGAAAAACCATGTCTACCTACAATTCCAGGACTCTGTCATTCGAGTTGATCTTGAGAATGGTCGTGCACATCCTTTAGGAAGCAAGGTTATCATCAATAATCGATCGAATACCACTGTTCATTCCGCCCCATTAAGGTATTGCTATACATGCAAAAAAGAGACTGATGATGGGAAAGATTCTCCTTATATGGATGTCCTACCGGGTATGACTGAGTCGGACAACGTGGATTGGGTACACCTAGCGGCAACCATAGACACATGGGGGAATAGAGGCACAAGCTGGGTAACACCTGAGGGGCAAGATATGCCACCGTTAGTGCCAATAAACATGATAGGTGTTATGCACTTGACCCCTGATGATGGCGAGAAAGTGGCAAACTCCACCGACACTGAAAGTAGCGAAGAAACTGACCCTGAGCCTGATGGGGAAAATGAATCAAATATTCACCCAAAGGTGGAAGCAAGGTGCTCAAGGCCTAGGACAGTGACCTCCTGTAGCTCATCCGAAAGTGAAGATCGACCAAGTGAGTCCGAATCCGATAGAAACAAAAATCAAAAACTTGGTAAGAAGAAAACGAGACATAAGCGCCAACGCTATCGAGCTAATGTACGAACTGCAATAAATAAGGAGAGATCCACTGCAGAATGGCTTAGTTATGTAGGAGCCATTGACGCTCATAAGATAGCGGATAATTGGGGACAATACCTCCAAAGTGTCATGTGGTGTATTCCGCAACCTCATGACGTCACCCAATTAGAAATTGAAGAGAAGCCAAAACTAAGTTGTACTGCAAGAAGGCGGCAAAACCAAGAGTTGGCTCAGCAACAAAAGGAAGCGGAATTGAAAGAAAAAAACATGGTACAACAAGAACCAGTAGACTTACACCCCGCACCCGAGCATTTCAAATCATTCACCACAGGGGAACGTAAAGTGGTCTACACAAAAGCCCAACGAACGCCTACCAATGGGAGTAGCGGTGTCTACGATGGCCCTGCGGTAGTCAAGGAGATAGACTTAGAAGATCCGGGTGAGGAGTCTAAACCAGTTTTATTGCTCAAGACCTCACCAAGGCGGAAGAAGCTGCACTTACGAAGCTTCTTAAGGAATTCAAGGACATATTTGCTTGGACATATCATGATATGAAGGGTGTCCCACCCTCGGTGGTGCAACACACGATTCCAATGATTAGCAGTGCTAAACCAGTCCAGCAACGTCCCTACCCAACGAATCCTAAGTACGCAAAGATTGTACAAGAGGAAATTGAAAAGCTGGTAAAATGTGGATTCATATACCCAATTGAGCACTCAGAATGGGTTTCTCCCATAGTCATCGTGCCAAAGAAGAATGGAAAACTCAGAGTGTGCATTGATCTCAAAAAGGTTAATGCAGCCACCAGAAGGGATCATTACCCCTTGCCATATTCTGAACATGTGCTTGAAAGAGTGGCAGGCAAGGAGGCATATAGCTTTTTAGATGGGTACTCGGATTACAATCAGATCACAATTGCAGTCGAGGACCAAGCTAAAACAACATTTATCACGGAGTTTGGAGTGTTTGCCTTTCGCATCATGGCTTTTGGCTTGACCAATGCACCTGCAACATTCCAACGATTGATAAACACGGCCTTTAAGGAATATCTAAGGGACTTCTGTGAAGCTTTCTTAGATGATCTTTGTGTTCATTCCTCTTGGGACGAGCACTTGATGTGTTTACGAAAAATATTTGAAAGGTGTAGATTATATCGCATCTCCTTGAATCCTTTCAAATGCCAATTCTGGGTTAAACACGGAGTTATCTTAGGGCATATAGTGTCCAAAAATGGGATTTCCACGGACGAGAGTAAAATCAAGGTCATTCTGGAACTGCCACCACCCACTAACTACAAGGGAGTCCAACGCTTTATGGGCCACGTTGGTTATTATCGAAGGTTTATTCTCTTCTTCGCCGAGATAGCTCGACCATTGTATAAGCTTCTCATTGAGTTTATTTGGACCGAAGAATGTGACCGTGCCTATGAGCTATTAAAGAAGACCTTGGCGAGTGCTCCAATCTTGAGAATGCCTAACTGGGATTTACTCTTCCATGTGCATATTGATGCATCAAACTTTGCTGTTGGGTGTGTGTTAACTCAACCTGGAGAACACAAGCTAGACTACCCCATTAGCTTTGCCAGTCGCTAGTTGAACGATGCTGAGATGAACTACACCACTACGGAGCGAGAAGGGTTGGCAATGATATATGCAGTAAGGAAATTTCGTTATTACCTCCTTGCCACTAAGTTTGTTTTCTATGTGGATCATCAAGCATTGTTGTATCTGGTAAACAAACCATGCTCCACAGGAAGAATCACACGATGGCCTATTGATTCTTCTTGAGTTTAATTTCACTGTTGTTGAGAGACCTGGCAAAAAACATGTTATGGCTGATCATTTGTCTCGCATACCTAATGGTGAGGCTCCTACGGGGGTTGATGATGACTTACCTGACACTTCCCTGTTCATGGTGGAGACAATGCCAGAATGGAGTGAGAAGATTGTTAACTTTTTGGTTAATGGCTTTCCACCCAAAGAGCTTCGTAAAGATCTAGCTCGAAAGCTAATCAAAGAATGCGAACCCTATTGCCTGATAGCAGGGACTCTTTATAAAAGAGGAAAGGATGACGTTCTTAGGCGTTGTGCTCGAGAGGATGAGTATCTATACATTTTGCAAGAGGCACATATGGGCGTAGTCGGTGGTCACTTCTCAGGAGACTTAACTGCGCGAAAGATCTTATAATCAGGGTATTGGTGGCCCACTATGTTCCAAGATGCATCACTCTTTGTGAAGGGTTGCGATGAATGCCAACAATATAAGAAACCCCAGAGGAAAGATCAGATGCCCCTACATCCGATCAAAGTAAACCAACCATTTCAAAAGTGGGGTTTAGACTTTGTAGGTCCAATTAGTCCAGCGGCCCGAAACACACAATCTCGCTATATTATTGTGACCACTGACTATATGACCAAATGGGCTGAAGCGAAAGCGACACGTAAGGCAGATGCGAGGAAAACAGCCAAGTTCCTCTTTGAAAATATAATCACACGATTCGGTTGTCCTTTTGAACTTGTGAGTGACAATGGTACGCATTTTATAAATGAAGTGATTAAGGAGCTCACAACAAATTTCATGATATCCCATCATAAATCTACTCCTTACTATCCGCAAGCGAATGGCCAAGCCGAGAGTACCAACAAGACTTTAATCTCTATTTTGACAAAGACAGTTGAAGCTCATCGCACGGATTGGGATCTAAAGCTTACGACAGCTTTATGGGCCTATCGTACTACGTACAAAGTGGCTATTAATTGCACACCATTCAAAATGGTATATGGCCAAGAAGCAGTCATGCCGTGGGAATTTGTCATTCCTAGTCTTCGTGTTGCTACTCAAGAGGGTTGGGATGGTAATCCCTTAGTAGAGCGACTGTATATCCTTGAGCGACTAAACGAAGAAAGACAATTGGCTGTATACAATGCCCTTGTGGAGAAGGATAGAAGGAAAAAATGGTTTGATCGCCATCTAAAGGACAAGGACATCAAGGTTGGGGATAAAGTCCTGATGTATGGAGTGCGTAACGAAAAGAAGAAGCTAAAATATGCTGGTAAGGGACCATATAGAGTATGTGAAATTACCCCGCAAGGTACCATCAGAGTGGAGACTCTCGACGGAGTTGAAACCATTGGATTCCTTAATGGGAGTAAATTCAAAAGATACTATGACCCCTTGAGCCAAAAGGAGTTACATGCAATCCATCAAAAGAAGGCAGCTAAAGAACAAGCTGAGCTTAAAAAGATACAAGCGAGAGTCGAAGCCAAAGAACGTCAACAGCGTGCTAGGCGACAACGAGAAGCCAACTTGGGAATTACGCAGGTATTTTTCGAGGAAGCACGGGAGGATGCACTGGAATCTGACCCACCTCTAAGATACCCAATTGAGTTACAGAGTCCTTACGGGAAGGTGCTGTATAATGCATTATTGGATACAGGAGCTCAACACAATTTGCTATCATATGGCGTGTGGTGTCAACTGGGAAAACCACCTTTATCCAAGAGTTCTATCCAAGTTCAAGGAATCAACAAGAAGAGAATCCCTGTCTCAGGAATTCTGCACACTCCGGTTGCCTATGACAAGGGAACCATAATTCAAAGCTTTTTGGTTATGCCTGCTGGTACCATGGAAGGGACTGTAATCTTAGGGCGCAAATGGATGATGGCCACCAAGTGCAATATCGATTGGGCAACCAGACAAATCACAACGCAAGAACCAACACTAGGTCTGACCGCTCAAAATCCCGCACCTAAGTCATCCACTCAAATATTAGATAATGAAAAATCACAAAGTCCAGTGGCAAAACCATCTTCGATTGTTGGCCACCCCTCTAACGCTTCAATGCCAAGAGTGGAAACAGGCAAGGTGGTCCCTAAAGCTTCGCTTACTATGCCAAAGAGTACATACAAATGGGTCCCCAAAGCTTCGTTAACAGCTACTTCCCCTGCTCAATCTCGTTCAGCCACCAAGAAGCCTCGTAAAAGGAAAGCAGCTACCCACCACCCGAGAAAGGGCAATGTAACATCGCGATGGATCCCTAAAAAATTATTAGTAGCCCAAGGGTACTACGAGGGAAATGACCAGATTTGGGTCCCTGAATCCCTCTACATCACCTGTAAAACCTTGCAAACCAATTGTTGCCACCCCAACGATAATTCAAGATCGTGGTAAGGGAAAGGTAATAGAGTTCTCCGCACCACTTCCAAAGTTAGTTTGGATTCCCAAACGATATCGACCATTACCACCTAGCTCAGGAAGGGGGGAGCCACATGAAGCTTCTAGCTCCTCATGCCAGGAACACACTCATATAGAAGTTTCTACATGCTCTACACCTACTCTTGTCAACACCCAACAAAAAACCGATAAGTCTACGTCTTCCCTTGTAATAGTATCGTCAGAAACCATTTCCTCCATTCGTCAATGGGAGCGTACACTACCATCTCTGCAATTGGATGTGGCCACAAGGGTCATAAAAAGCTATCTGCCCACATCACAACCTATGACCCGCTGGACAAATTGGTTCCAAGAGGCTGCAACATCATTGCAAATAATATGATCTACCCAAGGAAAGGGGGAGCATGTACTCACGCTCGACATTCTAATGCTTCCTCCTTATAACCTTCTCCCCTGACCATGTAATTGCCAAATTCAAGGGGATGTATATATATAGCTTCATACATTTAAAAAAAAAACAAACAAAGAAAAGAAAAACAAAAAATAGTAAAAAGAGCAAGAGCACAAAAACAAGAGAAATATCCGTATACAATCAAGAACTAGATTATCCTGTCATAAACCTACTGATGCTATATCTGTGTTTGCAGATATGGCAGATGCCCGATCATCATACACTTCATCCACTCCTACCTTTGGTGAGAGGTATCATCCGTACCTTTCTCAGATATTCCACATGTGCTATCCTGTAATTGAAACTGAATGGGATCATATAGATGTACTAGCCAGAGAGGAAAATATTGAGGAATTAGAATGGCTAATTCGCCTATTGACCATGACTGACCCCTACTCCGTAGAGGACATATCCCCGATAGCCCAATGTTTTCCTTTTCCACAAGATGACTATCCTCGCATGGTTACATTTTTGATGAGTTTATGTGGATGGGAAAATGAAAAGGAAATATCTGACAATGATGAATGGACGGATGAAACTCATGGCACTACTGAGGTTGACTTTATTTGTTTGGATGATGCGGATAGAGGCTTAGCCTTAGGGCTAGAGCCAGGACTCTACAACATCCTCTTACCGTATCCTCAGTAGTAGTGTGGTGACTGGTAGGTAGGTTAGCGTTAGTTTTTTCTAGTTTAGATTCCTTAAACAAGTCTTGAAATTTTCACACTGATGTGCCTCTCGAGGTATAGTGCTTGTTAGTTGATTGTACAGGTTGAAAAGTTTGAGGTGGGTTCGCTTTCAAGTCCTGAGACTGCCGCAACGTTCATCAAAATATATCTACATCAAATTGCAAGCTGTCTCGTCAAATCAAGGAGATCTCCAATTATAGGTGTAATTCTTCCATACCCACTCTCTTTCGTTTTTACTATTCAATCAATTGCATAAACTATAATGCATGACCACATGGAAATTGTCAATGTACTACTTAGTTTTTGAAGTTGCTTGCATGCTAGTGTAAATCATTAATGAGCTTAACTTTATTGGAAATATTCCTAGGCAGCATGACGTCTTTAGTTAACCTTGGAATACGATTGTCTTAGGTCTAGGGTCAAACCATCTTAATGTTGGACACCTGGCCATGTGTGTGTTGACCTCTAGGACATAGCTATTACCCCTTTGTCGATAGGATGCAAGACAAATTATAGTTCAGGAGCGAAGATCAAAAGAAATAGATTATTTTTTTTGATCAAAAGCCTACAGTAAATGGCAATACAAGTCTATGATGTGCTTTAATGTTGGCCTATCGCCTTATTGATACTTGGTAGGCGAGGAGTATTCTACTCCAGACTGATGCCTTGGTTGGTAGGGGGTAGCCTTGCCTAAAGTGAGCTAATAGATTCCTGGATAATGCCTTGTGTTAAACATGGTACCAGGATCGATGTTAGTTTTGCCTTAGGAAGGTCGCCATTGTGTGTAAAAATTGTCACGTGCATTTTAAAAAAAAAAAAAGAAGACAAAAAGCTCCTGTAACTCTGATGTTTCTTGTGTCCCTAGGCTTGTGGTATTAACTTGTTCTTAGAGTAGACACAGTGTGGTCATCTGTTTATTTATTAAGCTTGGTTATTTTCCTTGACTTAGGCCAGTTATAAACCTTGATTAACCTTTGACACCTTGCTTACTCTTGATTTACTTTCAATAATTTTAAACTTCTGTTAATTTGCTACACTAGCTCATTCATGTGACCCTTAAACTAAGTTCTCATTGCAGCATCCATTGTGGTCTAATATGCTTGAATTTATACACCTTATATCTTTTGAATTCCAGCATACTTTCACTCTACTTCCCTGTTTTGCAGACGGTCCACCACAACAACCCTATCAAGCTTACCATACCATAGCTTCCGAGGACGGAATCTACATCAGGAAGGGGGGCATGTTAACCCATGGCGGACATTGAGACGTATTATGTTTTACGTCATTAATTTAAATATTCTGAGTCATGGGCCGGGCTTGTCGGCACCATATGTTAAGGATAAAGGGATTGGGTGATCGCCGATGAGAGGCGCACCTTGAATATCAGTAGGATAAGGGTTAGGATCGGCCGGCCATGTATGGGCGCCCAAGTGTGAACGGCCAAGTCACCTATAAGAGTCAAATGTAACCCTAAAATCCTCATTCTCATGTGTTGTGAATACAAGAGTGCTCTTGCCTTATCTCCTTGGTTTCCTTCTCCTGCGTGTGTGTGTGAGAGAGAGAGAGAGAGAGTGAGAGAGCGATCGAGCGCACTGTGTAGCGGCACGGCGGCGGCGGTGAGGCGGTAGAGCGGCGCGACGGCGGCTCCTCCTTCACGGCTGCGATGCGGGAATCCTTCAAGGCGACAGTTAAGCGGTGAGTGACACACCTTTTGCATTCTGTTTTGAGCTTGCCTTCCTGGTTGTATGCTTGCAGCCATTCGTGGCTCGCATACGGTGTCCGGCAAGTCCCCAGGTACGACCTGTGCGGCAAAAGCGCACAATCCCCTACTTTTAGGCCCAAAAGTAGGCTTCATCAATGAACTTTGTCTCCTTAAGCCTCAATAAAATTAGTCTTAATTCCTTAAAATTAGGGATCCTTACACGGCCCTTTTTATGCTCAAATTACCTCTATAACTTGACTTACAAAATGACATAGGAGTCTACATAACTTAAAGAAATCTTAATATTTTTTAAATAAAAATTTATTTTATAAATTTCATGAATGTAGGACACTTTTTAATGGATGTTCTTGGGACAAATTCTACCACTATGCATAAACATGCACATTATTTGACAAGATCTCAAAAAATATTAGAATACACAACAATATAAGCTCTATAATTTATGAAAATTTCTACAAACATACTTGAGTCTATTTCTAGACCCAAATAGCAAAGCCTTTAGTATATAATTACCTTGGCAGTTTGCATCATATACTTATTCGCTCTATTATTTATTAGCAGATAGTGGGCATGATATACAACCAATGCTAAGAGTTTAAAGAGGTCAACTTATATATGTGCAAAGGTAGACTTCTATTCATATATATATATATATATATATATATAGAAGATGGTAACTACAGAGGCTCTCTGAGTAAACCTAAGCATGTTAAAAGAGTAGAAAATTGAAATATTTTTTTCGTAGGTTAATTTTAGAGGCAGACATCATATAGCCTATGGGTGTAAATTTCGACCCACATAGGCATTTGTTTTCATGAAGAAAATTCTAGTTATGCAATATGGATAAGGGTGGCGGGAAGCAATTGTAGCCTATATCATGTACATATGTGGTGGTGGCAAAAATTTATAGTATGCATGTGTTGATGTTTGATCCAGATAGCCATTATCATGAATGTAGGTGATGGTATATCTAAGAGTAGTGTAGGAATGAGCTCTAGTTATAATTATTTAGAATATGTGTGAGGGATTTTGAGGGATGGTATGTCTAAGGGTAGTGTAGAATGAACTTTGGTTTTAATTATTTGCAGGTAATGTGAAGGATGGTGAGAGATGGAATCTTCCCTCGTCTCGCGACATTGTCTTTGTGTACGAAGAGAAAAGAGAGGACCTTAGGGCTTCTGGAATGGTGGTAGAGAAGAGCTTGGAGCTTTCACACGATGACAGTAGATTCAAGGTTCCTTATGCTAGATAGCATACTACTGTACATAGGCATGGCAGATTCTAGGCTCACATGCACCCCCTCCTCAATATAGATGGTCCCACCATGTGTATTTGCTTATAGCTCTTTAGCTTTAAAACTAAATTGTAGAACAAAAATCAGGATTGGCGAATCAATCGACTCGTGGTTTTCCAAATCAATAGAGCCTTGCACATCTAGAATAAAACCAATGGATTACAGGTCATCATGGATTATCTGATCTAGCTCTTCTGCTAGCATGAAGTTTTGGCATCTACTATGTAGTGATATTATTTATAATACAAAGGTTATATGGTTACATAGACAAGCATTTTTTTAAATCACCTCCTCTCGAATTTGTAGTCAAGGTTGTGACCATATGTGTTTTTCAAGTCCTTAGCCCTAAACCTATGCTCTACCTATATCACATTATTCTAGGCATATGTTTTCTTTAATTCTATGATTTATAAGATTTTTTAAAGATTTTATTGCCTACTATCTACTATTTTTAATGAGCTTTTACAGATTTATTGGTGATAAAAATTTAAAAAGTTCTGATTAAAAATGTAAAAATATTTCAAAGTTAAGAAAAATAGCCCTGTAAAACTTTGTTTTACATCAAAGTTGATGCAAAACATCGAATTTTAGGCTAAAAGTTAATGTTTTGCATCAAGTTGATGCAAAACATAAACTTTTCCACACAACTTGATGTTTTTCATCAAAGTTGATGCAAAACATCAACTCTACAACAAAACTTGATGTTTTTCATCAGTTGATGCAAAACATCAACTCTACCACAAAACTTGATGTTTTGCATCAAGTTTCAGATGCTCCAGAGAAGAAAGTTAGAAGATCAAAGGTCGATTTTCACAAACTGTCTGTTTAGCGATTCTGTCCCTGGTGGCATGCTCAAATGGCCTATTCTACAAATTTTGAGTACCAACATGACTATGTTACTATGCAATGTGCAGACACCACAAAGCGATTTGCTCTGTGACGTCTAGCATCATTAAATCACTTTGTGAAGTCTACACATCACATTGGAACATAGTCATGTTGGTACTTAAAATTTATGGAATAGATCGTTTGAATATGCTATCACGGACAAAATCACTAAAACATGCTATTTGTGAAAAGTGACCTCTGATCCTCTAACTTTCTTTTCTAGAGAATCTAAAACTTGATGCAAAACATCAAGTTTGATGGTAGAGTTGATTTTTTGCATCAAATTTGATGCAAAACATCGAGTTGTGTGGAAAAGTTGATGTTTTGCATCACGTCAAGTTTTATAAAGAAGTTGATGCAAAACATCAACTTTTCCACAAAACTTGATATTTTGCATCAAAGTTGATGCAAAACATCAAGTTTTGTGGAAAGTTCATGTTTTGTATAACGTTGATACAAAACATCAACTATTGTAAAACAGTTGATGTTTTGCATATAAAGTTGATGTTTTACATCAACTTTGATGCAAGATATCAAATTTTCATTAAAGTTGATGAAAAACATCAACTCTTAGAGTTGAAAAGTTCTTACTCAGCATTAAGTTGGCCACAAATGTTATAGCTAAAACATCTTTACCATGTGTAGTAACCAGTACGACTCGAATCTAAGTCCCTACCTAATATTTTACAAAAAAATATTTTGAAAATTATAAACTTTTGTTTCTTAAAGCGAGATTTTTCATGCTTTCTAAACTCATTTAATAACTAAAATTACTAGTTAACCCCTTGTTGTCACATCAAGGACACATCTTCTTTAAAAATGAGTGTGTGATTATTTTTCAAAATTACACAACTTTTATATAGCTTATTCATGATATTTTAAAAATCATATGTGCGTAACAAACTCTTTTTAAAAAAGTATATATTATCAATTAAGAAATTTTGATACTGAAGAGCTTAAAAATGGATTTTAATATACTGTCATCAAGAGCCAAAATAGGGTATTATGTCACAAACAACAGCAGTTTATAAATCTACGAAGGTCACACATGTTCTTAATCTTGAAAAAATAGCAAAATTCATGTAATTTTTAAATTTATACATGGAATTCTAGATGTGTTTTCCAAAAATTGTGTTTTTAAGCCATTTTTTAGATTTCACACATTTTGGAAGGGAATCTTTTTAGGTAACCCTCGCTAGTTACCTATTTTGCTCACAATGGTGTTCATGGACCATTTGACATTCTAGTTAGGAGTTTTGCTTCCATTTGGTAGCAGATACCTTGGATGTCAATTCCATGTTATGGTCTTGAGGATGGACTTATAAGTTATTCCTTGGACTTGAGCTTTCCTTTTGACCTGGGAGCCATTGTCACATTGGATCTGAGGGTCCATGATGTATACTACTGCATAACTTCACATGTTGTCGCATGCATTTGCATAGTGTTGCATATCATTGAATGCCTTTGCATGTGCTTGTATTGCATTACATACTTGTGTAAGTGATTACATATTGATTCCATGCCTTTTTATGTGATTGCATGCTCGTGTAAGTGTGTCCATGCTAATTCTAGGCCTTTTTTACGTGATTGCATGCCCAGGTTACACATGATTGCATAACTTTTTTATGTGATTGTATACCTTTTTTATCGGATTTCATACATTTTTTACGTAATTGGTGCTAGATGGTCCCAAATCGTGACACATTCTTGAAAAGGTGCAATAGATCCAAAAGATGATTTATTTTCAATGTTGCCCAATATAGTAGTCGATAGAAGATCGAGTACCTTTTCATGCCTAAGGTGGGTATGATAGGAGTCAATCTCCATCTCTCGTCCAAAGGCTCGAGAAGTACTATCCAGGGGAGTAACATTTTTCATTAGTGATGATTGGTCGCATAATGTGCATTTTGTACAATATTGTTTCTCCCTTCATAATGCATTTATGAGGGATCGTGGATTCACATGACATTAGTAGTGGATTTGGTTTAATAGATGTCATGGTAAGTTCATGTCTTTGAGGTAGTTCTATTGGCTATATAGGTGTCACTCAGATATTGGCAAACAAGTTATTTAGAAATTTTTTAGGAGTAGGATGGAAATATGGAGCATGATGGTGTTGGTGCATGCGTGAAGCATACTTTATGGCATCACCAACTTTGGCACGATTCAGAGAGGTTTAGAGATGCAAAGCAAGTGGCGGAGTGGTGTATAGGGAACTTGAGGGCACTTGAGTGGTAGCACGACCTAACATCTTCTTATTGCTCATGTAATGCAAGGGTGGTCAAGAGATATTTTTGGTGTGCGACATTTGATTGCCAGACGTTTCTAAAAACTTTGGTCTTCCACTCCATTTGGAGAACCTCTCTCATGGACCCCACTATCTTCACATGACGGCATGCACGGATGGTGGGATGTGGTGAGTGTATCATGTCCACATGGGCAGATCCCTTGCATTACATTGCATTGTACATGCTCATGTAATAACATGCAAATGCAATGTAATGGCATACACATGTATTGACAGGCAAAAGGATAATAAAGGGCAAGCAGTGTCATGCAAATGTGAAAAATGCAAGTGTATACAAAGAGTACTGACATGCAGAGGTATCATGCAATGCTATATAATCACATAAAAAGAAAAGATAATAGAGGCAGAGAGGGAGTGAGACAGAGAGAGAGAAAGAGATAAGAGAGATAGAGACAGAAAGATAAGGTGAGAGAGAGAGAGAGAGAGAGAGAGAGAGAGAGAGAGAGACAGAGACAGAGATGATGTAAAAGAGAGACAGAGGGACAAAGGGAGGGAGGAAGGGTTGAAGATGAGTGAGAGAGAGGGAAGAAGAGATCATGCATAGGGAGGGCTTGGTAGGGAGAGGGAAAGGAAGGGAAGAGGGTGGGAGAGTGGAAAGAGAGAACATGGTGGGAGAGGGAGAGGGAGAGGGAGAGGGAGAAAGGGGAAAGGGGGGGAGAAAGAGAAGGAGAGAGAGTGAGAGGGAGAGGGAGGAAGGGTTGAAGATGAGTGAGAGAGAGGGAAGAAGATGTCATGCATAGGGAGGGCTTGACAGGGAGAGGGAAAGAAAGGGAAGAGGGTGGGAGAGTGGAGAGAGAGAACATGGTGGGAGAGGGAGAGGGAGAGGGAGAGGGAGAGGGGGGGAGAAAGAGAAGGAGAGAGAGTGAGAGGGAGAGGGAGGGTTGGAGGCTAGCACGGGGGGAGAGAGAGAGAGAGAGAGAGGGGGGGGGCGGGGGGAGAGCGCGAGAGAGGAAAAGGAAGAGAGAGAGAGAGAGAGAGAGAGAGGGAGATGGAGGGTGGGAGGGTGGGAGAGGGAAAGGAAGAAGAGAGGGAGAGGGTGGGAGAGGGAGAGGGAGAGAGAATCAGAAGAGCAAGGAGAGAGAGAGAGAGAGAGAGAGAGAGAGAGAGAGAGGGGAAAGGGAGGAAGAGGGAGAGAGAGAGAGAGAGGGAAGGAGAGAGAGTGAGGGAGAGGGTGAGAAAGGAAGAGGGAGAGGGAAGGAGAGAGAGTGACGGAGAGGGTGAGAAAGGAAGAAATAGTGAGAGAGAGGGAAGGACAGATTATGCATAGGGAGGGTGGGAGAAGGAGAGGGCAAGGAAGGAGAGAGGGAAGCGGGTGGGAGAGGGAGAGAGAGGGAGAGAGAGAGAGAGAGAGAGAAGGAAGAGGGTGGGAGAGGGAAAGAGAGGGAGAGAGATAGAGAGAGAGAGATAAGAGGGTGGGATAAGGATAGACAAGGAGAGAGGGAAGAGGGTGGGAAGGAGAGAGAGAGAGAGAGAGAGAGAGAGAGAGAAGGGAGGCGCTCAGTTGGGCTAGAGGGGAGAAAGTGGCATGGGCTGAGAGGTGGTGGTAGTTGGAGGAGAAGGGAGGAGCTCAGTTGGTGGGCTAGAGGGGAGAAAGTGGCATGGGCTGAGAGGTGGTGGTGGAGGTGCAGGTAGTTGGAGGAGATGGGAGGAGGTAGTAGTGGTGGCGGGACTAGAGAGAGGATGTTCACATTTTTAAGAGAGAAGTGTTGCAAGAAAAAGCTCCCTCCCAAGCTCCCTCAAAAAACACGCTTTGTATTCAAATTTTCCACAAATAAATTAGGTTCTACAAATATTTATCTTTTTATCACACTATATTTTAGCTCCTAAGAATACAGATAATGTGTCATTAAAAGACCACAAGCCACATTCATAGGGTAACATCAACAATGTCATGACCATTTCCTCGGGGGGGTCACTCGTATAAATATGTAAGTATCACGTGGGTTCAACAGAAGGACATTTTAAATATTTAAAACTTACAGAAATATATTTACAAAGGGGATTTATTTATTGTATTTTAAAAAAAAATTACAGATTTGAATAGGAAAGGATACATTATATTCACTAAAAAATTCACAGATAAGGGACTTTTTAAATAGGCCTTGAACGCACGTGATATAGAGGATTTACATATAGTGACCCCCCCGAGACCATTTCCTTCAAGTGTTATCTCTACTAAATATGTATGTGTAATAATCCACCCAAAAAACTACAAAAACTATTCTATAATGTATGGAATGTGATATAATCTAAGGGTTTTTTATAAAATATATAATATTCATGTGATTATATGTGCTACATTGAAAAAAAATCTTTATTTTATTATTTAGAGGAATAAGTAATAAAAAAGCATTTAGTAGTTTAAATTTTTTTTCGAGTATAATGCTTCTAAATGGAAACAAGTATATCTGTCTCAGTTGAAAACCCTGCCGTTTTACTATAACTTCTATAGTAGATTTTTATTTTCCCCATATAAGGTCCTACGTCTAGCCTATGGATGCAAACAATTTCACCTACTTACACACAAACCCGAGTACCACAAGGGGGTACAAACCTTCCAAATATTTGTCACATTAGAAGGCAATGGGTAATGCCATGGATAAGCCTCGCAAGCTGACATCTGTAGAGGTGTTACTGACTTGGCATCTCAATCAAGTCTTGATATTTAAATTTATATCTGTGAAAGTCACGTCCCTGATCCCTCGATCTTGAGGCGCATGCATATCACACTATTGTCACCACATGATTGTCAGCGAGAGGTGGAAACATGAGACGATGTAACGATGAATTGAGTACTTATTCTAATGTGTGGAATAGCACCAACCATGCCCACTTATATGCAAACCAAGTTTTTTACAATTTAAAAACCTCTTATGGTGAACTCACTCGCGACACACTTATATATTTTAAAGAGAATATCTTGAAATCTAGATCCTCACCCTATTTAAACTTATTGTAGTATATTAAGATCTCCCTTGATCATTATTTTTTTCCTAAGCTTAGATCTCTTAAAGAAAACTAAGAATCATCATGATATCCATGAAAAATCTACTAGGAAGCATGGCCTTTATAGTAAGGCAGACATTCAATGTTCACACTGTCTTTTATACGAACACAAGATGTCAAAGGAAAATTGAATTTCTTCTTTGTCCACAATTGCCTTAACCTATTTGTATAGGTTATATGATAACATGTGCCACGTAATTATGAAAAGATTATTCACTAGAAACACAAGTTTTTTCAAGAGGAGAAACATGCTTGAAAGCTTAGACATAGCTTTTGTATCTACTCTGTGCAACAAGAAGACCCTAAGTTTTAGTGTCTTTTGCACCTCTTACATTCGAGAAATAAATGTTTGTAATTTAAGGTTTCAAAATCATTAGATTTTTTAATAAGATCGTAGGTTCTAGTGTCTTTTGCAAATTTAGTAGATTTTTTAAAGGAATATCTTCAAGTTCTTTAAAATTAGTAAGAAACACCTCCACGAAGGTTTTTCACGTGTTTAGTTGATTGTATAGCTCCAGCCACAAGAGTGTGCTGTGTGCATAGCACCAAATTCTTGTTCTTACTGCATTCGTTGAAACGGTTGGCACGGTGCTGCCATAATCCGGTTGGGTTTCAAATAAAATATATACTAGTAAAGTGCTGCATTGAAATTTTGCATTCATTCATTCAAGGGCAACTAGATGCCGACGTGCAAATCAAGTCAAGTTAGCTAACAGAAAGTTTTGCTTAAGGTTCTACATTAGCAGAGATAATTTATAGACGCTGTTTCCAGTCAAGTTAGCTAACAGAAAGTTGGTGATCAAGTATGCAAGACAAGCTAGCTAACGAAAGTTGGTCGATGTCAAACTTTTTGCTTAATAATTTGCAACCGAGTGGTGGACGGGGATCTGAGCGCCCATTGCCCTGGCAAGGATTGATCTATGGCACTGTAGATACGATGGCCGCTACAGCGACGAGAGCCTTGAGCCTTGGTGAGAAATGGCTGCGATGGCGACCTGAGTATCTCTAACCTTCTATGTTAATTAATTGTTAATCAATGATAATTATGTATTAATACACCTACATAGGATTTCTACAACAACCTTATCACTCTGGTCGGCAGCTACACCCAAGGCAACGGCTACAGCACCTTAATTGAGTTCACCTTTCCTTTCTCCTTAGGAAGCCTATATGTGCATGGTAAGGGAGTCCCCCATGTGAGTGGCCTTTCCTCTTAGTTCTTTCATCGTAGCTTCTACCTATAACCTAAACTATTTCCAGATAGCTTCTACCTATAACCTAAAGTATTTCCAGATAACACTAGTCAGCCCCTCGATGCTCTTTTTTATGTTTGGTGTATACACCGTTTACACAAATAACAGCGGCTCTTAATGTGCCTTGAAGTACATATATATGTATTTTTTTTTTCATGAGGTCTTATTCCATTCCTAGTAGCACATGGGAATTTCACCCGGCTATACACACCATACTAGCCACATACCCAAGTACCACAAGGGGTACCACTTTTTCCAAATATTGGCCACTTTATTGGACAAGCCGCAAGACAAACTCCACAAGTTACTGGCTCGGTTGTTTGAAGTGAACACCATGCACAGCTTTGGTAGAACTGGGCGTTGTAAGTTGAGTCACGATCTTTGATATCAATGGCAACCATTGTCCCTAATCCAGAGTGTGAGCTTGAAGGGCAAGCATTACATCTTGGTTCTTGTCAATTAATATGATAAATGTAAGATAAATATTTTGTATTTGAAGCACATGTATGGATGCATTTATCTTGACCAATAACCTTTGTTTTATTAATGCACCTTCCATTTTATTAATTACTCATTCTTCAATATTTAAATACATAGACTCTTTCTCTGACTTGGTAGTGCACCCTTTCATGTTATCAAAATGGGTGCACTCATCTAGACCAATACCCTTATTATCATAGATTCACCTTCTATCTGTCAATTACTTGTTCTTCATTATGTTAATACACGTACTCTTTCTCCAACTAGTAGTTCACGTTTTCTTCCATAGGTCGATACACGTACCTTCCTTTTGGGATATTATAGTGTAACCCTTCCTTTTATAGGTTGGTGTAACACAAACTCCTTTATGGCTTAGTACTCACAATTTCTTTGTTTGGATGGATTTCTGTCTATGGATTAAAAAAATTCTTGATATCATTTCTTGGATAGAAAAATATGACTTTAGAACGAAAAGCAATTCTTTTAAAAAAATGAGAAAAACTTCAAGGAAATATTTTCAATTGTGCTTCTTGTTGGAAGTGCATGCATTACCCATCACTAGGAGTCATGTAGTCAAATGAGTGTTAGCCTGAATAACCTTAGATTCATTCAAGCTTGTAAAAGGGAATAAGCTCTACAAAATCAAGTGGAAGCAGGAACAAATTAGCCCATCGTGAATCTCACTAAAAGGCCTACATTATGGGGAGATAAAGTGGGTCAAATGGACAGAACAATGGAGGATTTGGGGGAGTCAAACCCAGTCCATATGCTTGGAATTAATGCGGCTATAAAAAAGGCTTCATTTTATGAATAAAATAATCTACTTCATGCTCTAATCTAACTCGTATTCGATCAGCTCTAATCTTTATCATGAGTCTTAAACCATGTTGCTAATCATGATTTCCTCATATTAGGATCCACCATAGCTACTCAATGGTTATGTCTTGCTCCACAATTTGTATCAAAGCCACATTTCCATCCTAGATGAGTCCAAAAATTTCAATTAAAGTATCTTGATTAGCATCTAATTACTAATCTATTTTTGTTTCACTTTGTACCCCCAAGTCCTAATCAGCTCAAATCTAGAGTTTGAGGTTTTTTTGACACTACAAGATATCAACCTAATATTGTCACATATACTAACAATGTAGACTTAGTCTGTTTTGCCTAGACTAGCCAGGCATCAGTATCCTTGTCCGTACTGAATCGTCAATATAAGGATCGGTTTTGAGACAACGACTATACCGATGCTTCTACGCTGGTTTTTATTAAGCAAAGTGTCGATATAAGCATCAAACAATTATACCAAATCTATGAGAAAAAAAACATGGGCAGCATGAGAGTTTGCTCCAACCTATCCTATTGTGCTCATAGTACCTAGCTAGGTACTTTAGATATAGATAAATTAGCCTTGCGTATTGCGTTGCATATAGCCTCATGTATATCCGCACACATAGCTTCATAGATAGCCTAGTGCATAGCTGCACGAGAGATGTTTTTTGAAAAAATGGTAGAGGACAGAATGGGAGAGAAACAAATCTGCTTCTCTCTCTCCCATTAGGAATTTTTTGGACCCAAAGAGGGCCTCTTGGATTAGCTTTTGATTAGGAATGGACCAATAGGAAGAGGGTTGGGTGCACATTTTTTACTTCTTTGACCCTAGGGGGCCTAGACTTTGGTTTGCTAATCGGGCCTAATTACTACTCTTGTCCCCCTACCTCGTGGGCCCAAACTTAGAGGTCCCCCACCTAGAATCGTGTAGATTAAAAAACCCTAAAAATTAAAAAAAATAATTTTTTCCCAAAAGTGTATTTTCCCTCTCAAACTTCCCCCCAACATACTCTAGGTTTGGAAAGCTCATTTTGAACCTCTTTCTTCCTCTTCTAAGCTCTCCATTGCTCCAGAAACTCCATACCTCTCAAGCTCTCCCTCCTTCTTAAGCTGCCTCAGTCTCAAGCTCCCTCTCTTTCTTCCTTCCTTTCTAAGCTCTCCATTGCTGGAGAAACTCCATCCTTCTCAAGCTCTCGCTCCTTCTCAAGCTCCCTCCCTCTTAATCTCCTTCTCTCTCTTTTTCAAGCTCCCTCCCTCTCCATTGCTGCAGAAACTCTATCCCTCTTTAGTCTACTCTAGGTTTAGGAAGCCTATTCTCAAACTCTAACCCTCTTTTAAGCTTTCCATTGCTGCACTGAAAACCCCGAACTTTCTCTCCTTTCCACTTCTTTGTTGTAAAACAAGCTTTCCTTTTCCCTTCTTCTCTTTTCTTACCACCATCCAGTAATATGAGAAGACCTAGGGAGAAGGTGGAAGATCTTGTGCTGCATAACACAAGAGATGAGAATGGAGTTCGGGCTCCAACAAGATTTAGGGTTGGGGCTTGGGTCTACATGCAGTCAAGCTCTAAGGGACCACATCGAGTGCGACAACTAGGGAATATGCAAGAGGGGGAAGATTAGCTTGCAAAACAAAACAAAACAAAACAAAACAAAACAAAACAAAATGCAAAACTCAAAATAATTGTTAACTCGACATGAGGTTAGCACACGGACCACGGACATACATCAACGATGCACATCTACATCTATGATAAGCTTAGTGGAAGCATGCATTAGTCAAACGTGGACATGAATCATCTACAATAGGCTAGGAGCATGCACAAGCAGTGCAAAGTCACTAAAGGATGTACACATGCACCGCCTAAAATATCCTTGTCCACACTCACGTATGTGTTTTCTGCCTAGAAAGAATTAATAACTTGTTCCAATGATTGTATTTCTCTCATAATTGCTATTAATGATGTACTCAAGGGATGACCAAGCCAAGTGAAACAGCAAGAATCCACTCACTGTGTGATTAGACTAGCACAGATAGGGTTAGACAATAAGTGGGTGCCCAATGAATTATTGGGTGTGGACACCCAAGATTATAACTCCCTTGTATATAAGTGAATTTCTCAAATGAGATTAAAAAATTCCCTTGAGTATTGATTGAGAGTGTGCTCTTGCTCCTTTGTGCTTTAGCCCTCTACTGTATCCTCTTATTCTCTTGGTAGTGCTTATGTGAGAGTGAGTGTGTGTGAGAGTTCTATCCTCTTGCCCTCTTGGTCTTGCCATGTCTTACTAGTGAGAGAGTGAGAGTGAGATATTGTCTTTGTGCGGTGGAGCATAGTCTTGCAACAACGGGAAGTGCCAAGCTCTACATAGACAATGTCTGTGGTGACATCGATAAGTGGGTCTTCTCAAGTACTAGATTGCATTCATGCGGTTGCCTCTTCCACGAGATGGTGGGTAAGCTACTAAGTTCTCCATGACATGCCGAAAGGTGGGTACTCCTCACTTGGTAAGCTTTGTGTTAGTGAGTGTGGTGCATTCGAGCTTTCCATTGGTGCCATTGACGGGGAATGTGGTTTTGTGTCTTAGTGCTTGTTTAGACTCTTGTATAGGGTTTGCTTTCTTTGTTTCCATTTGGGTGTTGGTTGTTACATTTGGTGAAAGATTCGGTGAAGGGAGTTTAGTTTGGTTGAAAGGGTTGGTTTAGTTTTGTGGTTGGATTTTATTTGTGGTAGAACAAAGTTTGGATAAAGTTTGTGTGATTTTATGTTGTTTATTGGTGTTTTATTTTAGGGTTTTTTTCTTTTTCCATATTAATTAGTGTTTTTGATTAGTGTCAAAAACTAGTGCTAGCTTTAAGATTAACTTTAGTATTAGTGAATAGGGTTAGTAATTAGTGTTAGTGTTAATAGGATTAGTAGTTAGTGTTAGTGTTAGTTATTAGTGTTAAAAAAATAATTAATATTAGTATTAATATTAGTATTAATATTAAGTTTTAGGGTTAGTTTAACTAACATCTAGTTAATATTGACTAATTAATAAGGGTTTTAGTTAATGTTATTATTGATAGTTAGAATTAGTATTAGTTTAGGTAATAATGAGTTAGCATTAATAGTAGATTAGTTAATTTTAATAATTACTATAGGTTAGTGAGTAGGATTAGATAGTGGTTTTTTTAAAAAATAGAAAAAAAAAGGAGAAAAAGAAAACCAAAATAGCAAGGTCATCTTGACAAAGGAGAGGAGCGTGAAAGGAGGAGCCGGCGAAGGTGAGAGAAGCAGGAGGGCAAGATAGGGCCACCAAGCGAAGCAAGGGCATGGAGCACAAGGCACAGCAGCCGGAAGCGAAATGAAAAAAGCGAAGGCCTTTTAGGAGCTAGTGCAAGGTGGCAAGGCGTTGAAGCAAGAAGCGCTGGTAGCTAGGCCATAGGCCAGGCGTGTTCACAGCCATATCCATCCATCGCAAGCTTCCAAGCGCTCTCACCACAATGGTCTCTTTTTTGTTTCAAGCACGCCGGTCTCCCTTGCTCTGTTGAGGCAACACGACTGTTCTGAATAGAGGCCCAAGTCGAGATTCTAGGGGAGATTATAAAAGAAACACAAACAAGCCCTAGCAGAAATTTGAACACAAAGAAAGAGAAACCCTAGCAGAGTAAAAAGGAGGAAGATGGGAGTATTTAGCCTGCGGCAAAGCGATCTGGCTGGAGAGAGTTCTCGTGAGAGTCAAAGCAACAAGGTAAGAAAATCCTCGCACAGACAAAGATGATGAAAGAATAAGCCTGACCAGTGACTTTCCCTACCTAACCTTTGAACCAGGCCAAGACAAAAGCAAGTGGCTACGTGGGGCACCGGCAGCCAGGGGTAGCATAAGGCGCACAGAGTGAAGCAAGACGCGGTTGTGAAGGCCAAGTAGGGCTAAGCAAAGGACAGAACAAGGTGAGCGCTCGGGTTGGTGCACATCAAGGTGTAAGGGCTGGGCTTAGCACATACCAAGGCGGCGTGATTGTGGGCTGGTTGGCTTGAAAGGTGAGCTGTAGGTGGGCCGTTGAGACCTGGCCACAAGCAATGCACATCAGTGCATAGAACAGAGAGGCGCACACCTAGTCGGAAATGAAGGCAAAAAAGAAAGGCGCCTAGGCGAGGCACCGGCAGCCACACCATAGGCATCGAGAAAAAGGAGACGCAGCCAAAAGCAAGGAGAATAGAAGAATTGTGGAAAATGAGGCTACAGCCATGCTGGTGTTGCCACGGCTGCAGCATACACGAGAGAGAGGGAGAGGGAGAAGGAGAGAGTCGCGTTCGTAGTTGATATGAACCGTTCTGATTGTATCGATTGACGTTAGTATAAGCACGCATCACTTCGTGATGGGCGTTCACACTCGTATAGTGGACACGAGCATTAATTCCAACACTCCCCCTTAATGCATGAGGGTGAATGAGGAGTTGTGATGTGTATAGTGATGTATGCATTACGAAATCATGTGTAATGCTATCTATCTTTACATCATGAGTTGATGATGATATAACTGCTTTGGTAATCGCAACACATTTGTTTTGTGATGATGTCGATACACTTTTTGTCGAAGCTAGTTGATCTTCTTGACAACCACAAGACACATGTTCCAATATGATGTTGAGACATTGTGCTTGGTAGTAACTGCAACACATGTGTTCCAATATGATGTTGAAAAACAAGTTCTTCCACTCTCAGACTTGCCATCCGTAGTGGAATTCCAAGTATTGCATTGGGTACATGTCAAAACAGAAAGGTTGTATGAGTACTTATGATCAATAAATATCAAATGAGAGGTGATGTTATTTACAAGTGTGTGTGTACAATTAAGTTTTAATGTCATCGCTTCAGAGGCTGATTTGTTTTCAGCTTGTTGAAGACCAATGTTTAATTTTGGCCTCATGGGTGCTGCAGACACTCCAATGGGCTCAATTACCTCTTTGGGCATAGTTATTTCCCTCTTGGGGATTCGCAATTCCCTATTTGGGTTGCTGTTTCATGCCACTTTGGGTGCTTAGGGTGGACGATCACCCATAATTTTGTTTTAATCTCATACCTCATGGGTGTGGCCAACACTCCAACGGGTTGATGCCTCTTTGGGATGACTTTTCGGATCTTATTTGTTTGCTCGGGTCTTACATTAGTGTCCATTGTAGGACAGACCTCTTTGGGTCCTTTTACGAGTCACTGCCCATTGGTAGGTCTTTGTCCATTTTTTTTATTTATTTGTTTGTTTATTTTGATTTAATAATTGTTATTATTATTTGAAAAGATTTTTGTCATATTTGTGTAAAATGGTGTGTGTGCAAAGTAGGCATGTTTGCGCTTACGAATAGCCTGAATGTTTAGGCATGTTCGTTTTAGGCATGTTCGTGATGTGAGTTAATTATTAAATATAAAATTAATTTTGATTGATTATAAATAATATAGTGATTTCTATGTGTTTTTTTAAAAAATCATTATAGTTATTGTTAGTAAAAATGTATGAAAAAGGGCACGTGGTGAGACTCTGAGGGTGATGCTTGTAGACTTGAGGAAGAGGCGACGGACGTTTTGTGCTTGCTTCAAATGCCGATGCCCATTGACACGCAAGTGATGGCCACGGCAGGAAGACGGAGGACACGGCAATAACAATGATACGGGTGTTGTGCATGCACAAGAGAGAGTGGGGTTGGCGTGGGATTGGCGCAGAAGCGTTAAAAGATGGTTGGCGCTGCTTGAAGGGGTTGTCGGCACCCTTAAGAAAGACTTAATAGCTGGTTTGCTAAGGTAATGCAGCGCTGACACAAGTGAAGGACTGGTGAATTTCATAGTAATGGATACAAAAATGGCGTGTAACGCTGGCATTATGAGACCAATGGTGGTGGTGGCTCTGGCAACAGGGGCAGCATGGGCATCCAAGGCGCCGATGGAATTGATTAGGAAAAAGGGGATAATTTTGATTTAGGTTATTTATTTGCACGATAGTGATGATGAATACAATTCTTTTGTTGCTCTGAGATTTGTGGTAGGTGAGAGGAAGCGAAAGCCTGGAAACCCTGGTGGGCTGCAAGCACACGATGGCGGGATGGTGATCTTAAGATGGAAGCGCGCACGATTCGACCGAGCAGAGGCACTCCAAAAAAGGAGGCGTGATACCATGTAGAAAATGAGGCTACAGCCATGCTGGTGTTGCCATGGCTGCAGCATACACGAGAGGGAGAGGGAGAAGGAGAGAGATATGCTCGTAGTTGATATTAACCGTTTTGATTGTATCGATTGACATTGGTTACATTTATAATGGGTATAAGCACTCGTTCATTTGCATCACTTCGTGACGGGCGTTCACACTCTTATAGTGGACACGTGCATTAATTCCAACAACAATAGAAGGAGCGCTAGGCACAACAGCGCACGCCAGCAAAATGAAAGGAGAGAAAGGGGGCTTGGAGAGGCGCCAGCAAGGCCCAAAACAAGGCACCAAAAGGAGGTGCATTAGTGTCAAGGTCATGTGAGTGAGTGGCTATAGTGCTTTGCCACAAGGCATAGCAGCACATACTGGCAAGATGGACGTGGTCATTGGGCACAATGAAAAGGAAAGAGAGCAAGCAAAAGGGCTAAGCTTTTTTCTCTCTCTCTCTCTAAGGTTTTTTCTCTCTCTGTGTAATTTTCTTGTCCTACAATGCTGTAAAGAATCTCTTTCTACTACTAATCTCCTTTCTTAATGGTGTGCACTACACTACACATAAGATCATTAACGAGTTTGACTCAATAAAATCTTTGATTAGGTGGAGCACACAAATGATTAGGGTTGATTCTTTTGAGTTTCAAAGGCTAATCCTACATTCAATCATCTCTTAATCCATCACTCAAGTGATGTGCTAATTCAAATAAATGATTGTGTGAATAGAGAATTAGTGTGGAAATTGAGTTAATGGCTTGATTGATCTCTTAGAGAGTGCTATAGAGTTAATGGCTTGATTGATCTCTTAGAGAGTGCTATAGAGTTAGGTAAGATCACTGTGCAGGCAGCTCTACATCTCTCAACAGTGTGTGGCCGCCTGTGGTAGCGGGTTGCTTAGCTTAGGCAAGTGGGGGTCAATGCTGGAATTTGATTTTTCTCCTTGTGCATTCAAGATTGAAAGTGTTGAGTGGCTAGTTGGTGAGGAGAGATATTCGTTATTAACCTTGTGCTAGAATTGGGGGTGGGAGTAGATGAGACTCACCCACCCACTAGAGCTAAGGTTGTGGACAAATAGTCAACGCAATGCAAACCATAATCCATTGACGCTTCTTTACCATTACACACCATAATCCATTGAAGATTCACACGGACGTGAGAACTGCAAACGAACGTTGGCAAAGTTTTTTTATAAAGGTATCGCCCCAACTGGCAGGGAGTTTTATTTGATTAGAGTGGTAGGTTTGCAATTGATTACTGTACATATGCATTAGCTTCTTATGGTGGTTGGAACTTTGTCTTACTACATTGAAGTGAAGGAATCTTTGGTGGTGTTATGCTTGTGCATTAAATTTCCTCATTTACTTCACACTAACATAGCAACTAGCATCTGAGAGTGGATTTGACAGGATCCTACCTAGCTTCACAGGATTTGTGTTATATGTACATTATGTGTGCTATGTTATATACACATTATGTGTGCATATACTAGGAGGCTAACCCACATTAGGCTTGTGAGCATGGGAGCATGGGAACAAGCTCTAGTGGAGCATGGGTTAGGACTAACCTTAAGGTTTAAGGTTAGGGTCAGGCATCCAAGGGTCACACATGAGGAATGGAAAGTCAAGAGTCACTTGAGGGACCTCCTATATAATAGGGGCATGGGGCACACTCAAGGGGGCTTGGAAGCTTGGAGGCTTGGAGGCTTATGCTATGGTCTCTTGTGTAGAGGTCCATATCTTCTCACCTACCATTTCACACTATAGCTATATGCTATTGGATTGTGTTATACCTCTTGATGGTATGGGACATCAAGGTAGAGGTATGATGTATTTCATTTATGATTCATGTGTGCATCCCTTGGGCTCGGGGGTGGTTGGGTGGTTGAGTTTATGCCTGATTTATGCATGTTTATGCATAACAATTATCTAGAGAGATCTTAGGGTTTTAACAGTGGTATCAGAGCAATCTCTATTTAATTGTTGTTGATTTCTTTTTAGTAAATTTTAATATTTACTAATAAAATGTTATTTTTTGTTGATTTGTGTTGATGAATTGCACATGGATCATCGATTTGGTGATTGGAATGTGTGTTACTACAATTCAATGGACGAATCGACGTTGCGGGGGAATACGGTGAGTTAATGCCATTTTTTCTTATTTTTATGGTTAAAATCAAGCATAAATGGAATTTTTTTTCCAAAAATACCATAAAGTTTATGGTGGATATTTTTGAGAGAATGGATTCCTTGAATTTCTATAATTTTTAGAAAATTTTTCCTAAATTTTTAGGAATTTTTTGAGAATTTTTATGATTAAAAATGTATTTTTAAACATTTTTTGTGGGTTTTTTCCGCGGCAATGCGATCAAATTTCTGTCAATTTCTCTTGAAATTCAGTAGGGGACAGCGTGTTGATGCATGAGATGCTCTCCCGTGTGCATGGGACTCTCTCCGCCTCTCAAATCTGATTTTTCCTTCTTTTTCCGTGAGAAAATCTCTTTAAAATGATTTTTTAAACATTAATCATAATTATGATTTAAAAAAGTTTAATTAAAAAACTTAATTAAAGATTAAGCTAATCTCTCTGATTAACACAGAGAGAGAAGAGATGGGAGGAGAATGATTTGGAGAGGAAAGAGGGTGGAGAGGGTGGAGAGGGTTGAGAGAAGAGACTACCTCTCTCTCTCACTTCTCCATGCGCAGGTGACGGGAGGGGGGGCTGCGCACAGCCCCCCCTAAAAAATCAAAACCATGTAATAAGCTATAAAAAGCTTATTTTTCTTTTTTTATATTTTTTTAAAAAATGAGTTTTTTATAAAAAAACTTTTGAATTTACTTCAAAAAAAGCCTGGAAATTACTGAAAATTACGGGATTTGAGGAAAAAAATCTCTGAAAATTCCTGGAAATTTCTTATTGAAAATTTTTGGCTTTTCATCTTCCGGAAAACCTTTGGCTTTCCGTTTTCCCGAAACCTTCGCTTTCCGAATTCTGGAAAAACTTTTGACCTTCCGTATTCCGGAAACCTTTGACCTTTCACATTCCGATTTTTTTTGTCTTTTCATTTTCCCAAAACTTTTGGCTTTCTGTATTCCGGGAAAACCGTTGGAATTCCGAAATTTTTTGACCGTTCGTATTCTAAATGCGTTCGGGGTAATTTAAAAATTTTAAAAAATTCTTGAAAATTAGTGGAAAATTAGACAAAGGTTATTTTAAATTTCAGAAAAATGTGGGGTTAGTGTTTGGCATGTGGTGTGTCCATTCGGGCACCCGTGACCATTCAAATTCTTTTAAAAATATATTTTTTGACCCAAAAAATTAGAAAAATCTATTAAAATTGTAAATTTTCATTGGATTTGAGAATTGTCGCGCGGAATTCAAAATTTCGTGAACGATGGGATTCTCAAGAAAAATTAGGAATATTCTAGATGTTATTTTTAGAAATCCTAAAAATTGGTATTTTTAAAATATCAATGGTATTTTGGCAAATTAAATTGCTAAAAATTTTCTGAAAAAATATAGGTTTGGAATGCCATGAGATAGGTTTGGTGGAATTCAAAATTATTATATTTTGAGGCCCTATAAATTAGGGAAAATTAGAAAAAAAATCATGATAATTCTTTTTCTTGAGAATTTAATATTTTCAAGAGTTATTTAATGTTGAAGTACGTTCTTTCGTGCTGACATTAGATAGATGCAGATTATTCGCATATTATTAATACAATTATATCTCGTATTAATGGATATTTATGTTTGGATTAATTCTAAATGATGTATTTATGTTTTTTTTTACCATTGTTTAGCCATTCTTTTTGGACATGTTCCTTAATTTCTTTTTGGACATGTTCCTTAATTTCTTTTAATGGCTATAATTTACGTTCAAAGCGTGTTTCACCTTTGACACTTTTCCATGATAATTTATTTTTTCACTTTTTTAAGTGTGGTTTGTGCTTAATTTCTTAAGCCTCTATCATGGGTTAGTTGATCGGTTTGTTTTGGTGGAATTTTTATTGGATGTTTTCCAAGTTTTATATAGACTCATCAAGTTCTACCTAGATCACTTATGTCTAGGGGTTTTTTATTGAGTGTTATATACATGTGTTTCACTTTCTTACTTTGGAGTTTTATTTGAACAACACAATGTTCATATACTCCAGATTGATGAGTTGGCCACCAATTTTAATGCTTCTTTTGGCATGATTTATGTCCATTAGATGGTATGCATTGATTTTTATGATCAACTATGGTTTTTATGGATTCGAGGAGCTTCTATGCTTTTATCCATGGTTTTATAAGCATCTTTTGATCTTTTGAATAATTACATGTGCTTTGAAGGTAGCATTTGCCTTCGTTTTTTGCACGTAATTTTGGAGTATATTTTTTGTACTCTTGTACGTATTCCAACTCGGATACCTAGTTGCTTATATATCTAGGTGAGTTATTTTTCTACCCTAACTTTATTGTGTTTTGGGTAGTTATCATTAGAAAGGCGCCAATAATTCAATTTCCTTTCTAATGATGTATTCAGAAAGAGTTATTCCTTGATGTAGTCTCAAGTATATAGAGACAGGTTTAGTATGTGAAAGTCAAGATAAGGCCATCTTATTCCTTTTATACAAGATTTTATTCATATTTCCTAGACGGCATACTAGGGAGTTTCAAATTGTTAAGGTATGTATGGGTGGTATCATGGTGGTATGGGACGCTAGTGATCCCTCACATATATTATCTTATGGGATAATTTGGGCTCAAGATTGTTGCTTTGCTTACATCACTTAGCATGTTGACCTCAACATTCAAAGACAATCTTATTTTCTAAATTCACTAGAAGTTATATTGTGGGCATTCTCTAGATAAATTTCTTTTATCTATAGCCTGCATGTTTTGATGAGGGTAATCTCATCGGCATTTTCACTTGTTGAAATCTCTTTCTTTAGAGTTCAAACAAGTTTATCTTGTTGTGTTCAGATAAGGAAATTTGGATTCTTCCTTTGTTGGCATTTCTTTCTCTAGTTCCGTACTTTAGGTGTTTTACACAATCAACCTGATAGGTTTACGGATGGACATATGTGACTCATCGAGACGTTGATGACTCTATGTTGATATGGGTAACTCGAGACGTCGATTATTCCATATGCAGATGTGGGTATGTCGGGGCGCCGATGAATCCCTGGTTTCTGTTGTTATAATGCCATGCTTTCCTACTTTATTCCGAAAGGTTTACAACGAAAAAGTTACTTTGAATGTGAATTGCTCTGATCATCCCGCAGTAGTCTGATGGGCAAACAGAGTATATGAATCAGATTATAGTGTATATGCTTCGTGCATATGTCTCTAGAAAATCATCATATTGGAAAAAATATCTTCCAATGATGGAATTTGCCTATAACAGTTTTAAATTTACGGCTATTATTTCAGTCCGTGCATACTTATGTATGGGTATTAGCCCAGGGCACCTATTGATATCGGTCTTTTAAGGACATCGAGCTTGATGCATCGAGGGATTTCTTGTGAGATATGTAGGAAATTTTGACCGAAGCTCGGAATTCTATCAGGAGTGCTCATGATAGGGCACGGTTTTATGCTGATAGGGGATGCTCATCTCGGTCTTTTGAACAAGGAGCGTTGGTTTATTTTATTGTTCCTAAAGATTTTCAGACTTTATCAATGGGAAAATGCTCCAATTTATCTCCTAGATATTGTGGTCCAATTTCGAGTTATACATCGGATTGGCACGGTTGCGTTTGAACTTAAAACTACCTCCACATGTTAGAGTTCATCCAGTATTTTATATCAATAGATTGAAAGGGAAACTGGGAGGTGAGGATAACATAGTTACTCCTCAAGAACTCGTTGAAGTTGAAGATTTATCCTATGTTCCACATGAACCTGATAAGGCACATGAATTCAGGGAAAGGAAACTTGGTAGTTGACTTATCCTTGAGGTTAAAATTAGGTGGAAAGATAGGGAAATTGAGGATTCAACTTGGGAGTAGGTTGAGATTGTTCAACGCAGTTCTCCTTCTTTTCATTGCAAGAGTGCAATGTTTTGAGAGAGGGGAAGTATGTTATATGTACATTATGTGTGCTATGTTATATACACATTATGTGTGCATATACTAGGAGGCTAACCCACATTAGGCTTGTGAGCATGGGAGCATGGGAACAAGCTCTAGTGGAGCATGGGTTAGGACTAACCTTAAGGTTTAAGGTTAGGGTTAGGCATCCAAGGGTCACACATGAGGAATGGAAAGTCAAGAGTCACTTGAGGGCCCTCCTATATAATAGGGGCATGGGGCACACTCAAGGGGGCTTGGAAGCTTGGAGGCTTGGAGGCTTATGCTATGGTCTCTTGTGTAGAGGTCCATATCTTCTCACCTACCATTTCACACTATAGCTATATGCTATTGGATTGTGTTATACCTCTTGATGGTATGGGACATCAAGGTAGAGGTATGATGTATTTCATTTATGATTCATGTGTGCATCCCTTGGGCTCGGGGGTGGTTGGGTGGTTGAGCTTATGCCTGATTTATGCATGTTTATGCATAACAATTATCTAGAGAGATCTTAGGGTTTTAACAATTTGACAGGATCCTACCTAGCTTCACGTGGGTCTCTTCACAGCCATGACTACGGGCCTCCTTTGCGTTTTGTAATCATGGACTTTAAGAAATCAACCACTTACGATGTGATCTTAGGTAGACCTTTAATGAGACAGTTGAAGATGATCCATGACTGGGGCACTAACCACATCTTCTTGTGAGATGGCTGGTAAGCTACTAAGCTCACCACCACCACTACACGCAAGAGGTGAGTACTCTTTAGTTGGTTAGCTTTGTGTTAATGAGTGTGGTGTCTTTGGGCTTTCCAATAATCTTAACAAAATAATTAACCCTAATAAATAATAAACCCTTACCTACTTGAAATGGCATATCTGCATAGTTTACAGGTGAGGGAGGAATGGACAAGAGGTGAGGGCAGGATGGGAAAGAGGTGAGGGAAGGATTGGCAACAGGTAGGGTAGGATGGGAAAGAAGCGAGAGAGACAATGGGGAGAGAGTATAACGTGGGAGAAAAAGAAAACACTTTTTTTTTTTAAAAGTAAAGAGTAATTCATTTCGGGTGTTTTCATCCATGTGACGTCGATATGACCCTCATATGACCGTCGGTATAAGCATTGATAAAAGTGTTGATAATAATTTCATAGTGTTTATAAAATTATCGATAAACACCTCTATATAACCATCAATAAAAACATATGTATAAGAATCGATATAACCATCAACAAAAATGTCCACAGAGCCATCAACATATATCAACAGTTATAAGGGTAGGTAGATGTCGGGCTATTTTTGCTTCTTGAAACACTGTTATTTTTGCTGCAATGGGTTCGCTGCTCAGCAGCAGCAAACCCATTGTAATTTTGCTGCTCAGCAGCAAAATTACGCTACTCAGCACGATATTTCACTACTGTTTTCATTGCTCAGTAGCAGTGATGAAAGCTTTGCAACTGGGGCAGACTAGGGAATCTACACAGGACTCCCCAGTCTGCCCCATCTCTTTTTTTTATTAAAACAGAGACATAGTTTCAGTTTTATGACACAAACACAAACATAAGAAACAAATAGATTATGGAGAATGCAATTGAGCCCAAAATTTATTATATTTCACAAAGTGTTGGGCCTTTGGCCAATATATACATAAATTGTTTACAATGAAGAGGTATCTAACTAGGATCCTCATCGGATTCTGAGTGATCATCATCATCATCTTCCTCATCCTCTTCACTTGCTTCTATTGCTGTATGCTCATAATCAGGATCCTCCTCTTCATCTTCCCCCCTTCATCCTACATACATGCCATCAAGTGCAAGGTAAGCAAGGGCATTAAAATACAATTAGACCTAGAAAAGAGAATGTTTACGCTTACTTATCTTATCTGCTTGAGTCCCAAAAAAAGACTCATCCAAGTGTACGCCTCGCGTACGCATCCACGCCCATAATTGCAGACGGGGGGCTTTGCACCCATAGTCGTAATCCTCCTTTGTTGGGTCATGCCCAACAACCTCTCTCTACAAAAAATGATTAAGAAAATATACAATTAGTTAAAGAAAACAATATAGTATAAAACAAAAAGAAAGATGAGAAGAGATGATTACTTAAGAAATGAACAATAAAGGAGGATTTTTCGTCGAAGCCGAAGTGTGAAGCCCCTCGCTTTCGTAGTCGAGAAGCACTCGCTCCCACTTGTTGTTAAAAAGCACCTGGGTGCTTTGTCACACAAAGCTGCGTGTGCGTGTCTCAACTCCTTGGTCGTGAAAACATTGGGCTTCTCCAAGTTATTCTTTGCTGCTCTCTTGATATCTTCTCTCCTATTAGAGAGCAAAATCTTGATTGGCCTCTTTATCCACTCCTCGAAGAAGCAAAGACCCATATGTGGAACATGGAACTTCAACTTAAGCACATCAATGACATATTGCTTTGAAAGTTCATCTTGTTCTTTTCACTTTTTAAAGGAGTTCATGAACTCTAGGTTTTCAAGTACATGCATGCGGTTCATGACTTGCTTTCCTTGTGCATTTGTTCATGAGGGCACCATCCACATCCACATTGTATGGTACGGTGCGTGGATCAAATAGTGGAATGGGTCTCTTGGGGGCTAGCTCATAATGTGTAGATGAAGAGCCCCTCTATTGGAGAGACGCATCAGGAGGCCTAGTACTGCTTTTGTCAAAGCAAAAGTAGCATGCTCCCCCCAACTAGCACGTCTACTACCCCACCAGACTCCGTACTACGTCGTCGTGGTGGAGGTGAAGATGAACGTGAGGGAGTAGGGGGTGGGTCTAGTCCAGGAAGGTGGTGTAGGCTCATCACAACCATATCGTGATGGGCCTGCACCACTCGGCCCCACACCTATCAAAGTCGTGGTCTGCCGCCCCGACTGGACAAGTGGGGTAGATTTTTCCCATGGCATTGACTGGCTCAATTGTAATCCCTCTTGCATATAAAATTAAAAAATAAGACTTATAGAATTCATAAAAGATTAACTTTGTGTATGTGAAAAGGTTTGATGGAACTGTACCTATGTCTGAGTAAATTGAGACAAAGCTTGCTGCCCATATCGTTCATTTATAATAGATAGTAGATTTGCCACATCAAGATCTTATGAGAGTCGATCGACATTGCCTATACTTACATGTAGGAGGCCAAAAAACGTGATTGCTCTAACAAAATCCATGCTTAAAGCTGAGACAAAAAATACAACATGCTATATTAGAACATTGTTAAGAACTCCTACAATACTGCTTAGACAAGCAGGGTGGAAAATGTCCCTTTCAGATGATAGCTTCTAAGGACTTTTCGCATGCTCTGCACTATTAAAGCCGAAGGAAACTCCTCTTTCACAAGAGAAGGATAATGAGAAGATCAAGGGCTCCCCCTCCACTATAATCACCTACTCGCGGCGGATAACCACTCCTAACATGAAAAAAACAACATTCTAGATGGCATATAACAATGCCCTATATCTCTAGGCATAAGTCTAAATCCTAAACCTAGCACCCAAGGGTGCAATAAACATGAGGTTGAATGAATAAGAGAGCTTACCTCAACAATGTCAAGACAACCAAGAGAAAACAACAACACAAGCTTAGACAATAAAGGCAACATGTCATATTAGAAAATTGTTAACACTTCCTACAATACTGCTTAGAAAAGCATGGTGGATAATGCCCTTTTCGGATGATAGCTTCTCTGAACTTTCCACACCTTCCCCACTATTAAAGCTAAAGGCAACTCCTCTTTTACAAGAGAAGGATAGTGATGAGAAGATGAAGGGCTCCCCCTCCACTATAACCACCTACTCACTCACGGATAACCACTCCTAACTTGACATAAGAAGCATTCTAGATGGCATATAACAATACCCCATATCTTTCTACATAAGTCTATGCATAGCCTATGCATACCCTAAGCATAACCTTATGCGTACCCTATGCATACCCTATGCATAGCTTATGCATAAGCCCTATGCATAGCCTATGCATAGCGTATGCATAGGCTATACATAGCGTCGTATGCATAGCCTATGCATAGGGGCCATAGGATCTTGATCTAAACATAATCCTTGGCACCCAAGGGTTTAAAAACACAAACAGAAGAAGCATGAACAAAGACTGGAAAAAGAGAGCCTGCCTCTTCTATCCGAATCCAAATCCATATGAACTTCTACGTGGCCGGAACCCTTGGTGGTTGTTTGCTTGAGTAGACCTACAAACAATTATCATTAAAAATCAAAATATTAGTTCATAAGCACTATGCATAGGCCATGCATAGGCTATGCATAGGCCATGTGCATAAGCACTATATCCATAGGCTATACATAAGCACTATGCATAGGCTATGCATAAGCACTATGTATAAGCCCTATCCATAGGGTATGCATAGGCACTAATCCCTAGCAACCAAGGGTGCAAAAACACAAAGAGAATAAGCATAAACAAAGAATCGAAAAATAGGGCTTACCTCTTGTGCTTACCTCTTGTATGCATATGAGCTGCCTGTGGCCTAAACACTTGGTGGTTGTTCGCCTGAAAAAACACAAAGAGAATAAGCATAAACAAAGAATGGAAAAATAGGGCTTACCTCTTGTGCTTACCTCTTGTATACATATGAGCTGCCTGTGGCCTAAACGCTTGGTGGTTGTTCGCCTGAATAGACCTACAAAATATTATCATAAAAAATCATAAAATTAGTTCATTTTAACATATTATGCAAAAGCCCTATGCAAGGCCTATGCATAAGCCTTATGCAATAGGCCCTATCACATAAGGCTTATGCATAAGCCTTATGCTGCATAAGGATATGCATAGCCTTATGTATAGGGCTTATGCATAAACCCTATGCATAAGGCTATGCATAGACCTATTGAATAGGGCTTATGCATAAGCCCTATTGCATAAGGCTATGCATAGACCTATTGCATAGGGCTTATGCATAATCCCTACGCATAAATCTATTACATAGGGATTATGCATAAGCCCTATTGCATAAGGCTATGCATAAACCTATTGCATAAGGCTTTTATGCATAAACCTATTGCATAGGGCTTATGCATAAGGCTATGCATAAACCTATTGCATATAGGGCCTATGTATAAGCCCTATTTCATAAGAGCTATGCATTACCCTATTGCAAGAGGCCTATTGACCTAACCCTATTCCTCGGCACCCAAGGGTGCAAAAACACAAAGACAAGAAGTATAAGGCAAAATCAAGAAAGAGGGCTTACCATATGACAGGCAATGCCCAAACCCTTGTTCACTTGAATAAACTTACAAAAAATAAACATAATAAATAAAAACGTTCGTCCTCATTAACACATTAGAAAGCAAGAAGAACAAGAGTAAAAAGAGGTGAGTACCCTAAACCCTACTCTTAATGCATAAGTGAATGAAAAATTTAGTTTATGTTAAGCCTAAATCCTAGCTCTATGCATAGAATGCTTAATAGAAAGCCTTGATGGAGAGCTCTCCATCAAATCTCTCTATTAGAGCTCTATTTATTAGCCTAGGGTTAGGGCAAGGGAGAGGAAAGAGATGGGAAGGGAAAAAGGGGAAGGAAAGAGAGAGGAAGGGAAAGAAAAGCTCACATTCAGCTAAGAACAAGCTTTCCATGAACGCTTGGAATAAGGCAAAGATTGAAGCTTTCCATTAAAGCTTGAAGAAAGAAAGAAATAGGGCTTACCTTGGAGAGGGAGAGTTGATTGATGCAAAACCCTTGAGCGAAGAGGTGTGGTGGGACGAAGAGTTGCTGCTGCTAAAACAGGCGTGGGCTGCAGGCCTGTGCACATGCAGGATAGGGGAAGTAGGTAGGTATTGACACGTGTTCGGCAGGGTGATTTAGGTGGGAGTCACAGTTCACAGGTCTCTGCTCAGGAGAAAATTTTCACTTCTGGGCAGTGAAAAATGCTATTGTGTTCGTTGTGCAGTAGTGAAACCCTGGGTAATTTTTTGTTTACGGTTCTAGATGTTGTTGTGTGTTTTTTATGAATCCTAAATCAGTTTTGGCCGAGTTAAAGATGTCTGACAGTGATCATCAAGGGTCGGAATTTGGCTCCAAGGCATGGTTGAGAGAAAACATTCGTTGTGTGTGTCACTTGGATCATAGAGACCAACGCTTTTTTCCTCATTGAGAGGCACAGCCGTTGATTCTTTTCCATAGAACAATTTTTATCCGGGATTTACTTCATCTATCGTACCAACAGAAATTTAGCCTCATTTTAGGGATCCATCAGTCTAGCCTAACCCCATCCAGTCCCATGGGTTAGCCAACCGCCCAACCACTGTAGTGATGGGATCCAATTAGGAATTTGGTTAGGTTTTGTCCTGGGTACCAGGGAAAAGAGTTCCCAGGCCCCCTAGCCGAAAATTCATGCAAACTTAAAACTAGTCACACCACTTACACACCCAATATGAAATTGCCTTTTTCACAAAATGAGCATCTTCTAAAAAACAATCTTTTAATGAAACCATTACGTCACTGATCATAATCGTCAAAATCTCCGGTTGGATCCTTATTTCCAATCATGCCTTCATCGGTGTACCTATGGCATCATTGGCAACCAGAACACTCACCACCTGTCCACTCAGGGGCCTTTTCGATAGTTCCTAGCTCATAGAGTAACCAACAATATATTCACATAACAAAATAGAATCTCCGTTTAAGATCAGCAAGATCAACCAATGGATCCATATAAAAGAGCCATGGACTCATCCGTTGAGGACCAGCAAGGTCAATCAACCAAATCCATGCCCGATATCAGAAAACAACTCTTACTCCTTGTTCCAATATCTTCCACGACGCACATGTGGGTATCGTCGTCGACCCAGAGCTCGAGCACCGTATGGTCAGCACCCTCTAGGATCCTTCACAGGTCACCTAGCGCTTCACTCATAGGCCGTTTCCTTGGTCCCTCATCCACTGTACCGTAAGCTCACACCATTTACGTCGGCCGACCTTGCTACACGAGACGTCCTTCATTGACTCTCTGTCACAACAGTTGCAACTTTAACAGATAGGTCTCCACGACCTCATTCACAAGACGGTCAAAATGCTTCCCCAGCATTCTTGACATAAAAGAGTCATTTAAAAACAGATTTCACATACAAATACAGTTCCAACAATATTTCCATCTTTTCTCATCACTCCACATCCTTTCACATTAGTCCCCATCTTTTCTCATCTTCCCATAAAATTTTTTTTCTTCATCAATCCCTATCAATTAACATCATTCCCTCATCAAATCATATCCAATCCCATCATCCACACCTCAATCCACATCATCCATAGATTCATCCACATCAATCCATATCATCCATACATCCATCAACATCAATCCACATTATCCACACATCCATCCACATCTTCCATACATCCATCCACACCAATCCACACGTCAATCCACATCATCCATACATCCATTCACGTCAATCCACATTATCCACACATCAACCCACATCCTCCATTCATCCATTCACGTTAATCCACATTACAACTACATCAATCCACATCATCTTCAATATCAGGGAAGACTACTGTATTGCAGCAATTTCAGAAGCTTGTGAGGTGACCAAAGACTTTATTGATACTACAGAAGTAGAGTCAAAGGAAGAGTTTTTGGCACTTGATTTGCAAACATCTGACCACTCATTTATCCCTGCTCCTGATGCTCTTGCCTTGTGCCTTAAAAGAGTGGATGAGGAGAAACCTTCCCTTAGAGATGAGGATTTTGAGAACAGGCTTATTGAGTTAGGTGTAGAGTCTTTTGGCAGAGATTTCAAGCTTCAGGCAGATTCTGATAAAGTGGAAAGGGTTGGTTCATGCAACTTGATGAAAGACAAAGTAGTAATTGAGGATGAGTTGCAGAAGGTAGTTTCCATTTAATCTTTTGCAAAATGTTATTGTGATTGTAATTTTTTTAAAGTGAGGTTTTTATCTTGCAAATTGAATTGCTTGATAAGGATGATTTTCTAGGAAGAGCTAAAGGCAGCAGAGTGAAAGCTACAAAGACTAGGTCAAGAAGGCCTTCATCTGCTCTCATGCACTACTTACCTACATTGGATAAGGCTGTGTTCTATGCATTCCACATGAACTTCTCTGAAGATGCTGAGTTGCCAATATTTGCCTTGAAGGTGTTGTCAAGGTTCATGGGATACACTCCCCTTCAAATAAATGCTAACAAGGTCTTGCTTCTAGAGAGAGCTGCTGCTCTTAGAATCTTTGGACATGCTGCAGGTTTCAATGCCTCAAGAGCAGGATACTTTCTTTGCTACTCTAGCTATGCAGCTGAGGAGTCAGATATCAATCTTCTTGGAGGTTATAGAAGGAGAAAATTTTTGAGATACAGAGGTGACATGCCAAATAGTCCCAAGAGAATCAAAAACTAATGTACACACAATATTTTGCAAGGACTGATTATAATTCAGCAAATATTTTGTAAGAGGTACAAATGTGTTAGTAAATCATTAGTCTCTATCTTGAGGTGTTTGTGTAGTTTCAGATTGCTGGTTCTTTGATCTCATCCTTTGTAATTGCCTCCTGTAGAACCAATTGAATAATTCTTTAAGTGCATTGCTTCTTCTTTGACCACCTCCTCTTCTGGTACATCTAAAAAAGGAAGTTCTTGCTTGATAGTGAGACTTTTCCATTCCTTGTGTGTTCCATGTTGCAAGGGGTCCTTCTGTAGCAAAATATGGTCCATGCAAGTAAAGAATATGCTACAAAGACAATTCTTTGTTAGTAAATTTAAGAAATTACACTTTAATTTAAACTGTTTTGATAAGTCTGAACACTCACCAAGTAATAAGTTATGTCTTTTTCTCCCCAGGCATCTATGATAGCTTTTATTAAAAACTTTATTGCTTTTTTGAAATCATCTGCATAAGTATTTGAACCAACTTGTTGTCTTAGGACTTTGAAAAAATTGTCGAGTTTTTTCCAAACTTCCATATGTTTGTTGGCTACATCTGGTCTACTTTTGACATTTGTGGTGATGACACATAGATGTTTCCAGCAGTTCCACATTGCATTGACTTGTTTGGTGTCATGGTTGCTCAAAAATCTTCTTGCTTTTGCTCCTCCCATTGAAACATATTGCAGAATATCACCTGTACCTCTAGAAAGAACAGGATCTTTTTTAAGATGCACTTCGCCAACCATGGAAACCCATTTGAGAGAGCAAGGCTTCGCATTTTTCTATGCACTCATCTGCAAGTTTAGTCGACTTAATAGAATATGCATAGTCCAGATGAAGTCGGAGCAATTTGTCCAAGATTCTTATCTCTGCATGCAATGTACATATATGCACATTTTTTAAATGTATTGGTAGATTTGGATCCCAAATTTTAACAGAAGTTGGATAATCGACAACATTCACATTATTCTGGATGGTGGTTTTCCAATCTCATTTTCTGCAAGCCATTCTCTTGTCCCTGTGCTTGCCATGCAATAAAGACATGGATATTTGGTATTTGCTCCTCCACATACACCAAACATGCGTCGCGCCTTTGCAATATTTCTTGCACCAATCTTGAGAAAGCTACCTTGGGTATAATCAACTCAGGAGGATTCTTCTAGACCTTCGAATTTCACAAAGAGTGGCGATGCCTAGTCTTCATCTTCTCTTCTTATATGTGTATCTAGCATAGCGAGAGCATATTTCCTATTTGGAGAAGCTTGGCCTTCATCATTAAGTACTATCGGTGATAGTACTTAATGATGAAGATGAATGAACTAGTGCTGTGGTACGCATTATACTCAGAAGCTAAAAGGAATTGAAAGAAATGGAAGAAGTGCCTTCATTTGTAAATGGGAGTTACTATAAGTTATTGACACTTACTTTTAAAATATATCAATAGTATGTTATCTTGAAAAGCATCTATATTGATTTTTGCTTTGTAGATCTTGCAATATTTCTTGCACCAACCTTGAGAAAGATACCTTGGGTATAATAAACTCGAGACTCTTATGGACCTCCTAATTTCACAAAGAGTGGCGATGCCTAGTCTCCATCTTCTCTTCTCATGTGTAGCTGGCGTAGGGGGAGCATCTTTCCCATTTAGAGGAGCTCGGCCTTCATCATACACTTCAATGCCTTGAGGTCGGCACTCAAATGCCATTCCACAATGAAATCACCTACGTCGTCTACATGAAGGTGTTCACCTGCATTTTGGCTCTGAATAACTGAAGGAATGTCTGTTTGTGAGAAGAGCCACTTTAATGTTTCATGAATCTCTACTGGCACATGAGCTGATCCAATCCACCATAGCTCCATTTCTGATTGAGTTTTGTGGTATGGAGAATCAAGCTTACCTTGACTATAGTCCAATGCTTTATTCATTAGGGATATAGATATTCTTTCCATTTTTTGACATTTTTGGATTTGAGCTTCATCTAATTTTATAACAAATACAAGTTTTCCTTCACAATCTATTTCTCGAATGTTGTAATATCTCACCATAAAAGATTGGACTTTTCTAATGTTCATCCAAATATTATTATAAACGTTGTATTCAAAAGACGATTTTTTTTTTCTCTCATATGGCATTGTTCCCTCAATATAGAAATACTCTCCGAAATGTTTGGAAATTTCCTCATTTAACAGAGTTTTATATTTCCCAACATTGTGAGGTCTAGGCAACCCAAAAGCTTTGATTTTGTAATACTTAAGGACCCTGAACCAGGTTTTAGAGATGGCTCTGTATCCCTTTCTACTCACTCCCACTGTGTCACAAACTTCTTGCATTTGGGAAGGCTGGACCAATAAGTCCATATCTTTTAGTAGATGTTGAAAGACTAGTTTTTTTTTAGTTTGATTTTCAGGAAGTTTCAAAAGTTTCAAGATATCCGACCTATTCATAAGCTCATTCAAAAATCTTACCCTTTCCTGAGCATTAGACATGTCAAATCCTAGAAGGGTAGTAACATAGTCTCTTACAAGTTTTAACCTTTTTTTCCTTTGTCCGGATCTCTCTGTCAAGTTAACTACATCCCGCATTTGTTTTACTCGTGCTCTTAACCCTATTGGAGTTTCTTTTAAGGTTTTCAATTGATCATTTTCTTGTTTCAAAGACACTATTTTGTTTTCAAGTTCTATAATTTTTGTTGCATTCAAAGATAAAGTATTTTGAAGATATGTAATATATTCTGCATGTGATTGAGATAGTCTTGAACTATAACCAAGTTCTATAATTTTTGTTGCATTCAAAGATAAAGTATTTTGAAGATATGTAATATATTCTGCATGTGATTGAGATAGTCTTGAACTATAACCAAGTAAGCCATCCACCCCATCACCAACAAATCTAATCAAATCATGTGGTGTGTGAAAAGAAGGATACCGTCCTGTTCTGGGATCTGGTGGATATAGACTTCCATCGGTCCATAGGTCGATATGCTTCTTTCCTTCGTTGCGAAGATGTTGAGCTTCATTCGCACATGAAAGGGGTCTTTGGTAGACACTCCGTGTAGTTGCATACTCTTGGTTGAGCTTGATACTCAAATGAAACTTACGATTAGATGTATCACTCATTACTAACAGAGCTAAAAATATTAGCAGAGCTATTAGAACATGAGAGACGCAGAAGAATGAGAATGAGATGTAGCTTGTGAAATTCTTAGAGAAGCAGAGGAGTGAAATTTTTTGGAGAATGGATGAGTTTGTGTTCGGAGGGAATGGTCATTCAAAAGTAAGAGAAATAAGTATTTGCCGTGAAGTCACTAAAAGAGAACAAATTTTGAGACGAGCCATTAAAGAGTAGCATGAAAACGATATATTTTTTTAGATTTTAAAATATGTACTTAGATACGTGTTCAATCACATAGATATGCTTTAAATATCCAAAACGGCCAAATTTGGAGCCGTTTTGACCGTCAACATTCTACTAATTAGCAAGTTAGCAAAATTCCTTACACAGCCCATTTTGAGACGTTTTTGGCCCTAATGCATCCATGCATCCATCCACATCAATCCACATTATCCACACATCAATTTTGATGAAAGTAACATTTTTATAATCAAAATATTCCCAATATGCATCTTTCTATGCATAGAAATTTATTCTTATGAAAATAACACTTTTATAATAAAAATATTTCTAATATGCATTTTCTATGCATAGAATAAAAATAACACTTTTAGAATACACAAACGGTGGGGATTACTCTTTTTGAATAATAAAAAGATAAAACTTATTTTACCAAATTTAAGAAAATTTTTCCATAACCTCCTTTGTATGGCTGACCATTTTTCAATTTTTTCTATCCTTAAGTTACTTAAGAAATTATCCCAATTGGTTTAAAGCATTCTAAACTAATCAAATTCCACTTTTAAAAGAGAATTAATATGAAAAGTTTTATTCTAACAATTTGATTACTTATCTAGAATAAAGAAAGGCTAAATTTAAGAATGAAGAGAGGGGGAAAGCCTTTCCAACAAGGCATAACATCATTTTTCCATTTTAAATAAAATAAAAATTAGAAAACCATTAAAATGAATAAAGAAAAAGTAGGATTTCTAGTTACATGAATTTCTGTGAGCTTTCCTTTGGCTTGATGGTTGGAGGGATCTACTCTTGTTTGCAACAAGAGTGGCCACCAATTCTTTTGAAGAGGAAAAGGTCAAAAACTAATGAATTATCAATAAATTCATTGTTTTTGGCTCTCGGGTGGAGTAGAAAAACACTGCATAAAACACTATTAACCATTTACAAAGGGGGAGGCTTCATTTGTAGGAAAAGGTGAGCCTCTAATTAAAAAAACTGATTCTAGAATTTTCCAGATCAGTTTGGTCAATTTTTGACCATTTTTAGGTCAGTTTAGCTTACTTTTTGGATCTAGTTGAAACAGGAGAGAGGAGGGATGAAAATATCTCATTATTTGTGAGTTTAAAACTCAACCACACATGTGAAATAGGCACCTCCTTCATGAGGGGAATTCCCCCACACTGAGGTGTCAAAAATGCATCATTTCCTCTAAATATGTCTTCTTTTTTAACTAATACCCTTGTCCTTAGACAACTCTTCATCTTATGTGAGTATTTACTCATTTTTGGGGGGATTTTTTTTTAATTCAATTTATCTCCTCCCTACATTTGGATTAATCTAATTGGCCCCTCAGAACCTTAATCTAAAATTTTCAAAAAATCTGGACCCTTAGGCTAAGGCCTTTTGAACAGATTATAATTTATTTCTAATGCACCTTCTGAATTTCTTTTTGAACTTCTATTTCGGGGGAATTTATTTTAATAAGAAGAGATATTTTTCCATCCAAAAATATCTAAAAATTAAATAACTTCTCTGTAGAACATTTTCTTTCTCTAGGCCAAAACAGGGTAAAACACGATCTTTCTTTTATTTCAGAGAGGGGAATAATTATAAGATCAGAAGGGGAGGTTCTTACACCTTCACACCTCAAAAGTCGGAGGGAGGAATCTTACATCCTACCCCACTTCATAAACGCGAGATGTCCTCATCTTGCTAAATTAGAGGAGCTCTTTTCCTTAAGATCCAACTGATTCTGTGGTTCCTTATAGTCTGGTGTGAACCCAACGGAATCCTGGGATAAAGATCCCTTATATAAAACTCATCATCAGATAATAATTCACTCAGATCGTAACATTCAAATCCTTATTACAATAATGGTCCATTAGACCAAAATTTCTATCTGAGCAGTCCATTGAAATTTTCAATTATATAGATTTTTAATTTGACATCCCTTAACTTGATCCACCGGGTCAAGTGTTAACAGTAGCAATCTGCCAACACAATCCACTAATCTCATAGTGATTTGCTGAAGTCATTAACGTCATTCCAGCTACAAACATCATCAGGGACTCGTCCCATTTATCCTCATTGTGGTTTTGCTTAGTTTATTACATTTCAACCAAAATTCATGAGTCTTCATTTTTCAATCAAAATCCAAATCAACTCATCAGTTCTCAACCAGAATTTAAAATCATATCAACCACATTCAAATTCATCATCTAGATAGCATTTTAGCTTATAATTTCAAGATCCTAGATTTACTTGTATATACTGCCAATAAAGAGCTATAGTTATACCCTCGGTATATACGGGTAGTCACAGTCCTTGGAACTATAAGGTAAATACCATCATGTCTAGGCCTCAAGCAAGTCAGGGATTCCATACAATTGCAGTACTTCCATATGAAGACCCGATTATCAATTTAGGAATTTTAGTCTAGAAAACAATTTGAATGAGTTTCATCATACAATTTCAACCTTTTACGGCTACTTCATAAATTTATGAAATTCTTGGCTTCTCGGTTGATCCACTTTAGCCAAATCGCTTTGATACCAGCTGAAGGATCCCTGACCCCACTGCACAATGAATTCGGGGGTGCTAGCAGCGAAAGTAGCACTTCTTGCGCGGGGCAGGGTCCCATACTTGGGGCCTTATCCCACGGATATCCAGACAAGAGACTAATCCATCGGTTCTTCCAAAACCGAACTCGGAAAAACTTCCCTTGCCCGAAAAACACAAGCGATTCCTCCAGGATAACTTTTCTCTAACATAGTCAAAAGCCTTAACTAACTGAACTCATCTGACCGAACCCGTAAGTTCCATAGTCAGATCAAGGAAAAAATTGCACTTGGATCATAGAGACCAACGCTTTTTTCCTCATTGAGAGGCACAGCCATTGATTCTTTTCCATAGAACAATTTTTATCCGGGATTTACTTCATCTATCGTACCAACAGAAATTTAGTCTCATTCTACGGATCCATCAGTCCAGCCTAACCCCATCCAGAGTCCCATGGGCTAGCCAACCGCCCAACCACTGTAGTGATGGGATCCAATTAGGAATTTGGTTAGGTTTTGTCTTGGGTACCAGGGAAAAGAGTTCCCAGGCCCCCTAGAAGAAAATTCATGCAAACTTAAAACTACTCACACCACTTACACACCCAATATGAAATTGCCTTTTTCACAGAATTAGCATCTTCTACAAAACAATCTTTTAATGGAACCATTATGTCACTGATCATAATCGTCAAAGTCTACGGTTGGATACTTATTCCCAGTCATTCCTTCATCGGTGTACCTATGGCATCATTGGCAACCAGAACGCTCACCACCTGTCCACTCAAGGGCCTTTTCGATAGTTCCTAGCTCATAGTAACCGGCAATATATTCACATAACAAAATGGAATCTCCGTTGCATATCAGCAAGATCAACCACAACGGATCCATATAAAAGAGCCATGGACTGATCAATTGAGGACCAGCAAGGTCAATCAACCAAATCCATGCCCAAATTCAAAAAACAACTCTTACTCCTTGTTCCAATATCTTCCACGACGTACATTTGGGTATCATCGGTGACCCAGAGCCCACCAAGCACCGTATGGTCAGCACCCTCTAGGATCCTTCGCAGGTCGCCTAGCGCTTCACTCATAGGCCGCTTCCTTGGTCCCTCATCCATTGTACCGGAAGCTCACCATTTAAATTAAACCGAGGCTGGTCATTCAAGACCTCGGCCGACCTTGCTACGTGAGACGTCCTCCGTTGACTCTCCGTCGTCTCAGCAGTTGCAAGTTTAACAGATAGGTCTCCACGACCTCATTCACAAGACGGTCAAAATACTTCCCCAACATTCTTGACATAAAACAGTCATTTAAAAATAGATTCCACATACAAATACAGTTCCAACAATATTTCCATCTTTTCTCATCACTCCACATCCTTTCACATTAGTCCCCATCTTTTCTCATCTTCCCACAATTTTTTTTCTTCATCGATCCCTATCACATCACATCATTCCCTCATCAAATCACATCCAATCGCTTCATCCACACTTCAATCCACATCATCCATAGATCCATCCACATCATCCACATCATCCATACATCCATCCACATCAATCCACATTATTCACACATCCGTCCACATCTTCCATACATCCATCCACACCAATCCACACGTCAATCCACATCATCCATACATCCATTCACGTCAATCCACATTATCCACACATCAACCCACATCATCCATTCATCCATTCAGGTCAATCCACATTACCCACACATCAATCCACATCATCCATACATCCATCCACATCATCCACATCAATCCACATTATCCACTCATCCATCCACATCAATCCACATTCATTTCATAAGTATTCCCATTCTCATCTAATCACATCTTTTTCTATCTCATCACTTATTTCCTCATTTATCCTCATCAGATCTCATCCACTTGCATCTACCCATACATCTCATCACTTCACATACATTAACATCTATCTAGTTTACATCGCATCTTATCACATCCATTTCAGCTTAAATTTAGTTGACCACACAAAATTGTCATGTGGATGCAAAAGAAAATGACTAATACATGTTGGACTCTCTTTCTTTATGTTATGTTATGGTGGCAGGAAAACAATTGCATTCCCCAAAGTTCAAATGTTGCATGCCTTTCATTCTCTTGGAGTCCTCTTCAGATGATGATAGCAATCCTTCCTTAGTTGATGAAGTAATGGAAATTCCACCTCTAGAGGATAAGAATAAATATTATACATGTCTAATTACTCCTCAACTAATGAAGTAGTGGAAATTCCACCTCTAGAGCAGAAGAATAAAGATTATACATGTTAATTACTTCTATTGTTTTGGTAGATGAGAGAAAGGAGAAGAAGACGAGCTATAAAGATGCAAGACATTTTAGCACATTGTACCAATCATTGGATTATTACCTCCATCAAGCTTGTTGTGTAAGCTTGTCAACATGATCAAGCAAAAAGAATGATCGTCAACAATGAAATACTTAGGTAGTACACAACAATGGAGATGTGGTAATGGAGCTCCCACCAACATTTGTAAGGTGTACAAGCATGAATTGAATGGAGCAAAAATATGATGGCCACCTATGTGGTTGACATGATCAAATACAAGTAAATAATCATTTTATGGTCTACTTCGAGGGTTCATTAGCTAGGAAGTTGTTGGCAGTGGGTATGATTGCTAATGATGGACACACTAAGGTGATTTGTCACTTTTGCAAGTACGTGCATTATCACATGCCAATGTTCAATTTATTATGTTATGCCCTCAAATGAGAGTTATAAAAGATTAATGATTCATTGTGGGAAACATAAGAACGTAGTATAACCAGGGGCATCTAAAGATGACATTGAGAAGACCATAATGTTAGTTTAATAAACTATTCAAGGAGATAGGAGTGTTGGACCAAGGAAGGTTTAGATGATAATAGATAAATAATTAATAATGCCTTTAGTGCTAAAAGAGGATAGGGTTGATGATGATACAGTCTAGAATATTGAATTGACCAATTTGTTGGAAGAAATGGCTGCTCTAGTAATGAAGAATCGAAGGTACCCTGCTAGTCTCTTTGTCCCCCTAGCCTGGACCCAAGCCTCCTTCATTCTCCTGCAAAAGCTTTTATCCTAAAGAAAAGACATTAAATTTGAATGTAGGGGGTCCTCTATTTGTCCTTGTCAACACCTTACATCTGAAGAGCAATCTTAAATGTATATGATTAGACATGGGGTATTCATGCAAAAGGCTACCATTGCAATCACTACTCAGCCAACTGGCCATCTCTGAGGTATACATACTATCCAGCCTTCCTGCTACATAAGTCTCATTAAACTACCTATTTCTCCATGTGGTACTATTTAAAGCCCTGCAACCATCCATGCAAGCTAGATCTGGTAGATTTAGATGGTTTTTTATAGCCTTCCATTGCTCAGAGTCTCTTTGCTCCTCATAGAAGTTCCAGTTTCCTGCAAGAATCATTGGGACATCCCAATATATTACCTTGATTACATCCCATAAACCCCTTCTCTCTGCTTCATTATTTGGGGCATAAGTACATGTAAGACCCGTTTGGGTACCATATACCTCAAGTTTACAAGCCAGGAATCTACCTACATCATCTTTCATTACATCCAAAATCTTCCATCTTTTCCTAACCAAAAGCATACATCCAAAAGAGCCTCTTCTAGTACCACTGGTAATGCATTTCATATCTCTGAATCTAAGTAGCATTGGGCTACATTTTGTCTCTTGCAAACACACAAAATCAGGTCTTTCAGCTGCCACCATTTTTCTTACACAAGCATGTCTCCCTTCTGAGCATAACTCTCTTACATTCCAAGAGAGCAGCTTCATCTATCCTGAGTAGGCTCTATGCATTCCCTCCATCATCAAGGTTCTCCACATCTTCTCCTTCAAGTAGAATGGCAAATGCCCTTGCTTTACTTCTAGCTTCTTTCTTAAGATTTCTTCTAGCACTCTTGTTTTGGTGATGTCTTGTAAAACTTTTCCCACCCCCTCAATCTTTTTGACGTATGCCTTATCACTATGCTTGGTCTTTTCCTAAATGTCTCCTTATTGCTCTTTACCATGATTAGCCTGGGTAGTCTTTGCTGCAACCTCATTAACCTTTTTGACCTGAGCTAAAGTTGTGTTGTGCCTTGGACGATGACTATATCTCCGAGGTATATCTTTGTACCCTGCTATATCATTTTATTTCCGTAGATAAAACAAGTTTGAATAATTTTATTTCCATAGATGAAATAGTGATAAAGTTAATGTTTTCGTCTCACTGAAACTAGAGAAAACTTAATTAGCCTTGAACACTATTGCTACTACTACGGACAAAATAGGTAATATTTCTTGAAAATAAAAAACATTTAGCATCTTTCACAAAGGTTCCATAAAAAAAGTTTAAATTTTTTTATCTCTTTTTAAAAAGTTTTCTACGCATGTGTACAACACTACAAAAAAATGATAATATCTTGGGCACTTGACAATTGACATGAAAAAAAAGACTTCATTTTGCTTACTTTTTGAGATTATAATTGAAAATCTAACAATAAGTTTTCAGAAAACATGCCGAAATAGAGACAATGTTTATTATTTCCATCTTCAATCTTAAAAAAAATGATACAACTATAAAAGAAGCTATTTTCTAAACATATAGCTTATGGCATAGTTATGGTTCCTTATAATCATTGCTATCTATACTAACACCATCACTAGTTGATGTGCCTTTCCCTGAGAAGAAGGTAGATGAGGCATCCTCTTCTTCACTATCCACAAATACATTTTTTTCTTCTATGTATACACTTGAAGCTTAGACTCCTTGGGTCATTTGCCATGTTAGCATGATTGAGGATGTGCTATAGAGTGCACTTATTAAAAACTATTTATATGATTATATTACAAAAGTATTATCTTGATACAATTATTATCTTAATTACAAAACCCTATTTTGGCTTAATGAGAGTAGTATTAAAATCCATTTTGAAGCTCTTGAGTATCACAATTTCTTAATTGATAATATATACTTTTTTAAAAAGAGTTCGTTACGTACATATGAATTTTAAAGTATCCACAATAAGCTATTTAAAAGTTGTCTAATTTTTAAAAAATAATTACACACTCATTTTTAAATAAGATGTGTCCTTGATGTGACAAAAAGGGGTTAAAATGGTAATGCTAATTATTAAATGAGTTTAGAAAGCATGAAAAAGCTCGCTTTAAGAAAAAAAAGTTTATACTTTCCAAAATACTTTTTTGTAAAATATCAGATAGGGACTTGGGTTCGAATCCTATTGGTTACTATACATGCTAAGGATGTTTTAGCTACAACATTTGCAGCCACTAAATGCTGAGTAAGAACTTCTTAGCTAAGAGTTGATGTTTTTTATCAACTTGATACAAAGTATCAACTTTTATGGAGTTGTCTTGTATTCCTTCTTCAGAGGGTTGCCTGTTATCTGCACTCTCACCTGGGCACTCTTTTGCAAAATTCCCATGGCCCCTACACTTGTAACAAGTGTCACAAAATGGGTGAAAGTGGACTTCAATGTCAACTGTGAAACCTGCCATGTCAAATTGGATGAAATCTGGAACCTCCATCCTTCTACCCCACATCACACATGCTCTCCTTTTAGTGTTTTGCCTTCAGACACAGCCACTCTAGGAACATGCAGCACTCTACCCAAGGCACTAGCCAACTCCTTGACTTGATCCCATAAAAAATAGGGAAGCCTTGGGAAGTCCACCCAGACTACACAACACTGATATAGGAGAGTCTCTTTTGGCTTAAATGCTGGGGACCAAGGGATAGAATATACAACATTTACTTTGAAGGTAGCAATTGTGGCAAGAATATACTCCCTTTGGCCCTTATGTTCAACCATAGCCTGGTATAATCCCTTGCACACAAAATGGAACCTGCATAGAGAGGCTTTTTTTCCATACACCTCAAGGAAACACCTTTGAAATTCCTCATCAGCAGATGGTGGCTTGATACCCATAAAACAGAAATAGACCCCACAAGCCATAGCCCTATGGAGCTCATCAGCCATAGTTTTGTATGGAAAGTTCCTTAACAACTCGTAAACTCTCTTGCCCTCACTCACCTTAGTAGAAAGCTTGCCCAATTCCTGCATAATCTCATGCTCCAAAAAGACCCTTGCCTGCTCAGAAATGCCTCCATTCTGAACCCTCTGGTTGCTATTCACTTGTACATCCATCACATCCAGCTACACTTTCTCAGACTCACACACCCTCCTCTTGGAAGGTCTCTGACTAACTTGTCCCTCAGTACCCTCCAGCTGCCCAAAATACTCCTCTCAAAAGAAGAGAAATGAAAAAACAGACCAGAGTACCTACCTCTAAGCACATGTTCCAACAAGAATTTAATTTTTTTTCGCAGGTCTTGTTTGTTGTCATCCTGCTTCCATCCTGCTCCAGCCAGAAGTTCCCACCCTAGTTTGAGGGATCAGTTGCCACCCCAAGTTAGGAGTAGCACTCTTGCACATCGAGTGTAGTCTGAAGCACAAATTGTCAACTACTCATATGCTTCCACAAACTTTTCAAAACTTTTGCAAGGTTGATGCATGTAAAGAGTGGCTTTTCCAAGCCACAACAGGCAAAAGAAAAAAGAAGGTTATGTTAAACTTTGATAAATAGACATAATCCCAACAAATCAAATAATTTGGACCTTGCCCTTGATGGGCATATCCTCTGATGAGTGCAATCCAAGTGAGTACATCCCTGCTCATATGTATGTCAAGAAATTCATTTACTTTCGCAAGTATTGTACCCTACTTTTGAGACTCATGCAATTGTGATTGCATTAGGAAAAATCATGTGACATCTATTTTTAAAAAAATACAAAACATCTAGGATTTGCCCTTGCTAGGCATAAATGCGCGATGGGTGCAATCCAAGAGAATATATCATGCATTTGGATAGAGGCCCCGTATTCCATCCATTTGAAACAATTTAGTGCTTGCTCATCTTGGCCCTATTCGCCATAGAAAGGAGCTCCTCAACTACTTGTCATGCTCTAGTACAATGAATTTGGCAAACATTAACACGCCAGCACATTGCCAACAAAATATTAATTCCTCCATGAGCTTCTCTTTAGCAATCTCATTGTGACTTTGTCCCCCCTTGCACGTTTCAGGTGTTTTTTGGGTCCTAATTTGGCTCTATAAGTTTTTCGAAGCACTTTGTAAAGTGTTGATTTTCACTGTGTATGCTTAATTTTCGGCTAGATGCAAAGTTATAGTAGAAATTTGGTTGTAGGATAGTCTGTGTAGAGAATCTAAGTGTTGTAGGCATTGGCTGATGCATTTGTATGTGACTGGCTCACATATAGTGACATTAACAGGTGTACAATATCTCAATGTTGGAAATTACACATTTGCTACAAGTGCAGAAGTTTTTAGAAAGATCCATTTGGTAAGTTGCTACAAGTAATCATGTCTAACAACATATCCCAAATTGTGAGCGAGAAGCTAGATAAGAATAACTTCTAAGCATGGAAGTTCAGGATGACCAATTTTCTTATGGGAAAAGGATATTGGGAGTTCATGATAGGTGATAAAAAGTAGCTGAAGATTGGTGAAGAAAATTTTCTCCATAGTAAGTGCAAACATATAAAGCATGACATGAAAGAGCCAAAAAGGTGTTGTAATGGTTGTCATTCGGTGTGACAGACTTTATGATTATATATATGTCATTCGGTGTGACAGACTTTATGATTATATATATATATATATATATATATATATATAGGATACACAAATGCCTATAAGGAGGCTTGGGATCCCCTGTTGAAGATGTATAACACAAACACCTGTGCCTAGAAGATGCATGTCATGTTGTCATGACAGTTTCATCAGTGTTGTCTAGAAGTGTCCATGGATGGAGGGAGCACACCATTGTGTAGCAAATGTTTGCATGTTGAGCACTCTAGCAAATGTTTGCATGTTGAGCACTCTAGCAATCCCATATGCAAAGTGGATTGCTAGGCCCTGGAGGCCTGGAAAACTATATAAGGGGCCCCATACCCCCTCATAGTTGGGCCATTTACAGTAGTCTCCCTTGAGCCCCTTTCGTGGGTTGGCGAGTTAGCTATTGTGTGTTGTGGTGCTGCTGCTGAGTCGAGTGTGTGGTGGAGTGGGACACTACGGAGGTGCTCAAGGTTCCGGCAGGAATGTGTGATCCCTTGGCTCGGGGGCGGTAGAGTATATCCATGGCCATTCTTTTCCTTTCTTAGTTTATTGCATATATGTTTCATGAGTTATAGATTCTGGGGTGACCGCAAGGGTCACAATAGTGGTATCAGAGCGATTCTCACGTTTATGCAATGTCGTTTTGGTGCTTGTTGTGCCCGTGTGTGATGGCGTGGCGTATGCAGTGATGCGGGCGTAACGGCGGCATTATGGCATCATCAACTGTGGATTTTATCGGGTATTTATGAGCTTTCCTTTGATTATGTAATTAATATATTAATTACGAGAAAACAAGGAAGTGAGAAGATGAAAACGAGAGGTGGCGGATTGGTAAGTCCGTCAAGGTTCCGGAAAGTGAAGGGAAGCCTCCAAGGGTTATTTCACCAAGGGAGCACGCTCAGCCAACAAAATTGAATTTTTTGTGCAGGGCATATGCGTGGGGAAAGAAGAGGAAAGCGAAAAAAATCAATGAAGATCAAGAAATTTAAAGAATATGATTTTTTGGTTCCCAGTAATTTTAAGGAAAAAAACGGCATTACTAAGGCTTTTTAGCCTTAGAATTTAAGGCTTAAGGCTAACCCTAAGCCTTAGCCTTTGTCTAAGCCAGCAAACGACGCCGGTCGACACCATTGCTGGGCTGTCTAGCTAGGCCGGCCTAGGAAGGCTAAGCCCAGAGGCAGCCGCCGGCAGTCCTGCTTGCGCAGGCTAGAGCCATACAGTGGCAGGGACAAGGCCCACACGCAGCCCCAAGCGCAGCTTGAAAGAAGGATTTCTTCTTTGCGCTGGGAGCACACGAATTTGCAGGCAATTTTATTTATTAAACTAAAGCTTTACTATCACTAAAACATGCATGCTTTTGACATTTCAAACATTTCACAGACTTGTGCATGCATGTGCTCATGAATCAAGGATAAAAACAATCAAATTATTATCTTTAAAAAAGAAAAGAGAGACTTGTAATTTATTTGATATAGATTACAAAGAAAGGAAATGGTTAACCCTTCCTCTTTGAAGAGGACTAGTATTGCAC